>NW_026643137.1:0-522044 GCF_028828085.1 Penicillium nucicola | reverse complement strand
CACGATGAGATTTGGTCGATTGTCAAGCAGGTGCTCTTGAATGCACCATCTTTCTAAGCCTACTTGACTGACTTGGGACAGGTCCGGACCGGAACCGAAATTTTGGCATCTCGAGGGCTGCACCATACTATGCTCAATCCACAAAGCATTCTGATATCGTAACAATGGCATTGTAGAAGATTGGTAGGTCAGCGGGCCACATATGATCAGTCCTGTACTCATGCAAGCCCAGGGGCGATTTGTCATATCGAGCCCGACGAACTTGGGAGCTGGGCCAGGACAAACGAAGCACTGGTCCAGCTCGCTACAGATCTGATTGGAGAGTTCAAGGAGCCATGCTCCCACTGCATCGATACATTTTTGTGAGAGTGACGGCGTCCATGGATGCTGCGATCGCACATCGATGCTTCTCGTGTTGATCTCCTTGCAGCAGCATTGAATGTCACCCGCCGTCCGACCGAGGAGCCCACGGATCTTCAGAGTGGTGCCATAGGGGAAGCCTTATTGACGGCTCTCAAGGTACGTACCGAAGCCACCTGGGCTGTAAACTACATCTAAGGGGTGCAGCTAGTTGAGCTTTATTTGCCAGGCAAAAGGCTTACGTCTCGGCGCTTTGGCCGAATTCGCCTCCGGAAAGGTCTATCGTGAGGTGATGCCAGTACTGAGGACCACCGACCGTCATGGCATGACGACCTCGTTCTCCTCGAGCAGTGGCAAAAAGAAGCGGTTGGGAGAGGATTACAAGCTAATTCCAGACCGGGAAACTGTTCGTCGGAGAAGATTTTATGGCAGAAAGAAAGGGAAATCGTTGGTTTGCAAACACAAACCACCTACGGGTCACCCGAAGACAAAACGGACAATTCAGAATCCTACCAGCAAGATCATAGTCCAAAGTTAGATGTCGGCTGTCACACTAAGTGAGCTTTGATCCAGAGCAAGACGTAACAGCGGAGAATCTTTCAGACGGTGCCCTGTCAACTGGCAGCCCAGACGTCCTATGCAAGTAATACGATGATTCATTTTCCTTTACCGCTGGACTTGCAATGTACATCCAAATTGAATTCTGGTTGGAGGCAGAATTTTTCCGCAGCTTTTGGCTGGCATAGCTACGTTGCTCTCTTCTACAGAGTTGGGCTCCACGTGTACAATCCAATAGATAATTGCTTCTAGCCCGCTGGCGGGGTTCGCGAACCATTGATAGATCCTCGTCTACTGCAGCCTTATATTGATCTGTTGAGAGTTCTCAATAATTGCTGCCTAGCCATCGTAAGGGCGGGGTGTGCTTTCATCACATCTGGCCTCCTCTTTAGTCGACCCACCGTAGTCGCTGTAAGACAAGGCCATGTGGTGGAATTCATAGCTTCCACATTATTTGATGAACCTGTCTGGTCTCTTCAGTTGCCGCTGTAACTGATCATGAGCTTGTTCTGCTCGCCCATATCCGGCCGCAAAGGAAACGCTAACGTTACTACTTACAGTAGAACCGTTGAATAATTCATTATATACTTTGGCCGCTTCGAATTGACACATGAACATGTTTTCCCTTTGCGAGCTACTTTCGGCGCAGATCAGATCCGTTTTTGTGTTCCAATTATTTCCGTCCTTTCGCAGCCACTTGGCTTATCTTTCCGGAATTTCGTCCCTACAGCCTTGCTACCCTTGCGAAGCCACACTTTTCTCGTAGTTTAATTTGAGGTGTTCTCGGAGACCGACATGACACTGCAAGTCCATCCAAGGCATCGTCGCTTGGGTGTCCCAAGTATGGGTCCTCACATTTGGGACACATTTGCGACCGAGGGGGGAATGAATGCCAATCTGCGAGTGGCCATGAATATGTGTGATGCCCTCCCAAAATAAACCTATTGCTTGCTAATTTTAGAACGACTACTGCACTCCCATTTCGTTCGTCCTATTTTTGGAGGCTCTGCTCCATATTTGCTCCATGTATTAAAGCAAAGAGAGAAGCCCTTCCTGGACATTCTCTATTCCAGCGATCTCAAAAACAGGTACGCGATGAACAGATCATTGGAAACGCGCTACCCTCCCCAAAGCTACCCTAGTTTGCCCCGGTTTCCATTTTTGCCTGCTCCAAAGCATATCCCCAATCAACCGAATGCCACGAGAGTGACTAAACCGAGACAGAATAGGCATATCTTGAATCCACGGCACGGGTCAGATGAAAATGAAGCCCGTCTCAAGAAAATTGAATCTATACTGGGCTTGAACAGTGAAAGTGGCAACAATTTGCAGAAGGTACAAGATGCGATTCAAGAAACGTGTAGCAAGCTCGCGCTCATGTGAGTATGCATGACCTCGTCACCGCATGCTTTACTGACTGATTTTTTCTATAGATGTGAGCAGCTGAATTCACATCTAGAGAAGGACTCCAATCACATAGATCCAGCATTGGTGTCCAACTCAAATCCGCCAACCGATCTCAATGCTTTCGACCTATGCCAGCTGCCGGAGCTCGGTGATGAGTTTCCTGGTCTTGGGTGATACTTATGGAGGGACTGGTGTGCTCACTTTCCTTGGAAGATAATGTTGGAATGAGGATCATTGTTTCTTGGCCAAGTGTTTGATTCGTTCTGGCGAATTTCTATCTTGGTGGGAACTATCTCTCTAGTATGGAGTCAAGAGAGCACTGAGAAACCCCACAAACAAATCATGGTGTGAGGGCTTACGACAAGTGCGGTCAATACCCAGAGCTCAGGATGAAGCTCTTATTACAAAAAAGGAGCGGGGATGATTATAAAAGAAAATGCATACATGAAGAACCGCACTAGTTTTCGATCTCCGCTGTACCTGATTTGCCATAGATTTCAAGGCGTATATACGGACGTTGGGTTTTTGGGTTTCATTGGCTATTTTGGACAATAGATGGCCCAAGTGACCTTTTTTTCGAGATTTCTTGTGAAAAATATTGGAAATCGCGTCCCTGTACTGTACTGTTTCCAAACTCAACCTACTACCATCCCCACATGCCCCTCCCAGGGTATCAGGAGCCAGCGACGTTTGACCAATGCTTTCAAATGTATGGTGGGCTCTCATACCTAACAAGACCCAAGCATCACGCTATTGTTGCTCTCCTTCCCTTCTGAGTTTTGTTTTCATTTTTCCCCTACTTTACTGGCGCGGATTTCTCTCGCTCTCGTCGTTTTAGACGCCAGACTCACCGAATAGACAGGATGTTCGAGCTTCTGATGAGGGTATGATAAAGTGCCGTTGCTAATTGGATTGGGGATGCGAGGTGGGTATATCCATGTTGATATCGGAATGACCTGCTGCTTTAGTTGACGAAATTCTTGAACACCACATCGCTGATCATGACACGACATCTAAAGGTCCTTTTATATCAGAACGGACATTAGCTTTCAACTCCTTCACTCCAAATTCTATCAAAACTCTAGCTCACCGTCCTATGAACATCAAAGAAAGTAGGCGGACGAGCACACGGTGATCCGATAGCTCGTGATTTGGCCTGGAAGTATCAGACAATACTTCATACGCAGCGCTCAAGATCCTCCTTTATCTTGAATGTGGTAAATGGCCAGCATGGCTTCTACTTTTATCGCAACTGTTGATCAGAAAAACGACGCAGAAATAAAAGGCATATATTGCATTATATTACGCCCTAAAAGACAGTGACTGAGTCCAAGCATATGACAAAATGGATCTCAGGCACGGCTGTCAAAAAGTAGTGTGCTTCGACCGCAGCTTCTAGTGGCCATGGTTGATTCCCATCATTGTCCTTCAATAGACTTGCTTCCATGGTTGATGATAGTAGAAGCTGCGGCGGTATCAACGTGGCGCGCTGCCTGAAAATAGAGTGCTTCGCCTTGATTCGGATTTGACGGGAACACAAATGTGGACTTCGTTTTCTTGCCTCTGTGGTGCTCAAAGGAATAGCGCTATCGGATTACCTGATTATCCGGTATGTGAGGGAATGAAGACTTGACAGTTTCTCATAAGTTGCTTTACAGTGCCAAAACAAACATTATTATCTCTTCCTTCCCTCTTGTTCTCCTTCTGCCCCTCTTCAGCTGGAGCGAAACCATGCCGACTGTCACGGCCATTTTGCTATGTACAGCAAAAGCTGCTAGCCCGGTGCTCTACCGGATCAGAACCGTAGGATCAATATAGCTCATGCATATTGATTGGCCATGCAACTCAAACCAGAGCTTGTCTGAGAGGCTGTCTTGATAGCCGGCAATTTCCAAGTCGCCATACTCAAAAGGAATATTATCCAGCAAAGGATTAAAATAGACTTCCGAGGCCACCGGTGAGCTATCCGTAGTCAAGTCATTTACCATAGGCCGCTGTAGGCCACAAGGGTGAGCAAAATACGGTTCTGATTGTTCCAGGACTGGTGGAATGATGTCCACGGTAGGGCTTTGGCTGCCTTGACTGGATGCAGAGTCACTGCATATTTCAGTATCTGCAGTAATTGAGAGCGATGACGTCCGCTTCATGGGCAGCTGGCGCCTCTTGTTGGCGGAATCGTTGATCCCGTTGTGCATGGTAGAGTGATGTTGTCGCTCAATGTCCGCCAGTTCTTGGAAAACGCAACGAACGATCGGACTCTCGTTCCGCCACCCTAGACCGACGACCTTGGAGATGGCTTGGCCGTTGCTGCGGTGGTTTCTTTGCCGCAGATATTCCTTGACATGCTCGTTGTAGGCAAACCGGTAAAGCATGAACGCATTCATCGGACGCGTGATCTTTCCTTTCTTCCTGATTTCTTCCATGCGATCGGTGCAGGATCGACGAGCCCAACTGTACATGTCTCTCACGGGGATTTTCACCTCATCTTCCAGGATGTGGCTCAGTGGTCGACCAAGAATGTCTCTGATGATCGGAGTGGCAAGCTCGTTTGGCGAGTCAAGCTTCCGCACTATTTTGTGGCGCGCCATCGAGGCTGTATGTTTGTTTCTGGCTAGTCGGTAAAGTGAAGGAAGAGGACACTGGTCTGGTCATGAAAGGCGTAGGAGGTGGAGATTCTTACAGAAACCAGACTGGTGATTTCTGACGGACGGAAACGTGTGAGCTTGCACAGCAATTATCAGGCTCGACGCAACCAAAAATGGTACCCCAATAAATCCGAGAGCAGATGGAAAGGTTCGATGGTTTGGGATTTTGGGCTAGGTATTTAAAGGGCTAGTCCGTGGCCCACTCGAGGATATGAGTCGGGCGGAGATAGGTCGGGTCGCTACGACGCACGAGTTTGCCATATCTTACCAGTCTCTGTCCAACAGAAGGCAGACAAGTTGAGTCGTCTTAAACAGAAGCACAAGCTCAAAGATTTTGTCAAGTTGACTGGATACATGGTGATATCACCCAATGAGCAGAACGCTCCGCCTCGCTAGATCGTCGCATCGAGCTACACAGTACTACGAGGATGAGCTCGAACCCAGCGCTGCTTATCAGAATACCGACCATTATTCATGCATCGCGGTGCCCACCTTCGTATCTTGTCTCTGGTCTTATCAACTTGTCCAAATTGTAGACGCCTTGGTTGCGTGATACATTCTGATTGATATAGTGAGCGATCCTCTCTCCCACGTACTGCTGTGAATGGTATGCAATTTGGTAAACATGAGATCTAGCTACAATATTCTGCGCATCTTTCATACTAACGATCGTACCGCTTCCTTCCATACTCGCACCAAGTCAATAAGAAGCCTCTTTCATGCCGATCCTTCAGGTTCCCCCATGGTATGCGCTCGCCAAAATAACTAATCAATCAGAAATGTCGACCCTATGGCGGGAGATGCATCTTCTCCAAGGACTTTGCCGATCCCCCTGGAGCGTCCAGTCCTCGCAGATACATGCATGTCGGTGTCTCCCCGATAGAAGATCTTATTGACTTGGCCGATGGGGGAACGTGAGCTGGCAGCTCATTGACTCCGTTGCCCACAATGCGGATGGAGCGTACCACGGGCTGCGGCTCGACCGGGGCCCCATCTGCCTCATTTGGTCGAGACCGATCGGATTTGAGACAGAGCATATGTAGCCAATGACGGCTTTGGGGGCTACAGTGGCACAAACCACGTTGCAAATGACGCTTACGATTGATAGCGAACCACATAAGAACTACGCAGACTGCTCCGACCGTGGGGATAGTCACGCCGACAGCAACAGGCATGATCCAGCCATCCTTCTGACGCCTGGATGCTTGGGTGGCCGTAGTTTTTGGTGGCAGCGGCTTTCCCGATGTGGTATATGGGTACCAAGTCGTGACCGTCTTCGTGTACGGGGTATCAAACAGTGACTTGAGGTGAGGGTCTCCCCACAATTCGGGTGCAGTTCGACTGGCGTTTCCTGTTGTTCTAGTCTTGGTCAGCTACCGAAGTTGGCAGGCTCGCCAGGCAAGATCAATGACCCACGTTCCTCCAATTTCCTGAAGCACCACACTTGGTACATGGTACTCCTCGACAGCCTCTGGAGAGTATGTTGTTTGAAATTCCAGATCATTCAGGCTGAATGTCTGCAGAATGCCACCGTCGAGGCAAATAGATGGATCCTGGTATAGACCCCCTACCACTAACATGTAGCTCGGTAGGATACCGAAGCATTGATGTCCGCTGCGACCATGGCCAGATTTCCCGGAGTAGGCCCTGATCCAGATAAAGGATGGCAAGGAGAGGATGTACACATCGTCATAAGGGGCAGTAGTGGAATCTTGTCCGTCATAGCCGCCGTAGATGTAGATATTGTGAGAGCTGCCATCCGATGCCGAAGCCAGCGTGGAGCAGAACGAGGAACGACCCCCTGAGGGAATATCGCCCGTGGCATTTTGGAGATACCTTGTAGATGTATCAACAGTGAAGCTTGCGTTCAGTTCGGGAAGGCCGACAGCGTACATACCATTTATCGAGCGCGATATCGTAAATTGGAATAATAGTCATAAAATCCGGGTCGGTCAGGGACTATGCTGGGTTAACCAAGGTTCTTCTTCGGGCCAGAAGAGCGGGTGGAGTCTTACATTTTGCTCTTGCTGCGTGGATGAAAGACCCGACGGATATAATTCTTCTGGGATCTTCACCCCGCCAATTACTGCTAGAACGCCTTGCCGGGAAACGGGGATCCACACCACTTGCGGGTTTGCTCGGCTCGCGACATATTTGGGCAGCGTCAAGTTCCGCCAGAGTTTCTGATCACCAGTGGCTGCCAAATTGACTGCAATCAATGTGTTCGCCGACGTGTTTGCCGATGCATCGTCCGAGGTGATAGGTCCCCAGTCCTGACCGCGCATGCCACCGAAATAAAAAGCCAGGTCCTCGCTGGGCACCGATACCGAACCCCCATTTGTGACGTAGCGAGTCACGTTGCTTGGTAGTGACGAATTAAAAAACGATCCCTCATCACGGCCTGTGGCTGTATCCAGATATCGATATCCAAGAACCTCCCTCGCGTCGGGAACATCCTTGCTGTCCATTGGCCTGGTTAATCCCCTGAGAAGACGCTGTCAGAATAAGCTCGAGACAAGGGAACGGGGCGACGGGACTTACCCGTAGAGAATGATTTCTCGATCGTTCCCAAACATCGCGCCATCTTCAAAGTTCACTTGGGCCACGGTCGGGCTGGGTGCCTTTGAAAAAGGCTAGATGTGTTGGTCGTTTCATTGTTGAATCGATCAGCGAGGGACAGGCTATAAAATGGGCTCCCACCTAGCTGGAACGATCAGCTGTTATTCTTCATGGACCGTCGTAACAGCTGTCGATTTGTTACCGTCATTTGCTGGTATGCCGTAGGATCCATCGGAATACCCGCTAGGGAAGGGTCAGTGTGGGTCATGAAAGCACAAGGTCACGAACCTCTGCCACCATAAGGAGCCGCCGTTCAGTATGATAGTTTGCCGAAGTTGGAAGCCTTGGTCGGATCAACGTTGTGCTCGTGCGATTTGTATGCTTAGTGCGGTGCGACTTACCACGAAACCCGTTCCAGTTGCACATTGTGGTATTTATTTGGGTCGTCCATGGCGGCGCAGCAATTGCAGGGAGAGAAAGAAGCGCACCAATCAGCCACTTTAACGTGAAAGGGGTTTGTGGCATTTTTCAAGACTTTCTAGAATTGAAGCAGACTGAGCTCTGGCCGGACCGACGGCACTTATAGGAAAGGCTGACCAGTATGCTCATAACGGAATGTTACGTATTCTGTGCGATAAATTTTCTTCAGTTCAACGAGCCAAGTCCCAATCAATCCCCAAGGCAACTACTGATGCCATCGGTTCACTGATTTAGATGAGAAGACATCTGCATCGACACTGGCTACTGTAAGTATTGCGTTTGATTGCTGTATTATCCATCGTGAGAGGCTACCCATGCATTATGCCTTTTTCAGATATTCCTGCTTTTCCGCCTCTAGGGTAAGTTGAAATTCGAATGAGGATTCCTTCGTTGACATAGGCTGGATCATTTTCGGGAATTGCAGATAACCGGGTAACTGATTAGGATCTTGACCCTGCTTGTGACCAGCCAACAGAATGGCAACGTGCCTTTTGCGTAACTGAAAACCCACCTCGCAAAGAATCCATCCTATGCCCTTGTGCAACATTCGTATAGCCCCCTATCGTAGGACAGGCCCATTTATCGTGATATACCACCGTCTTGTTTTCTCGCTTGGGATTCAAATAGTCAGAGCCGATTCGATTTTCCGTTGCGGTCTGCATGTCGAACCTGGGTATATGGGATAAACATGCATTATAGTCTGTCTATTCAGAGCTTATTATAAACCCTCTGCCCTCTCTCTACTTGGGACCCATAGCCAGATATCTGTCTCTAGTGAGTGGTTTTATGTCATAACGGCTAGCCAATGTGCGTTTTTTACGTCGAGAATTATTCTATCTCAAGTTCAGAAGGGACGGACATCCCTGCACGTAACCTGGAAACAGGATCGAGATCCTACTGCGTTCAACTGGCTTCCGCCCATGGTTTTTCTGTCAGTGAACGAATTGAGAAATTACCAACTTTCTGACGATACTCGCCTGAGATTGAGTTGTCGCATAGGAATTGAGGACACAAAAGGTAAGAGTCACGATCAAGTCATGAAAGAGGGAGGAGTAAGAAAGCCAGGTTCCAATTGACCCTTGACCCTAAGCCCAAAACCCTAAACCCTAATGATGAACTTGCGGATACGGCAAAATCCTAGGTCCCCCTTATTTCACCTTGGGGCGATAAAACTTCCTTTCGGTCAATTATCACAGTGGCTTAAATCTATTGTCTACGGTACTTTATCAGAAACCTTCATGTACACATTCCCTCGAGATAAACGGAGCTGAGCTCACGTTGTTTGTCTACTTTGACCGCTTGCGATGCGCCTAGAATCGGATTGAGGCTAAGGCTCGGCTTCTCCGGTCTTCTTTGGCAAGTTACTGTGTTGTGACCTACCTCTCGAGCTTGGATTATCAAAGCTGTAGCTGGCGTCATAAGCGCCATAAAGGTGAAGGTTCTTTTAGAATTCTCCCCTGTATCGAAGGTATGCTTCAGCCTGCGGCTATTTATTGATCTTGTTGGTGAGTAAGATAGACAATAGGTCCGGCAGATGATCGAAAAGCTCGCTCATTGACCAGACAATGTGAAGAACGAAGAAAGCACTCAAGTCTTTACAATGCATTCAACATGGCTTTGTCTCGACAATAAGCAACTACGTGGTACATGGCCGCGTGCTCTCATAATGATGATTTTGGGTTCTTTTTCTAATCAAAGATGCTAAAGTTGAGTATTATTGCACTATTACCGAAGTGGTCGACAGATAAGGATGAGGGAACCAGAATAATATTGAATAATACTGTATATTCCCCGAACCTGATGATTTTTTTCAACCCGCTCCAGGGAAGCGAAACCATATACATTGATCAGCTCTGCGCTTGAGCAGGATCTGAACGATCTTGTCGTGTCCAAAAAGACAAGCAGCGTGCAGCGCATTATCGTATTCTTTACCCGGGGCGTGGACATCGGCTCCTTGCTCTAATAGCATCTGCACGATCTTGTCGTGTCCTTGAAAAGAAGCTGCGTAGAGCGGATTTCCGTAAAATCCAACCTGGGAATTGGCATCGGCTCCTTTTTGCAACAGCATCTGCACGATTTCGTCGTGTCCTTCGAAAGAAGCTGACTGGAGCGCATTTCCGGATTCTCCACCCTCGGCATTGACATCGGCTCCTCTTCCCAACAACATCTGCACGACCTTATCATGTCCAAAAGAACAAGCAGCGTGCAGCACATTTCCGTATTCTCCACCCTCGGCGTTGACATCAGCCCCTCTTGCTAACAGCATCTGCACGATTTCGTCGTGTCCTTGAGAAGAAGCTGCCTGAAGCGAATTTCCGTGAAATCCACCCTGGGCATTGACATCGGCTCCTCGCTCTAGCAGCATCTGCACGATTTTGTCGGTTGTTTTCTGCGGGGCCCAGATCAATAGCGTTGTTCCTCTATTGTCGGCCTTACTGATGTTCCCTTCCTGGCCGTTTTAATATTGCCACAGTGAGTGCATTCGTTGATCGCACGGAACTGTATAGAATTGCTGTCTTCCAAAAAAGGAAACCGCCGGGAAAGCCGTTTTATGTGCGTTTGGTCCCCGTGATGTACGCAATTCGTTATTTCTTTGTCCAACGTCAGTCATATTCTGCACGTGATCGGACCAAAGCACCGCTCAATATTCCAACAGGCCTCGGATCATGAAGCTCGCTTGATCTCTACCGCGTTCTAACTCGGTTATCAAAAGGTATTGCAAGTAGATCTCACCCATCCGATCTTCTGCACTACTCAGGCTCCTACAATATGCAAGATGGGAATTCTCTGAAATCTTCTTTTGAAATAAAGTGTGGAATTGTTAGTAGAGACAAACGTGGATATATGCCATGGACATAGATAAGAAAGCACACCTATTCACATATACCGGGCCAACCTGGATCCATATCAGTATCTGCATGTGTGCCCCGTGACTTGAGCCTAGAACTTGACCGTCATACCGTTTGCTAGGTTTTTGTTTCTTGTAGCGTACGTAGCCTGCTACTTCTTCTAAGAATGCGTCTAGAATTGGGATTTGGGGTTTGAGATTCCGAATTCCCTTCGCCTCCGCTACCCCTTGCACTGCCGACCTGGTGGGCTCGTTTTTCTGCCATTTTGATTCTTTTCAGCCAAGATCCAGACAGGTGGGGCTTTGCCAGACGTATGGCTTCCAGAATGCGTTGTTGCCTCTCCAATGCTCGCTTGTCTATGCTCGAAAGACCCTCAAGTCTATCTATCTCCGATTCTAGATCGTGCACAAGAGAATAAGGATAAGCCAAACGCGTCTTACTGGCCCTTGTCTCTTCTTGTTGCCGCTCTTTCTTTGAAAGAATCCAGGACCAGTTGTCTACCTGGTTCAGCCATCCCGAACTTTTCAGGTCATAGTTCAGGAGTTGGAGGACTTGTTGCTCCATATGTACTATAACGGCAACACTTTGAGCGTTCATGCGAGTGATCACATGCTGATAGTCACCTTCCAAGACGCCATTGTGCGATACTGGCTCGTCGATACAGGGCCAATCTCTGTGGAGTACTGGCGATGGAAGGAATCAGCTTGTCCAAGTCTCTCGTTTGGCGTCAACACCTCACCTTTCTGGGATATTAAGAAACAAGTAAGTGCGAGTGCTCGGAACCCAGATAGACTCTTAATAGACCGAGCTTCTGCTAATAATTGTAAGAACCGAGAGAATATATCTTTGGCATAGAGTAACATGATGACCGTCGTTTGATCCATGACTGGGAGAGCTCTCCTAAAATAATCTCTTTCCTCTCGTTTTATATGCTCTTTTTGCGATCCCGTCGTCTCTGGACAACTTAAGTATTTAAAGAACTCCTCGACGATGTCCTAGCACATTGTAAGTTCTAGTCAACTCGTGTGAATCAAAATTCTCATACATCTACCAAAAGATCTCGAAGGTCGTTAAAATCCATGAGGGTCTAAGATGGTAGCAGACAATAGGATTGAGTACAGACTTTATCTACCGCAGTCGCTCTGCTGGCCAGTGATATATGGACAAAGAACCAGTTGTCAAATTGCAGTCCTGAAATGGAGCACAGAGAGACAGATTGAGTCGATGATGCATCGAAGGTAAAGACAGCTCCCAGCCAATTGCAGGGCCATCGGCTCTTCTTAGCCCATTATTTCAATGGCCCCACTATTCGACCATAAGCGCTGTTGGGATGACCCTGAGCATGTTCAAATGGGCTCAACCCCCGGATATCCAAATCTAGGGAGCGAAAGACCCTTTTTAGATCCCGGTGTCCAATTGTGACTTGAACTGTACCTGTCTTACGAAGCCGGCTTCTCTCGTGTCGTGTATTTATTCCTAGTGCCATATCCCTACATTGGGTGTCACTGAAACATGTTGCGTCGGCTCAAATATCCATTCACTCTTTTGAAACGGCGAAAGAGACTCAATTACATTAATGTAAATACGCCCCCAGTCGAAGGATGGCCCATAAAGGCTCAGATTCCTGATCAGTATTCCTTGTCTCCTTGCAAGGCATTGATTGACCTTGATGGGTCCGTTGACTCAAAGGAATTACCGGAGGTGCACGCACAACGACTCAATGCGATTCAGCGCCGGGCTCAACGGCTTGACCACTGGGGTCTGTTTATTGGACTCGTTCCAGTGTGCGGTTTGCTGTGTCTTTTCCACCGTGTCTGATCTTACTGACTGTACCCACAGCATCGGCGATATCGTTAACACTGCCCTTGCGGTGAGGCTACTCTATGGTTGTCGGAGGTTGGGCACCAAGCTCCCTCCATCGCTATATAAAAGGATGGTGGCCAATATAATCATCAGTCTTCTCATTGGTTCTTTTCCTATTTGCGGAACCATTCTTGACCGGTGCTTGGTCAGATGCAACAAACGAAATGCTCTCATCCTTCAATCTTTTTTCAATTCCCAGGGCTGCCAAAGGACGAGAGACTGAAAAATACAATAGCAAATGAAGGGGCGATACAGGATTGGTTAATACGAAGGCCTATCGTTACAGGGCGCATGAAGCATCCTAAGTTGATACGCGGGATAGTCAAGTTCTGGGATTTAGACTGATTTTATGTAAGACCACTAATAACCATGACTACTATAACTTAGTTTCGTAGATAGGTGGCGTTCCGGGTGAATGCTCAACTGATTGGATCGATATCGGCGACTATGTCTCATTGAACGTCAACAGTGCAAAGTGGTGAAACGCTCTCTCAACTTTGTCTTCCGCATATGTTGCATTGATCTCACCGCAATATGCTGTATAGTCTCTGTGACACTAGCACGGTTCTTTTTAGAATGCATTAAGCCCGACTTTTACGAAAAGCAAGGGGGAAAACGGAGATAAAAAAACGAACGATAGACTCTGATGAACACTCAGTTTGACTTTCGGTAATACCCAGGAACGCTAGACGTATCAATGTTTTTGGAAAACCGTTTTATGTTACCTGCGTATTCCAGATGTGATTTCCAAAAACACCCACAGTTGATCAAGGTATAATCCCTTAATCGGGCCTGAACAGCGTTAGCGCGTTATGTCGACCATTTTGAAAACGGTGGTCAAAAAATGAATTTGGAGACTAATACCAAATAAACTGACTTATTGCGAGTACGTCAAATCAAACTTTTGTATTAGTCCCAGAAAGTTGCTGCAAATTTGTGGACGCTGTATATTTATTTATTCAAATACTAGAAGAATGGAAGTGAGGACTCCCGCAGATGGTGTAGTCTCTAGATAGCGTTACCTTCAGATAAGCTTGTTGTGGTATTTCTGGCATTCATCATCACGGAGATCTCTGTCCATAACGGTTTGCGGATTTGAAACCCCAAGCACATTGTAACGTTGACATGACGTGTTTCCCAGATGGTCCTCCGGGCGTTACTTTTACTAATTGATCAAGGCGATTGGGTGATAATTGTGACAACAAAAAAGTGCTAAGAGTTTGCACGTACGATGAATGGGTCGGCCACATAGCTACGTAATAAAGTAGAGTCACGGCCAGCGGATCCTGCTACATACAGCGCATTGACAACCCATGATAGTAGCCCATATTCTGTGATAGCCAGTAGCAAAAGTAATGTATCTAAAGCAGCAGTGTCGACCCTGCTCTGCCGAAAATCACAACATGAATTCTTGTCTACAGTGCTTGCAGTTTTCCCATTTGTTTCCGTCCTATCGTGAACAGACCACAAAAGTTTTCGAATAAGACTTGTTCTTGCATCTGCAGACCCCAATGTGCTGGCAGAGATTCCAATAAGACTAGGCTGACATAGATACTTGTCTGCAATGCAGATGTAGATCTTAGTTGAAGCGAAACTGTGACATAGCGTATGATTTATTGTACGCATACCGGACCGAGCATTTGGGTCCTCAGTGGGTGAGAGCGAGACTTGTCTTTGATTTCTCTGAGCTTTCGTTCCAGGAATGGGTTAGTTGAAGGTATTTGTTGGTTTTCTCTTCTGAGCTTTTCGATACGAGTGCAAAGAAAAGGGGTGCTGTCGCTGGGCATGATTTCTGACCTCTACGCACCTCAAAAGGTCGGCTTCTTATCTTTTGTGGCGTGTACGTGAAAGGTAGACGAACAAAAATCATTAATTGTTGTGTCTTTTTTGGAACTTGGCATCCTCAGCTGCACAAAAAACATGCAACTAAATTTAGCCATGCGAAGGGCTGCGGCGCTGTCGCGCCACTATTCGATGTCCCTGATTTGATAAGTATGCACCACCGGCGAAACTTGCCCTCATTGCCTCATCCTCAAGTTTGATCCAATACCGACAGCAACCTTATCTGGTGCTCTAAAAAAGACCGCAGAAGCGGTTTGTCTGTCTTTTTTTTTCCATCTTTCAAAGCATTTCTGGGCGGATACCTTGGTCAACGAAAAGGGCAGGCATTCAATTTCGGACCATAAGGCTGCCGGAAAGATGGTATAAAGTAGGTGTCAGTACAACTTTCTTGGTTGAAGGAGGACTCTCAATGGCCCCTTCTGTCTTACCATGGGCTATCCTTCCAAGCTGTCAGGTGGACAGCTTGAGCACGTTGATTCAGCTGTATGAGCCCTATACCGATATTGAGCAGTTGAAATGCCAACCAGTCTGCGTAACCATCATTGGCTATGAACAGCCACAGGCATACGGTCCTGGTATTCATACATCATTATATGAGGTTCAAGGTGAAAACACCGTATGCAACTTTTTGCAGCTTTCTGCGGCCTGTAGCCTCAAGCCACAACCACTCTATGCCAAGCAGTCTGTTTCTATAGATGCCGAGCACACTGCTAAAATCTTTCATAGCCTATGCCTGGAGTTTAGTGACGTTATATGTATCAAAGCCCGAACCGTGGACGAGGCTGTTCACAGATTCCTACAGTTTCGAGACTGCACTGATGTTAGAGCCGATAGAAAGCCCCAGTTGATTATTCTCTTTGAAATGATTTCATCACAGACTACAGTAGATGAGACGGGCGTAAAGAAACACCTCGAAGCCAAATTGGCCAAAGATGGGAATGCCTCCCAGTGGACTTCGCAACTATTGCAGCATTTGATTGTGCAATTTGATGACCCGCAAAAAACGAATTTGCCCGAACTTTTGACCCGCATCCAAATGTATACTACCACAATGAAAAAGAGACGCGAAAAAAAGAGCCACATATGGACACTTGGAGAGCTCAACTATCTATTTGAGCAATACATCGTCACCAAAATGCCTTTTGTAGCATACCGTCAAGATCTGCCGAGGCTTAGCAGCCCAAGGCGGGGCGCCACCTGGTATCCAATGGCGTTTCGAAAGCGGATATGGCCCGGAAAAGAGATACAAAAACATAACGGCTTATCACAATGGCTCCAGGCCATGGATCACGATAGCGATTTGAACAGCGTTTTGGCCCCGGTCTTTGCAAAGATGTTTCTGGAGGATGCCGGCCTCCTCCCGCACGGTATGTATTATCCCACCGAAAGAGCCCACACCACACTTATCAGAGTATGCTGGTGCATTTAGATTTCCTCCCCGCAGAGCTCGTTGCAAGCATATATGGGCCATTGTGTAGACAAGCGTGGCACTGTGCCGTTCAGCAGTGTGTCTGGATAACCCACAAAGGACTTAGCAGCTTTTTAGATGATGTAGTCTCAAAAATGGGGCTCCAGATCACGGATCTCTGGCACGATGCGCAATTGGGGCTACAAAAAGTCCGAGGAAAGCCATTTTGCTGCATGTGTCCATGGAGCCTGCAACCCTGGGCCGTTTTCCCTTGCGGTCACAGCTTATGCGAGCGCGACGCCTGGCGTTATTCTGGGATCCAACCCAATGATGCCGGGCACCCGACTTTGGCCCAATTCAAAGCCTGCCCGGCATGCCATGCACCGGTGGACATAAAGTTACGGCTTCGCCCGTTACAGGCCGGTTATCGAGTCGCAACATTTGATGGAGGTGGTGTCTTAGGAATAGTCTCGCTCATTGCTCTTCGAGCTATTACCGCGAGCCTTCCAGAGGCACTGTCCGTACATCACTTTTTCGATCTCATAGTCGGTACAAGTACAGGTACGTTGAGTTGGGCCTTGTGAGTCTTGTGCACATAAACGAGGTTCAACTGACGGTCAGAGGAGCAGGCTCAATCATAAGCGCTGCGCTTGGTCTTATGCAATGGCCGTTGTCGTATTGCATTGAGATGTTTTGCTCCACGGCAAGTGACGTATTTATGAAGAACCGCGGATTAATAGCCCTTGTGCGAAGATTGCTCCGTCTCCACAAGACCGGGGCACGATATGACATGAATGTATTTTGCCACATACTCAGAAATGCCTTTGGAAATGACCTGATGCGACAGAGCACAGTGAGAACGAAACCAGATGTTGTACGTGTAGCCATCACGTCGGCAACCTTCGATTCACAACTATGCTTATTCCGTTCCTACGGAGACGTGGTGCGCGAGGTAGAACACGGAAAATACAAAGCAGAGAGCTTGTTCGATCTTCCCCTGTGGCAAGCGTATGTTTCCCGTTACTCTGATGACCATGGCCTTGGTTTGTTCCCAGATAGGATATGCTGATCTTCTCTGGTTCTTACGTAGCATTGCCACAAGCTGTGCTGCCCCCTTGGTCTTTGAGCCAGTGAACGGACTTCAGGATGGGGCTTTTGCTGCTAATTGCCCTGCTTGGGTGGCAATGATGGAGCTGAATGAGCTTTCTATGCTAGGCAGCCGTCTACTTGATTATTCGGTAAGCTTTGGGACTGGTCGGTTTCTGTGCCCGGACAAAAGCCGTTCGCGGAGATGGATAAAGCATCTCGTTCCAGAATGGGTTTCGAGATTAGGCTGTGGTTTGGGCAGTGTAGTGGACGCCGATTCTATGTATGGAAAATTTTCCAGTGCCCTCAATCGAGCCGAAAGGGATGGTAAACATTATCGCGTGGAGCCGTCGTTGAGAAAACCGCCAATTGCACTGGATGACGCAGCCTTCCTTGCAGATCTCATCACGGAGACAGAACAATACATGGAGTCCCCTCAAGTCCAGCAAAGCATTTCTCACTTACAGCTTGCAATGCTTGCGTCTTGTTTCTATGCTGCTTTGCTGTCACCGCCAACCTTTAACTCCAATGTAGGACAATACTGCGTCCAACTAGCAGTTCTGTCCCGATGGCCCGAAGATGGGGACATATGTCAGTCACTCGGTGAGAAACTAGAACATGCATCTTTTGTTATGGGTACCCTGACGCGCCCGTACACGATCCCTTTGTACTGTACGATTTACGTGAGCTCTCTAGATACGCCTATTGACATAGGTCTCACTGTTGACGGAATAACATCGCACCCTATCAGCGGGGCCCCGTTGTCTCTGATGCAATTGATGTACCTGCAACATCCGCCATTCTGGTCTCACTCTACTGCTCGTAAGCGGGACGGCTCTCATTTGGCCGATAGTTGCAATAAACGTCGCCGTACTACCTAAGATGCCTGCGAGATGGTTCTGGAACTGACTACTTCCCGAATGTGACATTCGCCGCAAAGCCTTTTCCTTTTCTCTGCGAAACTCTGAAAAATATAGCATTGCTGATATAACGATACTCTATGACCGTAGTCATGTTTGCAGTTTGCAGATTTACGGAACTTTGAATTTCCGTCGCTTTATTCAAGCCGTGCTCGTGCCTTGCATTGCCAGATTGGTTCTTGCAGCCACATCTAATCATTCATATGAAAGAACATCGTAAAGAAGAATGAACTGTAACTACCAAGATCGGTATCTGACTATGAGAGACTGAATGCGTTTAGTTTTCTCTGCCGCTGTACGCCTCGACGATTCTATAATTTGTGGCTGCAGCAAACTCTGATTCAATGTTCCAATGTGCTTGCTACCATCGCCATTTGCTCAAGATTTAATCAATATTCTAGACTGATAACTTTGTGTGCGTCATCGGGTAACATTACCAAGGTCAAAATTGTAAGACTCGCGTTTGTCTTGGTAGCCGGAATCCAATCTTTGTGTGTGAGGCAAGCTTTTGTCTGTATCTTGGCATCGGGTTTAGAGCACTCCTATCTCGGTATAGAGCTCGTTGTGAACCGTGACAGGTAGAAGGTAGTATATCAGACTGGGTGATTGCGTAATCCCTAAGTGCGGAGAACGAATAGGAAATAGCATGCAAGTTTCAGCTCTTGCTGTGCTCATTCAATCTGTGCTTCTAGCGCCATTCACTCCATGCAGCTATACGGTGCTTATATATTCTTTTTAGCCTTGGAGGTGCTACTGTAACGAGGCGCTCCGTCAGCCGTTTTATTTGTAGCCGGATCTTCAACAGAGATCCTGATCCCTAGCTTGAGTCTGACATTTGGTCAGATCTGTGTCCTGTTCACAGCAATATTTGAGCAGATACATGTACCTTTCCTGCTAATGCATCGAATTTTCCCTGATATGAGCATGGCTACTTTTTGGAATCTCTCTTTCGCCACTAGGCTACGAGGCATCTCACAATGAGCTAGAAAACTTTATTTAAACCGAGTCCTTAAAGCTGTTTGACACCCTTGAACGCGGCGCGAATCTGAAGGATGTCGGTCTCCACGACACCAACCGTGTCATCACTGCAATATACGGTTCTCTAGGTCTATAGTCAAAGTCAAAATGGCGATCAAAGGCTGCGAATATTCTTTTAATCTTTCATTCTTTCATTCTTCTTTTCGTCACTACTTATGTTCTTCCAGGGATTTCAGGGACGAAGGCAGAAGAGGATTTGAATATCGTATGTCAATGACTGAATGGATGCGCCTGATGACACTGGTTGAGTATCAGAATAGAAACATGGTTTGAAATAATAAACAGGCATCGTAAGATTGGTATGCAAGTCATAATTAGAATATTTCGTCGGGCGGCTCCACGTTTGCTGTAGCAGAAGTCCCAAATCTTTGAGCGACATCAAGGAATAAACTAATGAGCAATTTTTGACTTTAAAGCAAGTCTCGAGTATTTTGCACAGTCCAACCACCTTGGTTCACCCACGCTCATCAAGCAATTCTGTGGACTTTCCTCGGCTAATGCGCGGGATCTAGTATATGCAGGTTGCATCAGCTAGTTTTATTCCTGAGGCCGATTATCAAGATAATCAAATGAAAAGCGGAAACGAACCATTCTATGGGGGCAACTCGGCTATCAGGTCATATGGAGCGTAAAGACGTGAGGGCCTCGATGAGATGCAGACTGGCCGAGAGCAAAGCCCATCTCGGGGAAACCTGGATGGCTCTATCGCATGCCATCGGCAGTAGGCGCGTGACCGTCGCTTCCCGCAATACACACATCGTAGGCTGGTTGACCAGTGGCCCGGGAAGCTGGAGTATGGGGGAGGTTGTAAGGCTTCTTCTATCACAAGGTCGCCCCAGTGATCCCTATCAATGCCAAGCTGTCTTGATACATGATGTGCGCAACTGAAAAGAAGTAAGAGTCTGGAATCGCAGAGTCATACCAGAAAGGCACACCTATCTGAAAGCCGTACCCAGATCCCGTTGATGAAGCGCATCGGGCTTACAGCTTTAACTCGATAGATTTCCGCAGAAATTAGATTTGTCTACCATCTATTGAGCTATATATGCAGTACAATACCTGGCATTGACAATCTCGGACTGCATTCTAACGAATCTTTGTTCACGACATCTGAAAGATCAGCGAAATTGACGCAAGTGTTGTCGTTGTCAAAGACTTCAAAGGTCCCCCTGACTGAGACAGTTATGCCATGCCTTCCGCTCTGTTGGCGTGACTGTAGTTTTTGCGTAGCGGATCCGATGCATCTCGCACCACACTGGCACATTACGTCTCGGATCTAAATTTGGCACTGATTAAACAATTATGTGTTATTCTTTTGTAGCCCATGGACATTGTTTGGAAGCTTTTCAAGGACCTTCCACCTGACTATACATTACCTCCAGTCCCTACACTGAATGCCCTCTCGAACGCCCTCTTTCCTTGCTATCCCATCTATTGGCTCAGCAGAGACCACGGTATGACCGAGCTATCCAAGAAAAGCGCGAAGGAGTTTGCAACATTGTAAGTAAGCCATGTCCACTGCAAGATGGCATGCCTGATAGAATTCTGCACTAGCATTCTCCCACTCTACTGTGGCCCGCACGTAAAAATTCGGATCGACTTCAGCGATCACGAGTATACAGTCTCTAAAGGTCTTCTCTGCGCCGAGTCGTCGTACTTCTCCGCAATACTTGAGAAGCAGGATCCCGGATCTCAGCAGCAGACAGCGACTCTGAGCAAAGTGGAAGGCATTGTCTCCAGACAAAGCGTCGAAGCCTTGATCCAATGGTTGTACCTTCGCATGGTGATATTTGATGTAGAAGACCCCGGAGATCAGATATCAGCCGCCATAGAGCTGGTGAGACTCGCCGACTTGTGCAGCGTGAGCGGACTGGAGCCTCAAATGGCTCGTTTTATCAAGAAGATTCTTGTTGCCCATCCAAACCCTCAATCCGAAGGGTTTTGGAGACACGTGGACACCAACACTTACTGCCTCACCCCACAGCACATTGCAGCGGCATCACATCTACCCCAGGGGCACCTGGTCCGTCGCATTTTGGCAGCGGCTTCCGTTGAAGGATATCTTCGGGATCAAAACCACAAATTTGCCGAGGAGACCCAAGAATATCCTTCCTTTGGAGCCGACCTCCTCTGGGAGGTAGGCATGGCCTTGAATGAGATCAAGCCCACCAGAAAGGTCGCATTTAAGGACCCCATCAGTGGACATAGAGCGGAGATCAAGACGGGTCGGGAGATTTAAGAAATTCGATTCAGTCATCAAACTGCACTGCAGTTTGGCAATATCTAAAGATGTCGATTTGCTCGTAGACTGTCGGGAAAGGTCAATAGAAATCCCCTCAGATAAATAATCAGAGACAAGGTCACCGCCGCCGTAGATTAGGTGGCCCGTTTATATATATCAGTGGCTTTTCTGGTTCACCGCACCCACTCATCGCGTGCCTTGGAAGGAAAATTGGAGCTCAGGCTCATCCCTGGCGCGTATAAACGCAGGGCTTCACCGAGAGAATGGATGCTGTACTTGTGATGACCGACAAGCAACTGTCCATATTCTGTCGAAGCGCGTAACAGTCTCAGGCCGGTGAGATATTTCCACCCACCACGCCTATTTTATCATGTTTCAAAAATAGCTCAATCGGATTTGAATTATTCTCCCTTTCAAGCCCCCTTCTCTATGTTCCAGGAAATAACTCAATGCTGAGAGAATTACTAGACCAGACTTCCGTGTGATTTACTTGCTAGTCGTGAGCACCTGCAGATCTTGAATATTCCGGTGCCTGGGACCTCAATGAACGTGTGAGACTGAGATGCCACAAGGGGTAGTAACGAGCCCTGAAGACAAATCAGAGTATCGAGTCCCTCCAGTCCATGGGAACATTGACCGCAGGCGTTCACCTTTGATGTCGGCCCGGTACCAGCAACCGCCGCAGTCTTCTGATCCGCATATGTCTGACCCCCATGTCAGTCATCTAGAGTTGCTGAAAGACTCTTTGAGTGTATCCCAAACCGCATCACGGACAGGTAAAGATAGGTGCCTGGCGCGTCCGACGGGATCCCAATTCCTTAATCAGGAGGAGCTATATGAGAGTATTGAGCTTCTTTTGGGGCTCGACATCCAACAGAATACAGGGCATAGCCAAGGCTTCGAGTCTTCATCGGGAGGCATGCCTTCATATCGCCCGTGTAGTGAGCCAGGTAGGCCCGGGCCAACTCTTGGCCTGAACGAAATTAGACATACGTCAGTCGGACCCCATTTTGATGGAAAATTAGTGACTACATTACAAGACGCTGCGTCTTTAGGTGACCTTTTTGATTTAGCTACGCGCAATGGGGTTCAGCTGGAGAATATCTCCTCAGGCCTCAGCTTGATCCGATCTGTCCTACAGCGGTCACATCCGGAGCAATTCGAATTGCGAGAAATGGGCTTGCCTGTGACACCAGCAGGAAGGGTACTTCGGCCTGGATCACAGGGCTATTTCCTACATCTAGTGTCACCTTTCCGAGAAAGGCCTCTTTGTTTGAGCGCTCAAGACTATTGTGATCACTACGAATACGAGATCCTCACGTGCGCATATATAACGGGAGCTATTCTGACACAATGTGAAGCAGCGGCACTTTCATTAGATGAGACGCGGTGGTCAGTGTTAAAGTTGGCCCTAGACAACTACCAAGACCCCCGATGGAACGTCATGCATCGAGCCTTCTGGCGAGTCTGGACCTTTTGCAGACTTTTCGGCTCTGGCAAAGGACGCGAGGAAGATTGGCAAGGCCAACAAGCCTGGCTTGAAGGACATACCATCCATAGCAACAACGGATTTGGCACTAACACTCAGCCTGGGAGCCTTCAAAGCGAGGTTCTCGACAATCCTCCGGAGTTCTTTGCCACTGGTAACCCAGGAGGGCTCACGTCGGAGGAATTAAAGGATATGATGTTCATCTGGCGCTGTCTCCGATGGCTGTTACGAATCCGACTGTACAGAGACACACTGCCACAAACTCCACGGCGAGACCAAGCGCAGGGCAGCGTGAAGCTGAGTGAGAAGACTGCGAACACCGACTGGCAGATCACAGATACTTTGGTTGATTCGCTGTTGAGCCTTGGACTAGCCGCTACCAGACATCTCTTGTCCACTCGTGGAGAACATCCCCTGCAAGTTGCCCACAATCTACAATGGACTTCACGGCCCATCATCTTTAGGCGAGAAAGGGGTCACGCATTCCTACTAGAAGCTTGCCAGAGGAAACTTCTGGAAACAAAGGAACGTGGATAAGGGATCCAGAAGAAAGAGATTGCGATGATGCCGTAGCAAGGAGTGAGAAACTACCCTCGCATTGGAATTCTATCCGTCGTGACTTATAGTTGGTAACCCGCGATTAAATGAATCGGAATCTACAGGCCCAAAGCAAGAGCCCTGCGCCATACGAAAAGCTCGCGAGTCAGCTATGTTAAACAACTACTGCGCGTTTTTTGACCTAAGAATTGTGGAATTGACGAAAGAGCTTGTATCTGTCAAGGATGTAGAGGCTCGATCGAGTATTCAGAGAATCGACTGAAAATTCCCCAATCTTCGTCTTTTCCAGTGGTCAAAGTCTACGTGAGAGTTGACCAGGCTGGCGAAGGGGATTTGCGAGACTAGCCCATTGACGAACTGAGTGCGGATCGTATTTTTGCTCCATCCGGATAAGAAAAAAAGTCTCATCGATATAAGTAATGTCAAGATTAGAAAATCCTTTGGCTTCACGGAAACCACCATGCGACCTACCACTAAACAGATCAACTATAGATTGAGACACATGGGACTTTGGGAACAGTAATCTAGATTGCAGTAAAAATAGACTACTAAATGTTTTGTGCAGGCAGACCGATATGACTGCAAAAAGAACAGCTTTCCGCTATCAGACATGAGCGGGTCGGCCCTTGTGCTACCTAAGCGCTACCCAGCTTAATGCACGAGAGAAGGTCAATCACCTCTTAAAATAGTATGACTCTGACATGTGCCAAAAGCCAAAAGTATCCGACGATGGGCAAAATTGAACCACTCGGGGCGAACACATATTACTTGGACGGTGTGAAGCCATGTTTAAGCGCTGCGGCAACAGTTCGAGTTCGAGCCACACTAGAAAATGGTTTCCCAGGTTGCCTTGTACAACAGTACTTTAGGACTCCTACAAAGATTCTGTCGGTCGTCAAGCTCGGAAATTGAAATTAATTACCCGCAACGCCTAGACGAGGATTTCACGCTAAAGGACTCGCGCGATGCTTGCGCAAAGCTCAGAGGTTATATTTGCGAGAATAAATTCAGCTTTGGCGACCTTCTACAGACCACTCCCGATCTACAAACGGCACTGCGCGAACTCTCAAGACTGCAAAGTATGCTCTTTTGTGAACCTACCACCGGTTCCTTCACCAGCACAAAGCACATTGCATATCAAAACCCGACCGTGCCTACGAGGAATCTTCAGAAATTGCTAGATGAGATAGAAGAATGTGCCTGGTATATTGTGGAAATTTCAGAAGACGGGAGGGAAAGTGGACAAACAACGTGGAGATCAAATCAGAGTTCCCGCCGAAGTTATGATCATCATAGATACTCTGAGCATCATGAGTGCCGCTGATCAGGCCTTGGTCTGCGTCAGCGACAAGTATGGATTATTCGCGGGTTCCAAGAATTGCTATCCCAAGTATATGAAGTAATCTTCTTCTCTTTCTTCTCGTCCGATACAGTAAAAGGTAAATTTCGTTCCATCTCATAGCTAAATTGATTAAATCATTCTATGGGCTCCAAAGTAGATGTCGGTGGCATTGACGGCAATTTGCCCGTTGGGTCGGTTGGTTTAACTGCTAAAAATGGCGCTGATATATAGAGAGTAAGCCAGCTTTCGCAATGCAATGAAAGTTCAGATTCCGTTTCATGGGGGAAAGTTTGTCCCTCTTATAAATGAACGGCCCGAATGGGCGACAGACCGATGACGTCCCTGGTCAAATAGTTGTAGCTCTGGATGGTATGCGCATTAAATGCTGTTACCTATCATACAGGGTCCAGCCAGTTCCGGTACTTAGTCTCTTCACGCATTTAGGAGTATTTTTGCAGCCACCACTCTGTAGTACCTCGATCATTCTGGGCATTGGAGAGGGGACTGCTATTTAGCAGCTGAACATCTGTATTGGCTCTATGAAAAAGTAAGCCAAATGCCAATCCTCAAAAGCTTAATGGGAAAATATCATTACACAAACCTTATGTGAAGCCTTAGGAAGACCATGATATCAACATTCCCAGCTGTAAACTACCAGACTGTGGCTGCAGAGCCTTATTGATCTTCCTGTCTATGACTGGTGTCGGTTTCTCAACAAGGTTAGTGTATGTGAAAATCTCTAGATATTACGTTAGACAACGTTTCCAAGATACGTTGCCGACATGTTTCATCCGTCATATGCATCCGGCGGTGTCCCATCCCATGCCATTTCTCGTCCTGGTACCCACGTCTGCAAAGCACTACATGACGCTCATTATATTCCGATATGATTTTAAGGTCACTAAAATGAAATACTGTGAAGCCGTCTGAGCATAAGACCATGGCATTCCCAAGGCCGATTGCGCCAGCCGTAAATGCCTAGATGCTCGGGATGTGAGCCACCCATAATTCAAAGGAAAGTGATATCGATCCATAAGCAGAGACTGTTCAAAGAAAGGGCTATATTGCAGCGGCTCGTCCATTCCTCGTTCCGTACCTGGTAGGCGCACGATAAAGCGGGGTTGACGTGGTGCATAGCGAAATCCTTGCGCAGAACTATGGGAGCAACGTCATCATAACTCAGTTCCCTAAAGCCTGGTATGTGGTCAAAACACCCCGTCTGAGTGATTCTCGCCAAATATTCCGAGTCTTCAGATTCCCCTTCTCCACTGGTGCGCAATTCCCCCGCTGGCTTCTCGCCCGGCGTGACCCAAGGCCTAGTTATCGTGGCTAAGTACCCTTCACAGTCAACTCTACCTGCACATTAAGGGATGTCTCTGTCATCAAAGGTCGGTCCAATCTTGGTAAAAGCAAGAAGCATCATACCAAGAAGGCATTGATCTCACGAATTTGCAGATCAAAAGACTGAACGCCCAGTGGTCGTTCGACTGCTTACCTGGACGGGAACTAGGCAAAGGAAGCGTTGCCGATGTCTATCTAGGTGGGTAGAAATATCGGCCCCTCGTCCCGCACTTTCACCCATGTTGATTATCACTAGGGACCAACCACTGCACCCAGGAGAAAGTCGCCATCAAAAAGCAACGGATCCCCTGGTCATCTAGTCCGAAAGGCAACACACTGCACCACGAATACAGTGTCTACCAAGAGCTGGGCCGCGGTGAAGGTATCCCGACTGTCCATGACTACTGCCGTGAAAGATACAGATACAGAGGTGAGAATAGATATCGATGCTATTTGATTATGGAGCAGCTGGGCCCAAGTCTCTACAAGACCATGCACCATAGATTGGGAAGACCTCGACTGGCAAGCAGCGGACTTTTCTTCTCCCTGGAGGAGGTTGTGAGCATTGGAGACAAGATGATCTGTGCGCTGCAACTTGTACACAACAGGAACTTCATACATCGGGATGTTCAACCTGGAAATATTGTGTATGATCAGTTTCGAGAGCGAGTGCTGCTGATCGATTTTGCCGTTGCTGAAAGGTATCGGGGCACCACGGCCCACAGGCATGCGCCCTGGCAAGCCACTCAAATGGTAGGATCGCCTGTTTTCGCCAGTCTGAACAGTCATCGTGGTCATTCAGTGTCGCGGCGCGACGATATGGAGTCTCTTGGTTATGTCCTGGTGTATCTTATACGTGGACAACTCCCCTGGCAACACCTCCCTGCCGAGACCAAAGATCTGATGTTTGCGAAGAAATCCGCTATCACGACCAAGGAGCTTTGCGGTGGATTGGAACCTCTGTGCAAATTCCTCCGCTCGGTGAAACGGCTTGGGTTCGGCCAAGAGCCCGATTACGACGGCTTGCGCCGGGTGTTACGTGCTCTTGTCGTGTGAAATTCTCCGAGTCTATACACACATATCCAACAACCCAACTATCTTGTCATGAGGATCGGAAGAGTTTGAATTGGGAGCCTTGGACTTCGGCACCATATATATAATCAAATCTGTCTCGCCACCGAAATTAAACAGTCTGTTGCACAGGACTCGAGCTATATGGCTCTCCTGGTTGATGAGACTGATCAGATGTCCTCTTAGCTGAGCACTGAGTAACTATCTGTCTCCTATTTGATCTGATCCTTTTGGAACTCCAATTCTTCAGGCCCATTTACGGAAGAATCTGGCTTGCTCTGCCAAAGCCTAATGGCCTGGAGGTAGTGTAAGCCTACCTCTGTAGATTAACCCCGCATAGTCGCGCCTGCCATTTGAGGCCTCCCGAATAATTATCTCCCTAGGAATATACTCGGCCGCTAGTGTGATCCAAAGTGCTATAGCTTGACTCGCTGGTCCCACGTTCTTCATTGAAAACGTTGTGGTTCACCATCCCTGTGGAACTTGCTGGTCCCAATCTACAAGATGAGCTTGGTCGATGTGCTTTTGTACATGCTGCTTTATATGGCTGTGTGCAGACTCTGCAACCCTTCATTGATTCGCAAGTTGATATCTGAGAGATAGAAGGTATTGAACAAGAGACGAATGGCAACTGAGAGAAGTAAGAAAAGAATCAGCACCAACAAAGAGCGGGTCCTGGAAAATAAAGCAGTGAGCACCTTAAACGAGGATGGACCATTTCCAGTACGTAGAATAGTTTCAACACATTATTGATGTTCACTAATTACACCTCTGCTTATTTCCAAATTCAAATACTTTCATAGAAAGACACTAAGCATTGAGATCGGCGGAAAGCTGAAGGGCGCCTGGGTTCTCTGGGATACCTAGGACCGCCGCTTCCATAGGTACGATAGGCAACGGGCGATTTGAAACTGTCTAAAACAAGAACCACGCTACGGGCGAAATCACCTTGACAGATACTGAGCCGGTCAATCAAGCCAGAGCTCAGGGCAAAATGACACAAGCATTGTTGCCTGGATCGGAATTGGGTAGCCCGCTAGATCTACAGAATAATACAGGATCAAGAAAACACTAGCGTGATCAACGTCGTTCGACCTACTAAATGTCACCGCAGACATTCTGAATCGGTCAGCTGATGCTTCAAACAGCGCCGCAGCAAAGCCACATACCTTTCTTCTGTTGTTGAAATCAAAGTAGATTCCAAGCCAATAATCGCGGTCGCGACAGTCATCATCTCCACCGCTTGTTACGTTCCAATGGCAAGAAGGCTTGTGCTCATTCATAGCGTTGGAAGGGAAATCAACCCAAGGCTATACAGGGTCTATCAGCAGGATGAACTCGAATAATCTCTTGGGCACAGCAAAAGGCCCAAAGGGATACGGACCTTTGGAACCGGCCAGTCGGAGAAATGGACGGTCTTTGCTTCCATAAGAGCCTTTTGAGGATTCCAAACTTCGCGTGAACTCCCAAGATACTTGGCGTGGACAACCTCACGGAACTCTCCTGTCAAGAGGGTATAGGGTCGGTGGGGAATGATGAGCGCATGGTCTCTGTAGATGGCATTCACGATCTCCATGTCATAGTCTGATGTTTGTGATGTTGCAGTAGCAGTTACGATGCGGTCAAACTCGAGCTCAGAAGGCTCAATTATCATAAGATAGCTGGTCATAACGCGATGATCAGGATCCAGCCAGTAAGCTCGAGGGAAGGCCAAAGGACATGGAGGCAAAAAGAACAATTCGTCCATATGCTAGATTGCCGAACGTCAGTGATACAATCTTGAAAAGCTACGATCCATGCTTCATCGTATACATACTTGTAACATGGTAACATCCGAGTCTAAGCTAAGAACGCGACTATATTGCGTCTGATTAAAAGCGAGGAGTTTTGTAAAGCTTTTCGACCACGTAGCTTAGATTGTGTTAGTTCATTTGGTCTCTCAAGTTCAAACAAGACATCACGTACGGTCTTCTCTGTTTCCCGTTTGGACGCGTACAGGCACTAGCTTCACATTATATTCATCCCGGGCTTTGCGAAGTAATCGGCTCTCCGTCCCGTTTTCATTCTCATCAGCCGAAAAACTCAACGGGTACATCAAGAGCCGATCAGCTTTACTGTGCAAGCGATGTAAAGTCTCAAAAATCATGACTGAGTTGCACAAGTAAGCAGTGTTGGTGGCATATTGCGAGTACGCAAATCGCGACCAATCCACGGCATCTTGGCCTTTCCCGTGATGGGAATTCCCGAGATCAAGCCTTGTTGCTGAAGATCGATCACATAGAATAATTTTTGTCTGAAAGAAGAGAAGTGCAAGTACTATGGTGAAGCCTATTGTTCGTGAGGCGCCCCGCAATGTGCGTAGCATCATGAAAACCCAGACATGTAATGCAAACTAAATGAATCGAAGGTTGAGATATGTCAGAGCAGCGCTGACCGAGTGTCGTTATAAGAGGAGCTGTATGTCAGGCATTAAACATGACCACGGGGGTGAGGAAAGGAGATGAACCAAACAACGGTTGCACCGTCACTTTTCTCCCTGAAGTCTTAGTATTTTAGGAGACGTTTTCTTTATTCAAAATTCCAACGAAAAAAGATATACCATCCAAGCGGAGGGCAGAAGCTGACAGGGCAATACAATCGATTCAGTTACGGAAAAACACGCAAAGAGAGATGAAATAAAACACAAACGCAGATGTAGCTAATGCTTTCGTCAAAAAGATGGCTGGTTATGTCAATGAAGAAGTTTATTGAATAGAGGGAATTTGACAGAAATGTTGAAATAAACCGGCAAGTGAGTAGGTGGCGGCAGGTGAAGTGTAGTGTCTCAGCTTGGGTTTGAGTAAATAACCTAGACTCAGGGCTCACATGGCAAAGGGTAGGCTGCTATCAACCGAATTAGGCAACGAAGATCGGTCCAGTTCTAATGATGAAAAGCTAAACTTGTCACCTACAAGCACAAGCGCGACTTGGCAGTCCTACTCATCCCTTGCTGTTTCAAACTTAAAAAATAGTTGGTTTCTTCTCTTCCTCTATAGTTTTACAGGTTGTGACTCTACCAAGTAAACGATATTGCCGACGATGAACACCTGGTACGGAGGTTCAGACGGCGACAAAATGGTTAAAAGTATAGAGCAAGGAGACAGATTGCGTGTAGTTTGTGGCCAGTGGTTCTGGAAAACGGCCAATTTCTTACCACCAGGGCTCTTCCTCACAAGGTAGGCGGAGCGCGACCTCCCCGATCTCTCTTCACTACTGACTATGATGCAGCTTCCTCCTCTTCCCGCCGGTGTTGCAAGGCTCTTTGGCCAACAATCTGAGCAAGGAGAATGCCAGCATTGGTGCTGCTTTTGCATGTGCCGCATGTGGCTTTCTGCCTTTGTTCATGCTTCCGTTCACGGGGCTCAGGTCACGAATATTACTTCTAGGGAACAGGTACGGTCGGCTATCCTAGAAAAGTATCATTCTGGGTTGCTGACTCCGGATATTAGACTATGTCTCACGGCGGGCCTCTTCGGAGTATTGAACCTTGCAATACATCTCGCCTACGACCTGACGATCAGCAACATGGTGATAGCTGCGCTAGCTTTGGCTGTGTCACAGATTGTCTGCTATGCTGCCGTCATCTGGCTACGCTCTCGCGGCACTGCTAGACAATATACCCGCCAAGATTGCCCTTGCGAGCAGCTCCACAATTTACAAATGGAAGATAAGCCACCAAAGACCAAATCACCCAGTAATCTAGAGCATCCGATTTGGGTGTGAGGGCTGAGCATGTGAGGGCTGAGCATGTGAGGGCTGAGCATGTGAGGGCTGAGCATGTGAGGGCTGAGCCTTTGTCGAGGCTCACCGCTGGTGAGCCACTATGTTCCGGAACATTGAACGAGTAACAGTGCCAGCACCTCATAATGAGAAATGAGAAATGAGAAACGGAATGATAACTCCTGAAGGAGCAAATTGTACTCACACTGGCCTCCCTGACTGGTGCAATCTCGGAGATGTTAGCCCAGCAGTTGTGTTAGAGTTTTGTTGGGTACTATTGTCTATTCCCAGAGCTTGATAAGTGTGTCATGGAAATTCTATTAGATCTCTCCTTTACTCCAAATGAAATGTCGGGATATAGTTAGATACGGCGAAATTTCCCCGGAGACCACTATCCCTCACATTATTTACTTGAAGAATACGCGCGGACGCAACTGGATTCATTAGATGAGCAGTCATCATTAGATTCGCAGTCAGGTACTTGGTTTCTTACTGTTAAACAAGATCATCATGATAAGTTCTCCGCGTTCTACATTTAAACTATGACTTTGGCTATCAGGCATCTGCTTGTCACTGAGAACAAAGAGAATATATCGTGTCTGGGGTACGTTTCCTAGTATTATCTCTGTTAGTGTAATCGCGCACAGCCTGATAAAATTCATTGGCTGTTTTCACTTAATTGGGCGAGGGCTAGCATCCAACGGCATTGTTTGATGACTTTCGCGTAAGCTCTGCTGCATAAACTGGCTGCTAGTGATAAATACACCTATCAAACTGAATAGAGTCGCAGCTATTGATCAAAACCACCGCGGCAGGTCACGTCCCCATTCAAACTGACTGTCACTTGCTGCTGCTGCCCTATCAGCACCAGTGAAATGAGATACTACTGCCATTCTGGAACAGGAAAACTTGCGACCTGCATTTTCTTTGTATTTTATACAGTAAGATACGTCGCATAGGTCTGTTAATAGCTCAATAAGTCTGACCGAAAAGCTCAACCCCTAGTTCATATGCACAGCTGCAATCATCATGACGGACAGCAAAAGGATTTGCCACAATCGCTCTTTGTTGGAGGCATTCTGTTGCAGATATGAGAAATGAACTGTTTACCTGCAAATAAGTATCCCAAGGGCTGCGAAACAGCTATCGTCCTCAAATTAGCATAGAACTTTCCCGGACTTGCGGTACAGAGAAATGCGAGAGAAAACAAGACGCTGGTAATCTTCTCTGATGATTAATTAGCTACATTGCATCCAAGAGGTCTTGTTACTGCTGTGATGTCTATTTCTCTGAGTCGGGTTCATCAAGCAACTGCCGGTTAGGGCTGGTAATATCACGTGTGTCGACTGGATTAACTGAGGATCATCTCTCCCGGGACCGCCTAACCCTGCTTCACACTTTGTACAAGCTTGACTTTTTTCGTAGCATCATTGTGAAAGAGAACAAAACAAGCTCACTGCGGGCGAAGGCTTCAGCGGGTCTCATCTCAGCATCTGACGTAGGCTCAGATACACCTGGCTTGCTGGCAATCTTTGGAGCCTCGGTCTGTGGTACTCATCCCTGATATCAAAGGTGAACAAGCTTATACCTACAAGTCTAAAGACCAGTTTCAAGGGGTAAGCTCGTGCCAGACGTACTTTGTTCCTAGTATCGAGTCCGCTGTATAGTTTCGCCTGCGTAGCGCTACCCACGGGCCAAGACGGCGTGTATCTCCCGAATCAATTATTTGTACCATGGCCAAGTGCAAACCCAATGATAAGTCATACGGGTTGGCTGTTTATCGCATTCTTGTAACGACGAGGGACTTTGGTTAAGTGTCCTCGGAAAGGAATGTGGTGGACTGCGTTTGGCTTTGCTTAACTTGCCTCGTGGTGAGTATAGCTTCACATTCAGAAATCGTTGCAAATACAGACAAAAGCCCTCCCTCCCTTCCATTTTTCTCATATAGAAGAATTTGAAGCGTTGAGTGTGATTCTATGGTTGATGTTCCTAATACTTTACTGCTAAACAACATTGCACTATCCGTCTAATACAGCACCATAAACTTTCCTAATGTGCTTTCCCATCATTCCAATGATATCGGCACACCCCAGACTGACTGTCCAGTAAGAGCAGTTCAAAGCAGCTGGTGCAGTCGTATGCCTGAAGTGTCAGATATGTCCGACTTGCTAACTATTGCTTGCGCTCTGCTCGGACTTCGCTCCAATGGCTGCCTTACTTTAGCTGAGTGACCCAGATATTCATTCCAATTGATACAAGAGAAAAGGCAACTGCCATACATGTGGAAATTATAGTGTGAGTTCCGAGACTGGCCTGCGCACCATATTTCCCCAAAACGTCCTGAATGTGCTGCGTGTAGACATAGTATAGACTGATTGACCATGAAGTTGCAACGGTGAGTAGAATCGTCGTAATCTACGCCAATTAGTAGAGCCGGTGTCTCGCTGACTGGTGCGAACTTACAAGGGATGAGATCACCAGCAATGCACTTCCACGAGAAATAAATATTCTTTTGATGCCAAAGACCAATGTCAAGAATGCTGCCACATAGGCTGATATATATATGCAGATGATGGCTCGTGAGCTGCGTAGATTTCCTGAGAGATAGACCTCTCCGCCACTCGCTGACAGCCCGTTAATCTCTCCGGTGAGAGACCTAACTATATCTCGCAGGTTGAATACGAACGAAGTGCTTGGATCGGAACATCGATTGATGATATTGTCTCGGCCTTCGCAGTAACTTAGGAGGCCAACGTGATAGTACCTGGGCAGATCTGCTTTGATGTCGTTGAGCAATGTGTCGAGAGTATCACTTACTTGACTAACGATGGTCGCTGCGCCCCTTGCTAGATGCAGATGCTTTCGTGCCTCTTCTCTTGCATTTCTAGAAAACTGTTGCATTGCATACGTGACATTCACAGAGCCCATACCGACAGTATCCGGTGAACGTCGAGCCGCGGCATTAGCGATCTGTGGGAAGTTGTTCAGATCTACCTGATTATTGAAGTCAATATTTCACCGCAGCCTGTAGAGTGGTAGTGTGTACCTTCATAAAGTACAAGTTGAATGGCGTAAATGGCGACGTGCAGCCGACAAATACAATTGCCAGGCAAATCAACACGGCGACGGGAAAGGACAATGCTGCGATGGGAATAACTCGGTTTAGTCTAGCTCGGGAACTGGGTCTCATGATGGCCATCCTGCACCTAGAACAATCTGGACGCGCGGAGTGCCTTTCAAATAGAAAAAGCAGCGGTCGCTAAGCCATTGGCTTTGCAACTGGGTGGCCACATATGAAACATCAGCTGGAAGACATATCCCAACTTTGCTCATATCCTAGTAAGAACAGCTCAAGATTGCTGCAGATTTGCCATTAATGCACACCAGCTGATTTGGTACTCTCCAAAACCGAAAGTTCAAAATTATCATGATTGCTAAGCTATCAGTATATCTACAAAGACTCAGCTGGCCTCACGGGCTTCTAGACCGATGTTGACTGTCTGATTCAAACTGGGTGGTAAATGTTAGACAAAGTTTTGTATGAGACGATGGTTAGGAAGTACTCGCGTATCAAAGTAGGGATCTAACTGCCCCATTGATTACACGACACCAGCTCCAGTGCTATGTCAACATGCCAGAAACCGAAGCATAAAGTCGGCTTGTCGGCCAATCTAGGTTGAAATTGAAAATGATCCAGGAAAGAGTAAAAGCAAAAGATATAAAAGAGACATGTATCTTAGTAGCGCGTGGATGGCTTCAATCCACTGCTCCTTGCTCAGCTTGGTGCTACTCAGATCACAAGCTCAGTCAGCGTTTTTCAAATAATTGAGTCTACATTTCCATTAGTTTTGGATAATTATATTTCCAATAGATGCCACCATGTTCAAGCCATTCATTTGTTTATATCAATAAGCGAAGAGTCCACACTTGGCCAGATGCGCTCAGTCAAGTAGAGCAACTGACTCCAAGATAAACCACACCTGTTTACTCAATCATACTTCGAAAACTAATGCTCTCCAAGGCCCTAGACCTCAATGTCTGAATGACTGCCCCCATTTATATGATAAGTGGTATATGCATATAGATAATGAGGACGACCGAGTAGTGGGCCGTAGCGGCAAGGACAGGCAGCGACATATTGCCGCGTAGGGCTTATGCCTCATACTTCAATGCCTTGTGCTGTCATTTATATCTCATCGAGGGCATGTTACTGCCTACGGAAAGATGTCACGCTGTCTTACAGTGCCCAATACAATTGTGACTGCTGTCTATTGTGGGCTATTGGATATTTGGTCAACATAATTGCTTGGAACCATTCCCAATCCCACCACCAGAGCCCCGAGAATCTGCAAAAGGTGCAGCAGCCATTTGGACCAGCTCATCGACCAGAATCAGGCATGTAGAACACGTGTCCCTTGCTTAGCTTGATCCCGAATGCTGACTATGTCGATCCGCAAATTTCCAAGAACCAAGAGGCTGCATTCAACCCAAGGATGGTCCGAATACAGACGAGATACACATGATCCAAAGAGCCGTCATCTCTTTGATGGCTCGATAAGAGGGGTTCCATGGCGCGACCCTCCCTTCGAGTTCTACAAAATTTCTTTTACAGACGCATGGGAAAAAGTGCCGCATGAATTCCGAACGCGCCCAAATTTCGAGACTGCATTTTTTATGCATAAGGAAAATAAACCTTGAATAGCTCCTATCCCTCATAGAACAGCCTTCCTGTGACGACTCTCATAATGGTGCGGTATTATGCTGCGCATTGTACGAAGGATTTCGCACAGAGAGAAAAAAGAATTGCCCCAAGGAATCCTGTCCACTAGCTGGTGAACCTGCAAGTTTATGCCGCGGCGGATTGCGACGGATACCTTAAGCCCAACCCGCGCTAGTTCAAATTCCGGTCGCGCTTGCCTACCCCATTTAGTGCTTCTTTACATTTAGACTAAAACCGTAGCGCAGTACAGAATTAGTCATGGATCATGAAAGAATACGCAGATGTACCTTATGAAAGAGGCATTTTGACAGAGCCGACTTTCATTCCTTCCTTGTCTTGCTTACAGCTATAAATAAATTCAATCCGCATATCCAGTCAACATTGCTGGTACGAGATCAAAACATTGGCTACCATTTTGAAGCTGTGCAGACTGCTGCCTTTTTCATGATTCAATCCACGGTCGTCTTGGTAGGATTCCTCGGGGAGGGCAATGAGCGAGACAGCGTCCCGCTACTGGTGGAACAATCAGCAGCATTCGACGGGTTGAAAGGAAAAAGCTCTTTTCGTGTCGTTGGGGGCTTCTTCAGGCCGATGAACCACTGGTGAATCATGGTGTTCTACGAAGGATCCCTGATAGGAGACCCTGCTGTGGAGGGATTGCGCCGACATCTGGCCACATTTTGCTTAGACAGGAGAACTTACGAGCATGTTGAGCCGATTGCGGAGCCGCTTTTTTCGGAGACAGGAGGACACAATCCATTTGGAGCCTGGAAACAGGAGACATTGATTTGCTATGTCAGAGGCTCCACCTATCGCCTGATGTGGGATGGCGTTGTGCACTTCGAAAATGCCAAACTATACACGTCCGCCGTGGACGATGCGTTAGAGGCAGCCGGGGTAATGAGTGTGGATTATGATATATAGAGAGTCATTGTGCAAACACGTCTGGGCGAGGTCAACGCAGTGTGGTGACCTGAAGCCTCGAGGTAGCTGCTGAGATCCATGCTCAAATTTGGCTTTTTCGTGTTTTGTGCCCTCGTTCTCTTCTGTCTCTTTTCTTTTCTTACTTCTGAATCTTTTCCTTTACTTGAGGAGTTGGACATGTTGACTGGATGTTGCTAGTGTACCTATATTGTGAGCGATCATAGAAGGACGGACATATCATCTACTAGCCGTATTGCAGTAGCATGACTACTACAGCCAATGGTTTCTTTCTGCGGTATAGCCTGTCCTACATCTTCCACAGGTTCTTGCCCCAAATCTGGAATGTGCCAAAGATCGGTGCACGGCCATTCTACTTTGTAGACCTGACCCATTACTGAAGCCCACAATTTACCGACTTGCCGTAATTGAGAGCCCGGCTGCAGACCAGCAGGGAACCTCTCAGGGAAGCCGCGCATTAGATTTGCAAAGTCAACACGCTTGTATAGGACATGATGCGGTGCTTCTCTATGAAGGGACAGCCGATTACTGCAAAAGCCACCAGGTTCATTGGCCCAAGTGTCGCAAACTTAGCGCTGGGAATAGACAGTATGAAGCACTGGAAAAAAGAGATGACAAGAGAAATTACTCTACCTCGGGCTTTCAAATTTGGCAAGTTTACTTTGAATGATGTTTCTAGCCCATTATAAAGTCTCAAAGCCACGCAGGTCACTATGAATGCTCGAATTATGGTGGCTCGCGTGAAGAAACGGAACCGGAGGGGAAAAAAAGGTCAGAGACGCAAGGAAACGTTTCGCGACAACGCCATTTACTCCAAATTGTATCAGACTTCCCAGTGTTACTTTCCTGATGCATTTACAGGCTACGTGCATCGACGGGTCAAGTTGGATATTGAGATGTATTGGTATGGAATGAGGCGCAGAGATCTTGCAATATTGACCCACGCACGACGCCACTTCGTTAAAAGAGCATACAAGAACTGGGGAAGCGTTTCTTTGCGAGTCATTCGCATGCTATTTCAAGATCCAAGATTCGCCTTGATGGGTGAGTTGAAGGAGTTGGCTGTCAGAGTGGCGCGGGACCATTTTTGTCTAGAAATGTCGCACTTCACACGCTGGATGGCGAGGCTAAGGTCAATACCGCTATGGGAAGCGCGCGGGTTTCGATCAATGCTTCAGGAAGAGCTTCATTACAGTTGGGTGGTGGGGAAGGTGTGGGCTCATCCGCCGCCCAACACATGGTATCATTACGAACAAAGATACCGTACTGACCTAGCTAGTATAACATATTGCAACTGCAGATTTTGAATTTCTCTGCGGTATTGTGATTGCGATTTTTGCTGTCGCACGGGACCTATGTATCGCCGGATGACGGATTATTGCGATGCTGTTCCTCGTTGTCCATGCAGGCAGCCCATGGTGGCGATTGGCCGTGCTTTGGACTCGGACCTGAATTGACAGACTAGACGTAGAAAATCAGGTGCAAGCGCCTCGTGTGTCGCATCGGAGTACTTCAAGTGTAATTTTCTCCGCAACAGACACCACACCAATACCACATGCTTTTGCAAAGATCCCGGTTAGTGAACAACAGCATTGCCCATAATTGGCGAGCCAGGCGGCCACTTCCTATTGCAGGACGAGACTTGGAGCTATGTCCTCACAGAACCCATACATCATGATCAGGGAAGTTTCACGTTTGTTCTTATGCATTTGGAGCAAGTTATTAAAGAGTTTGCAAGACAATCGTTAAATGGATCTTGTAAAGCTTGAGTCACTCGGTATTTCGTAATAGTGTGGAGGTTCTGCGCTAACCGACAGCGGGCCTGGTTTGTAGAACGTGACAACGTGCCAGGGTTGCCAATTGATAGGTACATGCTTGATCCCAGCCGGAACGAGATGCAGTCTTGTGATATAGATTGAAGTAGGCATTGCGCTCGTGCATTACGAGGGAGCGGTATGGATTTGGAAAGTGTCAGGCAGAATGGCAGCAGGAAAGTTCAAACTGCCAGTAGAAACACGCAATGGTGCTCAACAACGCCGCGCCCTTCTAGCCGACGCCCCATTCACGAGCACCTTATGCTTGATCAGTGCGCGGCACAGTCTAAGGGCCTAACATCGTGGCCAGGACAGTGTGGCTTCACTTGATGCGCTGGTGGTGTCGTGACCTATGGCCTTGCTGGGCAATCCTGGGGCTGTTCATGTGCTTTTTGTATGTGATAACAAAGAACCTGCTCGGATCTAGACAGCAACGTGTGGCAGAACCAAACTGAGTCCCGGTCGCTGGGACAAACACGATTCAGACACCCATCTCAATGCGGCCCCCTTCCCAGTTGATATGGTATAATCCCCGCATAAATTTTAGACAATAGCTTCTCATCGCCATACTGCTTTCTGGACAGTGAAAGAGCTCAGGTGACTAGTTGGCCTGGATTACATTTAGGGCTTAGGGTTGGGGTTGGGCTTGTCTCGGAAACCCGAAACCCGATACCCGAAACCCGATACCCGAAACCCTGACACCCTAACACCCTAACACAGAATGGAACGCAGCCTGCCTGGCATATCTTTGCTAATTCTTGCGGATACTTCCAGGAAGGCGAACATCGCTAGTGACCCGAGCTGTCACAAAGAATAGTTCAATCTGTGATAGGCGACCTTTGCCACTTCTTTGCAGAAAGCTGGACAGACTAAGAAATGGTGAAAATTGCACAAGCAGCAATTGCACTCTCATTGATATCGATTTATGTACCGGATGATCATGCTTGACTTGGTCTTTACGAAAGAAAAAGGGCATGGGGCTTGAAGACGGAAAGGACGGCCACCGTGGTACCTTTTGGAAGTACAAAGAATGAGATTGTCCGGTGGGGCTAGATATCAATCATGTGTCTCGATCTTAATAACAATGGACAATATCTAGACTAGGAGAACGGACCATGCTGAGGACAGTCTTCGCGAATATAAAAGAGGCCATCCAAATCGATTGTGATCACACCATATACTTTCCCAGATCATTGCCTCTTCTCAATCCCTCTCCGTCTTTGACGCTCCTCCGTCCCTGTTCTCGCTACCATGGTCAAAGGAGACCCGCCCACCAAGGCTGCAATTCGGGACGAGAGGACCTTTTCCGAGCTAGAGACTCGGCCGACCTGGCCCTCTCTCAAGCACAGTCTTGATCTGAGAACGCCAAATTCGCCTGGAAAGATTGCGTCCACATCGAAGAAAGCTGCGAGGCCAAACGGCAAGCATGTCCGTATGGCCTTCAAGCGGAGCGCCGGCCTCGATGTGGCTGGTAAATCGGCAGACAGCAGGTCATGCTGCTGTCCAACACCGATCTCAAGAACCACCCGCGGCTCTTTCTCAGAAAGCAGTTTTCACACTGTCCAAGAGTACCCGGGTAAGCATCGACTCTCGGGTCTTTTTTCAATGGATGATTTCGACAAACCAAAGTGCCGCGACTCGCCGTTTCGCTCACTTGTGGTATTTGACGCTGGCGGTTGAGGCTTGGAACCCAGTACGTGGACTTCTGCCACACGTCCAGATGCTGGGGCACTTTGCGGTAACGACCGAAAAAAATGCTCTAGTCAGGCTTTTGGAGACCTAGTGTGACCGGGCTACTCGACCTGTGTAGTCACATACATGATTGGTTGAAGGTCACAAAGGGCTCAAGGTGGGATCAGATTGGGGTTCTCATGAGAGTCAGCTATTACAGAAATCCCACGGCTAGAGAAGCCGGACATCATAAATATAGACGATTGTTATATGAACATCGCGTAGAGTCCTGGTGCTTGACTGTCCCTCTGGCGTGCCCAGTATGATTCATGAGCAACGGGAGTTTTATCTGGCGTGCGCTTCAGATCCCTGACTGGCTACAAGACCAGAAAATAAGCCATCAAAAGTGTGACATAGGCTACTTTGAATGGAAGCATTTCTTTTGCTGGGCTATGAATCCACAGAATCACAGCGCATGTGTGAAGACCGTTCAGATAGAAAGAGCTGTCTGACATTGAGTAGGCAACCTGATTGTCTCCACTAGGCTCATGATGAGTATTATTTGAAAAGGTATTTTGTAGTTCTTTTGTATCTGCCATCTGCCGTGAAAGTGCAGCAAAAATAGATCTCGGGGGGCGTAGTGCTGCCTCACTGGAGCTGCTACAGTGATAGTCAAAGCCCTCGCCTGGTTTCCCAGAGCATAATATGATACTGTCCTGTCCTCTCAGCTGCTTGTGGGCGTGGAGCAATTAAACCAGGAAATAAACCGCAGAGGAGCAGCGCGGTCACAAAAAGCATGCCAAAAGAAGCATATCGAATCTTTCAAGAACTAAATAAAACGCCATCTGCAATAATCCGTCTCTGCATATTTGGTTTCACCAGCCTAGTCTTTTGCTACACTGCACTGTATTTTCAAGACTCAATAGGTATGCTGCTAGTGTAATTCCCACCATACGTTTTGAGGGCACTATCAAGCACTGTGGTTGGCAGTTAATCCGGAATATGCGCAGGCTGGACGAGCCCGTTCAGCCTATCCTGGTGATCAATTTGGCTTGCTACTCCCACGCAACTCTTTCGTTCTCCTAACGATTTATTGACGGATATTGGCAAGGGTGAAAGAGTTTCCTGATGGTGAGCTAATCATAGAGCTTCTCCGATTTGTTAGATTTGGTAGCTACCATAGCCTTGAGGAGCGGGTAAAACGAATGAATTCTGGTCGGAAATTTGTTAGCTAAGTATTATGTGGCTACTGTGATCTTCGGTTACGCGAATATATCGAGACAGGTCATTGCCACGTTAACAATAGCAGCTATTTTCTGACACTTTCCTAATTAAGCTTAAAAGAAGAACGGCATGGAGCAGAAAATGATAGTACATTATCGTGAGGTTTGGCCCATACAACTACTTACTACAATAACTCTCTCACAAGGTAATAATAGCTCGTGTAGAAGCAACACACATAGCCCACAAACGTCTCGTCACTGGACTACGTGAGAGCCTTGAAGTCCACATGTTCAGTGAGTCAAATGCTCTCGTGAAATCTGCTTATGGACAGTAACTTACTTGTGGGCTTTCTTCAGTACTTGTAGTCTTTTGGTTGACCAGTGCGCCTATCGCATGGCCATATATTGGGCGGAGACTGGTTTGGATCGAAGCCTGCATGAGGAAAAAGGAATGGGGCGTCAATGTTACCAAATACTTATCCATATGCGCGTAGTGCTTTTGTCAGTCTTTTGTCAGTCTTTTGTCAGTCTTTTGTCAGTCTTTTGTCAGTCTTTTGTCTGTCTTTTGTCTGTCTTTTGTCTGTCTTTTGTCTGTCTTTTGTCTGTCTTTTGTCTGGCTGCGCGGATTCAGGACTGGTGAAGCGGAGGTGGCGGTTCTGTCACCAGACAAACCACGCTCGGTCGAGACATGCAAGCGATATTCAGAGATATTGTCCAGGGGGCTTGACCGGCACCTTACAATTACAATCACCTCCGTAACCATTCCTTACCGAAGAGAGCATGCTCTACTGTAGGCTAAACTGGACGTGTCATTTCCAATTCTGGTGGTTCACATTCCACATTTAGATTCGTTTAGGCAGTTCTGCAACAAATGCGATCCTTAACTTCGTAACTTTGTCAGACATGGCTCTCAAAGAAAAGTAGCAATACTCTAACATGCAACAGGATCATCTTCTCGAGCTAGAGCAGCTAAGCTCACCGCTAGCTTGGAATAGTCAAGGGATTCACAGCCCAATCCTGGCAAACAAAAAGGCTGGCCAACACACAGTAGATGACTGGGTCTCTGAAGACCGCTACGTAGACTCCTGCACTGTGCTGGATACGTACGACTGGAAACCACTTCCCCCGCGGCCCCTTGATCCGAACAGAGGTAGTCACCGCACGTCTGCAGATTATCCATCCGAGCGTGTCAATCACCACAAGCCTAATGTAGTTTTTTCTTTGAAGTCCCAGCCCAATCTCCAAATTCATTCATGTTTCGGACGCTTGGCAGAGTCCAGTGTCAGCGAAGACCACGATCAGAAAAACAAGCCTCTTCCTCTGGAGCCATTCTACCCTCCTGCTGATGACCGTCAAGCACCACTCGGGCCAGCGAATGCCGACCGTTACCATCGGCCCCGGCTATCCTCAGCACAGCCTCAAATCGCCGCTCAGAGCTTCCCTCGTCCATCTCCCAAGCCCTTTCGCCAGCCAAGTTTGCCAAGCCCGGAGCAGCTGTCTGAGCAGAGACTGTTGTGCATGTTCTTCGGATTTGATTTGATGGGTCTGTCCCATCTTCTCAACAATGACAGGCTGCGTCGGGTTCGACATTACTTGGCTTCACAGCCGCTCCCGGATATGATGGTCGATGGCGAGAGATATCCAACTGCCACATGTGCTTGGTTAAGGAATTTCATTGTTGATTCTCCGTATCGGCTGAACCTTGATCGAGGGCGACTGCGTGGCCTGAGGCTGGATGACAATGCCAGTCACAATATAAACCGGGGATTCGGGCTTTTGTGGGACTTTGTGGAAGCATGCGGTTCAAAAGCCAGATGTGCAATAAATGAGAGGAGCAATCTCGATGCAGCAAACAAGGAGGACCAGCTCCGATGGTTTCAGGTAAATATTCCCTAGTCATTGTCTGTTCGGCGTCTCCAATTCCTTCTCTTCGTTTCTCTTATTGCTCTGAAATTCTTAACTAACACGCCTGGCGCCCTCCTTTCTCAGTACCGTGACATTCAGCCGGCGGAAACAGAGCACATGCTTCAGATCTGGCATGTCCTGAAATCTTTACTGTTACAGCATTCTGCCCTAAAACAGACACGGAGGCCAGGACCGGACAGGCATGCTCGTGTGGAGTTCATCTCGTATACTCATCGCGGCCGCATGCTAAAGCTTCACGCAGAAGGAAATGTCATTGGATTCATGAAACGCGGATTGGGAGAAATCCAGCAATATCTGACGGGGCTAATAAACACGGGGCATCCGTTTTGGGATGGATCCAGTATTGACAGGTTTTTCGAGGAAGCTTGCGTAGAATGGCAAGACAAGTAAATTGAATGGCAGGGATGCTGCAGCCCTGTAGTCCGTTATACTTTCCGTGTTGATTCACTATACCTATATATCAACCCTATTATACTTCTATATTCGCGAACTAAACTGAACGAAACAGCTTAGCACTTTCATCCGAGGGCCTATTTATCTGAAGGCATACTTGAAGGGCCTGCTTAAAGGGCCTGCTTAAAAGGCCTGCTTGAAGTTAGGATCTGAGGTACACACCTAGAGCAGGCAGATTCAATCCACAGCATCTTCTCATTCGTGCCTGTCCTCACTCAACAAAGTGGTATGATAAAAACAGTCTCCTGCCTCGGCCTACTCTACGTGACAATCAATATCTTCCTCGATTCAAACAAGAATTACCTAGATCCAAGCAATCTTTGAAAGGATTGCTGTCGAGCTTCTGCCTCCGCTTCCGTCCCTCATACTAGTCACAAGGTGCTCTATACTCGCCAAATTCATCAGCGGTGGGAAGTCAATAATTGTTCAACAGCCGGTTTTGGACCGAGAACCCTTCAGTGGTGTTGCTTTTTCACGAGCATGATAAACCTGGCTTTAGCTCCAGGGCCTAATATAGCCACACAGCTACTCAAAGGCACAAACCCTACCCCAGCGCAACTCTATTTGTCCTCCCAATTATATCGTATTTTGTCACCTCCGTGCCTGCCTCGGGATGGATTTTCTTGAATGACTCCTCGCCATACTTGGAAGTCCCAAAATTAAATAGCCTGGTGGTTGCCAGCGAGAGCCAAGCCAGGCATCAGCTTTCTAACGGCTTAAGTAAACCGAGGTATCGTGGCTTTTAGTCACGGCTCAGCGTGAGGATTCTATGGTATCATTCTTACTAGAACGCCACACGAAAACATCTTAAAATCTGTCAGCCGAGAGCATTGGCAATTATATGCCATCAACATCGTTGACCCCGATGATGCCAACAAAGGAGTTGTTCGTTTCAGCCAGCCTCCGCCAAAGGAAAGGCGACGGCTTGCACACTCATCAAGAACCCCAACGGCTCAGTGCCCAGTCCCCATCCAGAAGCAAAGTCAAAGTCGGCGCGGAGAACTTCAGTATACTGGAGGGCTGCCGAAGTAAGCCTCTGCCACTCACGCCAAATTCCGCATGGCAATTACGGTCATTCGAATCTCAAGACGACCAAGAAGGCTTCCCCTCATCTTGGAATGCTATTACTCTAGCAGATAATATCCACGGCGTGTTTGCGGATGAAATTGAGCTTCAAGATCTATGCCAGCCATGCTTTCCAGATACGGAAGCGCCTCTGGAATGCGACGATGCTGGAAACGAGTCTGAGAGTCGGCCACTACTTACAACAGCACGTAGATACAAGACCAAAAGCCACCGTAGCTCGTCACGGTACAGCAAGACATCAATGCGGATGTACTGCAGGGTAGAGGCCACAGCTCTAGGACGATCGCAGCGCAGTGTCTTCGCGTCCCTCCCATTGTCTCTCCCATTCTCGTCCTTCCGCATGACGCGGGGTATCAGAAAGTTGTTTTCGGGATACAATCGACTGTGCAACGTTTCAAAACCCAGGTGCATTAATGAACATGACTTTTGGCTATTGTTGAAAAGATTCTTCGGCCTGGTGCCACTTCCGCCATCGCTTTCGGGGCTTTTCCCTGCCAATGATGAGATCCCCTACCTCAAAGATTATTTAAGATCCAAACCAGTCCCGGTACAGCATAGCGACAGTAGAGATAGCGATAGAAACCTGGTCAAAATCTGCACGAGGTTGGCAGAGTGGGTTTTCCATCCCCAGTCACCAGCTACAGATTGGGAGATGTTCCAGGGATTTGGGCTTGTTCATCGATTTTGCAACGAAATGGAGTGCAGAGAGCTGGATCCCTCGAAATTGACGGTCCAAACAGCGTGGCTTCGGGTAAATTCTGCCTTTTGTGCACACTTTCAAAGCATCGGTACTAACGCACATCCAGAAACATAATATTTCTTTCCGGAAAGGCCAATGTATGTTGCAGGTTTGGGAGACTTTGCGGTATTTGCTGTTAAAGAAAAAGCATTTTGATCCGACGCAGATAATAAGGGGCGGGCTCCATCAAGTATACTTGGCGCTCTTGACCCCGGGGCTCAATGCCGACGGTCGCTCCGGTAGCACACCGGCCACTTCTCCAAAAGGACTGTCGCGATAAGGTGGGCGACATGCGTAGGTTCTGAGCCACTGACTCTATTGGTGATCTTTCCCCCGGCGCGCTGTTCGTAGTTCAAAATTTCCTCATTTTTCATTCAGTGTCCAGCTTCACCTGACATAATCTATCTGCTACTGTAGCTTCTACTCTCTGACGAATCTGATGTAAACGTTCTTCAGTAAAAAAAGATTGGCATAATTACTGCATGATGATATCTCTTCGAGTCATCACTTTTCCTCCCAACCAGTAAACGTTTGGACCGGGTCTTTCCTATTAGCGCTCCAAATTTGGAACACGCAGGCTGTCGAGCCTTCACATACGGAGAAACATCCTGGCTTGGCTACATTATCACACATTTTCTTCCTTGTGCATATGCTCATAATAGGCATTTTGGCAGTGTAGGACGACCCCAGCACATGAGTGGAGTGGTGTGCCCTTCTGAAAGCTCAACGTCTCCGGCACATGAGCATTGAACCAAAGTTGGATTGACGCTGAAGAGCATAGACCATGGTCTCGGTGCCGCCCATGGCATTCGCAAACCTAGCTTGTCAGTGGAAAGATTGTAATAGACCAAAAGTGGGCGTCTCATCATGTGCCATTTTTGAACGGTGCGTTTGGGGCCAGGGATGCAAGATGTAACCTGTTCATGAAAGGCGGTAGCACAGTTTCGTGATTATTTTGACATTATATAGCCGCTTCCTCCCCTTCAAACACGGAGCTACTAAAAACTATGGTAATCAATATCTCATTCACTCCAAACACTTCATAATAGTCTATTTCATATGCGGATATATAAAACGCCAAATATCTTACAGTGGCTAGGTTCCTAAGAGCAAGAGGGCGGTGAGAAAGGGGCAGGAATAAACAATCAACACACTGTATGAGGAAAACCTGAACGGTAATTCTCACATTCTGTAAGAAGATTCATGCTATTTGTGAAGTAACGTTACATCAAGTTGAACATCAGCTCAATCAAGCTTCGCTTCTGATACCGCCAATCGCCAGGTGTACGTGTGGTAAGCTTCGAGACTCAGAATCTGCTCCGTTCGCTCTACTAAACTATATAATCCTCCGCAGCCGCTTGTCGTCCTCCCCGCTCGTATTGAGGATACTTTGGACGTGCCAAAGATTTCAACCTGATATTGTCAAATGAGAGCTGAAAATGTCACAATAAAACTATCGATATCTGGTTGAATATCTTCTCTATTTTCAATTAAAACAACTACCAGTTCTGGGCATTCTTCAATTTAAACATCTGGCGCAAGACTTTGAACTATAAGACCAATTTCAAACATTCAATTTCCCTCAAATATCGTGCTTTGCATATCATCCGGTGGATCACACCGACTCGGAATTAGCATACGTAGAATCACCTCAATTTTTGACCTACTAAATTTCTCCATTACTACTCACTAGTTGTGTTGCAGGGCTATCACAGACGGTGAGACTTTGGTGGTAAGAAACAATAAGCTCAGTGACAATGGTCATGGCCGCTACAGGTTTAACCTTTCTTCGGTAAATTATGCGTGATGAAGCCCGGCTCACATAGGGCCTGAGCCGTAGGAGTTCATCTTATATGTTTTATGTCAAGACAAGTTCAATTATCGCATGAAAATAAGTCAAAGCTAAATTCCGGTATTCTTCGCGTTCATCATGTTTCCACGGCTATTTGGGGAGGATGAAGGCTATTGCCTTCCCAAGGTGTAAAGTTACACAAGTGCACTGTCAAGCTAAGACAAAGCCTTTATTCGCACATGCAAAGGAAGCTGGTTACTCTGCTCATTCACGAGATCTGATATTTGGCGAGCAACTTCCTGTTTTGCTCTAGTCCTAATCGATACAGTTTCATGATGACCGTCTGTGTGGCTGCCCTGGTACAAACTGACTGCAACATGGGCTTTTTTAAGAGTGTAGCGCCATCCTCCAAGTGAGACAGCAATGGCACCTGCAGATCATCTTGTCACGTCACCAAGACAGGGCGTATGCTACTACCCAGGGAAGCCATACAGACGGTACCAAGCATTTGTTGTCGACCAGTAGGAGAAATAAATCAGGAAGGGACCGAATGATGATCAAAGAAAAGTCCGGATGGCGGTAGCGATGGGCCCGATTGTTGAGAGTTGAACCTTGTCAGTTGCTCTCCACGAACCATGTGGGCCATCTCGCCGTGCCCACATCGATGTGTACTTTGCAAGTCGGAGCTCTGAGTTTGTGATGCACTTGCGACAAGCTGGTCATTCTGTGAGACTGACAGGCACCTTGTCCCTTCATGAGCGAGTTGTTTCCCGATATCGGACTCTATTCTGTCAGATTCACGAGCTCTGGAAGTTAAACAAGCGCTTGGGTAGGGAGTCTCTTCAGTCGGAGACAAAAAGAGATCCGCGTTGAGCAAGTTATCCAATTCGCTAACGTGATGGACAACAACAGATGGGGAGAGTAGGGGCGACGCAGGGGTGATTGATTGGGCGGTTGTGTCCCGCACTCTGATACCTCGTTCTGCTTCGTACCATTGTCGCGCTGACTTCGTTCCCTCCCACCGGCACAGATCATTGATCTCCGATTGAGTCAAGTTAAAATCATCAAACACTTGAAACAATTTTCGATGCCATCGAAATCGACTCAGTCGCAAGCGATGCGGTGGGTATGAATAATCTAGCCCGGGATATCGCACTTCAATACGGTTTGATGGACCGTAGAACTGTAATGTCTCCAGTCGTACCTCGGGCACGAGGTATTCCATAATTAGAGCATCGATTGACATTCTTCCATATGCCGGAGAGGAGACAAACGTGGTGTTAAAGACGACCTTGGCCCACGATGATTTTCGCATATTTGCAGAGGGAATTCAATTTGAAATGGCTGTCTGGGCTGCACATGAGAAAATGACCAGGAGTGATATTTGAGTAGGTTGTTTAAGTAATTGGGGAATTTTCTTTGCGTTCTATTAATAAACCCGAGGTGAGAGTCTCTCTGAAGCGAGCGAGGTCAAAGACCTTACCGATCACAGCTCGGGTGCACCACCAATATCTCCTAGTGCGGATAGCCAAAAAAGCCAATACCAGCTATATCCGTCACCTCCGCTACTTCCAATGCATCTAACAATGATCTTGACCATTATCAAACTTATCTTCAAGGATGTTGCTCACAGATGGTCCATTCCCGTTGGTTGAGCAACTACGCCTTGCTCTCCGTACACGACTCCATATCATAGTGCGGCAATTAAACACGCCCATCAGATGATCGGTCAAGTAAAGGATGGGCGTTTGAGTATTCTTTGGCGGCAATAATGATGCACTTCTGGCAATTACTGGAAACATGGGGTTTACAGTTTACCGAGACAGTCTCTGGTACCAATGAACTCAAAAGCACAACGGGGCCGTCTTTCTAAGAAACACGCCGCGTCCAATGTGCCTTAGCAGGAAACGTAATGGAACAGGAAAAGCTGGCGAGATCATGCAAACTGGCTACTGTTTGCTGATGGCCCACGATAACAGGAAATGAATTGCTTGACAAATTTAAGACACAATTAACATTTTCGATATTTGGCAATCCCTTGGCCGAAGGTCGCAAAAGAGCGGCAGGCAAATTTGGCTTGGCCAACATATTTTCTTCGTCAGCTTTTTATTTAGGAAATCCTATTGATTGGAATAAGTTACAGAACGGTAAGATTATGGGGCCATCTCTCACCAACAGGCTAACGTATATGAGGCGCCGAAACAAGGCGGTGTGCCGAAACTTCACGTTGATACTTTCATCTTAAACGAGGAATAATTCATCAAATGATACTATTGTCGCATGAAAAGTTCGCTTTGATTACTCTTCATCCCTCTAGTTGTATAATTACTTCTTTGAAGTTAATAATACAGCGTGCTGATTAGGAGTGATTGTGCGAACAACCCTCCACCGTCATAGAATGTAACACAGCGGAACTAGGATAATTTCTCGCTCGATCGACGTATGGCTCCAGAATGTCTAATTTTGAGATTACACATGATTTCAAACCTAAATTCTCATATCAAGTATTAGTATTGAAATATTTCTTCCATAATGCGTGAGAACTGTATCTCTGAAGCTCGGTCTTGGGTACTTCATGCGACCGCACTAGTACCTCTGTTACGACCGATGTTACGACGGATTGCCAGGTCACGATCAATACTATATTGTGATTCGGTGTTACGGTAGTATATTAATTCCGGGGGTCCAAATTTGGCTCTGTCGGTCAACCACGGCTCGGGTAGTCTGGCTCTCCCTTGCACCCTATGTTTCCCTCGAGTTTCCTTCCTGATGTACAGCTCCCGTATCCACCACAACCGTCCATGCATACCACCGACCCAGCAACCTTAGCACTTGCTCGACTGATTGACTCAGCACACGGTCTAACCTGGCCTACCAAATCAGAAGTCTCTCACGTCCCAACATCTACCCTGTGACACCGCGCGAACGGACGCCCATCGAGGGAGGAGAAGGCAGCAAACCAGCAATATCCAACTACCTCGGAAGAAGATGATCTTGCTGGTTACCAAGAGTACTGCACTGTACTGTAACACTTGATCTAGTGCTACATTCTCGATAGATGTCAGACTCCGATGGATTCAAAGATGGGATGAAATCTCGAGGAGCTCCATTGAGTAGCTCGGGCCACGTGGTATGGAGCGAACGTGAGCACAGTCAACATGAGATGGCCAAGGAGGAAGATTTGGGAGCACCAGGATAGCTGGTTACCACTGAGAGAGAGATTTGAAATTAATTCGACTATGTAAATTGTATCAACAAACAAGAGCAATACATAGTTGGGCTAAATGGCTGGTTACGCAGCCACTAGACAATGATGAATGGCACGATTCGGACAGAGGTCCAGGGTAAGGGAAGAGAAATTGTGGAAGTGCAGAAGCTGCATCTCTAGATAAGACCTAACGTATATATACCGTAACGAGCAGAGTGACCGTGCCGAAATATTGCAAAGGTACTTCCCTCGCCGATCAAGAAATATCCACCATCTTGCATAGGCAGTTCGTCAAACTCATCAGGCGTATATTTGGTCACCTAATCTCCACTACAAACAAGTTACCATTGAGATCAGGTCCGATAAGCGGGGCTGTGACAACGGCGAACCTTAACCACTCAAAACTCGATTGGATCGCGAACAGGTCACACATACGTTGTAGACACCTCATGCTCCTCTCTACTCCATTTGCCAAGCAAAGCAAGCATCAAGAAGCTGCTTCAGCTGTTAGATGTACATATCATCATATTAAAATTTTTGGAAATCCGCGTCCATCGTGTGTGTGTCGGTACTTATCCTGGTATCTTTCACGAGTCAGGTACGACGTCATATTACTGACAACGTACGGTGACAGTACAGTACATTACTGCATTTTCGGAGATACCTTGATCCGCCAGATCCCAAATTTGGCGACAAGCTCTCGGCCCTGAACTATTATTCTCCGAGTTAAAAAAAACTGTTGCTAGCTTCCCCGTTCAGGCCATTCCCCATCGCGCGGTGTTTGACGCTGTGACACCAAATCCATTCATACGTGTTAGCGACTCAGCAACACTATCTCTGTCTAGACTAAGAGACTCTTCTGGATGTATCACATGGTCTGTTAAATCAGGGTATACTAAAGTCCCAGCATCCACCCTCTGGCATCGCGCCAACGCGCGGCAGTCGAAGAAAGAGAAAGCCGAAAAAGAGCGTTATCTTACGGACTCGGAAGAAACGGCTCTCCTATGCCGCTCAAGTTTTTTTAAAAAAAGCGTAACGTTCTTTTTCAAGGGCGGCCTTGGCTTCATTTAGCGCCAACTTGTGTGATCGGCAGTATCCAGCGGCAAGGGACTGGCCTACAGGCTCTTGTTCTGAGGCGCTTTCTTGCATCAAATGTGGAAAAATCCAAGGCGTATGCGCTTGTTCGGGCCTCAGTGGGATTGGTATGCTTATACGCGAACTCATAGCATGAAGAAACAGTACCTCAACGATCTACATGGGTACTGAAGCGAATTCGCCTGGCGATGCTACCGCACGAGATATCTACACCACTTGCCAGAATTTTCGGAGCTTTGTTGCAAACTGTTTCTCACCTTTTTGTGTAATGCAAGATGTCCACTACCTTTGGCTTGATAGCCACAATCAAGAAATTGAAGACTTCAGCCTGTTGTCCCCCACGCCTCAAACTTCCATTAGACACGTTTCTTCAGCGTCTACACTAGCCAAATCATTGGCTTGTACCAAAACAAGTTCCCCCTTCCCCGAACGCCCGAGCCCTGAAAGCCCCAAAGCGCTCCGAGTTAATTCCCCGATCTATAAATATTCATACGGCTCGTTCCTCCTTTTGCTGAACTCACCATCTCGCAGGAGTCCCTTCTAGACCGCTATTCCATGTCTAGTCTCCGCCGTTCCTCTAGCTTCTCTCTGTTCGCATTGAAAAGTCGCCGACATGCCGACTGTACAAGTCTCCTGACGCATACACCTCCACCTGTATGGGGTGATAACGAAACTTCAACCAGCACCAAACGGTGGACAGATGAATTTCCGAGATTTGAACATATTATTTACCATGGACCAAGGCAAGGGCCCGCCAGTTTTGAAGATGTTCACTCGTTTCTAGGTCCTGACCAGAGAACACCTTCAATGGCCGACCGTATAGGTCTTGCAACTCCCGCTCATCGTCCCAATAATACTCCACAGTATATGGAAAATGAGGCGGATGTAGTGCGGGTTTTCTATCAAGATATAATACCGCCGGTCGCTTTGGCTTTTTCGGGCCCAACGGCCTCTACATATCAGAGCCCCGAATTTCCGCTTCAAGAGGGCGGTGCTTTAATGAATCAGAGATCCGAATCTAGCACCCAAGGAGCTGCCCATAATATAGATTTTCAGATGGTGATGCCTCATTCCAATCTATCACTGAGTCGCACGGCTATCATTGGAGAGTTTAAAAAGCCTCGCTCAATTTTACCAAATGAATGGAAGTCGAGTGACCGTGGGTCATTTGGAGCAGTAACTCGAGCTTTGCAGAAGGAACTTCGAGGGTATGGTCACAATCTTCCCAACGTTACAATGCACACAGACTCACCGAGGAAACATATCCTTCTTCCTGGGCGGAAAACAGCCTTCTGATGATCAGAAGTGGACGCCAAACTTAGAGGCAGTACGGGCCTCCATACGTTTCGCCATTGCGACGGGCCGACTCGAGGCCACTTGAACATATCGACCAACATAACCCCCACCCCCTTCTTCCTACCCTACTTACCCACCACCTCGTGCTACACATGGTAGACGCGCTTCAACTGCCGAAGATAGGATGTTGAACACTTGGAGAAGCGCCTTCAAGCCAGCCTACTAACCCACTTACTAACCCACGAGAAACTCGCTGCGACACTGCTTTCTGGAAATGACACATGTTATAAGATTTTATGTATGGGCTTTCAGGAGATACAGCATATACAGATGGACATGTACAGTAGATCAGTGATAGTTGCCCTTTCGGCTCAGCCGCCGGGCGTCAATGAATTGTTTGTTTGTTTGTTTGTACCTGAATCGGTACGGCGGTGTTTGGTCTTCTATTTTCACATCATTGCATTTAGTCAACCCCAATATTGGGTGGACAGCTAACTTCCCCGCGTATTCCTTTTCCAACTACGAAGTCGTCTTTATTGTTTCTGTCTCCCCTGTGAGCTAATAGTACAGAGAACGAATCATGGCTGTTTCAAGACGAGCTTGATTTCTGTTTCTCACTCTGTGTTTGATATTTAAAATACGCGCTTGCTCATATATTTGGTGATAATTGCAAGGTTTCTTCCAAAACATCAAAGGGCATGTGCTAGTCTAATAGCGATAAGAACTGGTCCAAAAGGCCTCTAGTCTTATATTTGCAAGACCCACGCAAGCGTAGCCTAGCAATTCCTACGACTTGGCAAATATTGCCGGATTTGGGTGTGGCATGATTTGGGATACTAGAAGGCGGTCACATATTGTATAAGACAGGGAGCTCAGAAACTACGCTGAAGCTCTCCAGGCGCTTAATTAACACTGAATTGAACATACCTACAGTTTTAATCTCACTATCACAATCTCAGGCTAATTTAAGTTTGTTTTTCAAAGATATGAGACAAAAAGCGGATCAAGTACTGGAAAATCTTCCGTTTTAGCCGGTCAATTCAGCTCGTTACGGCTAATATAGGACTTGCATTACAAGATGGCTTGGCTATCCTACCAGGATGCGTCGATCTTGTATATGAAGAAGATGGTGATCCCGTGCCCTGGTTGCAGTACATAATCAAAAAGGGCGCTGTATTGCTTGCCCTTCTAGAGGTTCTTGCTAAATATTAAGGTCAAAGTGCGTATATGCCTATTCAATGGCCCTCCTGTACTTCTTCAAGCGTGCTGGCGGAATCCGTCCTAATTCTATTGTAAGGTTTTTCTCTTTCTTGCAGCACAGGTTTGTCTGTCTATCCAGCAACACTTCGATAATGCCCGTATTTTTCTCGTAGATTTCCTAGGTACCGAAATTAGTTATTGTCTAACTAACCGCCGTTAATTTGGGGGGTGATAGCAGTCCTTAAACCTGGCGACTCAGTGCCGGTCTTCCTATTGCTCAGTCGCAGAAGCACTGAATTATCACCTTGGTATCATGACTGATGACTTCAAAGATACACCAGACTAATGGATGACTCGGACATTGGTTCTCCACAGCTGCGTGGTGGAGTCTCTGGCGGTAGCACTCTGCTCAAACAAGTTGCGTGAGCGGGGAATTTTAGCATCACACAGATAAATTGCTGACCAAGAAACTACTATTGTATCGCATCAACCAGGCATTTGAGCAAGGGCAATCTGTGGACGCTATCTAAAAGATCCCTGTAGCTTGAGGATTTTCTTCCATTCCATTATCATTTTTTTGACAATAATTTCTAAGCTTGCTGTAAGGGGGAGACTGATTGTGCACGGCTAATTAGCGTCGAACAAGACGAGCTCTGTTGGCTTCTCAAAGAATATTTCGATTATGGACACTCTGCCCTCACTGGAGACTACCCTATATGAAGCAGGTCTTGGTCGATTTGAAAGTATCATCCGTGACGAAGGTAGCCGCTTGGTGCATTCTAACAGCAGTACTCTATCGTGGGACATTGGCGTTTTTAATATTAGCGAAACGTTTCTGTCTCGGCTTACTTATAATGGGGTAGGTCTAGATTTCTTTGAACCGAAAAAGAGCCCGAGAATAGAGTTAAAATGACCTTAAATCTAAGATCGTATTCGCAGATAATTACTGATCAGGCTGATGGTTGGTGGCCGGACAAAGGCATCCACGTTTGAAACTCGGAAAAGTGGACGAATTGCAAGCAGTGGCATGGAATTGGTGATTTATTGTCGTCTTGAAGATTGAAAGTATTTGAGCAAGGTTCACAGAACTGTCAATTTTTTAAATAAAGCTCACTAATTGCCTGGCAAAATTACAAATAGGGTGAAAGTCTTGAGTTACATTGGCTTGTTGAAGGAATTACATATTCTGAAGGATGCTCAGAATTTTCCGCGATGGCAAATCAAGAGCCAACGATAGGGCTGAGTCACCGTATGGATTTGTCAGTCTAACGTCTAAGACCTGGGTACTTTTAAAAATCAACAATTGGAGCATGTCGACATCTTGATGTTGAACTACCTCCATAAGAGGGGACCAGCCATACCTATCAAGTCGCATAGGATCAGCCCCTTGATCAAGGAGTAATCGGGCCAGCCTCATATTCCCCTTCGAGACTGCCAACATTAGAGGCAGATGAGCATTTTGGCTATTGTTTTCCACGCGGGCCCCATTTTTCAAGAGCAAAGCTGTCATTTCCACGCTGCCCTGTGCAGCGCCCAATGCAATGGATGTCCAACCAAACTTGTCAACTTGTTCAGGATCAGCACCATGTTCCAGCAGCATTTGCACCGTTTCCATATGGCCCATCACCACGGCCCAAGTGAGGGGTGTGCGGCCACATCGGTCCTTTCTGTGCAGACAAGCTCCTCGACAGAGGAGCTGTTGCGCAATCTGCACATTTCCGATCAAGGCTGCCCACATCAGCGGATCTCTGGTAAGCTTGTCAGCCTGGCTCGGGTCTGCGCCACCATCTAGCAGCATCTCTACAAAAGAACCGTTGCTTCGCTTCACTGCCCAACATAACATGGTTTCTTCGAGTGCGTCTCTAGTATTTGTACTTTCTCCATATGAAATGAGTAGCTTGGCAATGGCCAGTTGTCGTCCCTTGACTGCTACCCATAAGGCCGTCATTTCTTCTTCATATGTGAATGTGATGTCAGCCTTTGCGCCAAGTAGCTTCTCAACCATGCAGTAGCTGCCGTTCTTTACTGCCCAATAGAGTGCACTTTGATTAGAAGCGTTACGAGCATTGATATTTGCTCCTGCGCCAACGAGTACGGAAACAATCTGGTCCTGATTGTGTCGCGCAGCCAAGATCAACGGGGTATCTCCCAGCGCTCCGTACGTCTCAAGTCGGCTCTTTGCTTGAGGGCGTGCGAGCAATAAGTGAAAGACGAAGTTGTACCCCCGACTCACTACACACTCGAGGGCAGTTCTCTGCTGCTGGTCACATACGCCTAAATCAATTTGCTGATGACGCCTTACAAAACTAACAGCGGCTCCTTCATGTCCCCTGGCTAGGATATCAAGGAACTTGTATCCAGTCCTTGTTGGCTTGAGGATAGTGTGTAAACCTATGCTAGTGGTACTCAAGCTTGCGAAACCAGGTCGATCAAGGCTTCCGGCCACGAGAAGCCAGATCTCCCAGGGAAGTTCTGCCATTTGATTGTATTCAACCTAGGTGAAAGCTGACGAAGGCAAAATGTTGCGTGTTAAGTACTACGTAAGAACATAAGTCAATTTTGGCTTTAAAATTGACTTTTTGAGGGTCTTTCGACATGGACAGGATAAATTACAGAAGGGACCACGTCTTTTCTCGTCGGGAATAGCGATGATTAGTTATAAACTTCGAGGGGTCGTGCTAGCCAGGCAGTGGGCATGAACAGGGGTGTCAGACTAGGCTTCTAGACGTAAGACCACCTTAAAGTGAAGCTTCTATCAAATATTTTATTTGATTTCAGTTTTTAAATCTCTTCTGGACCTTGCTGTGGCCTTCTATAATATGCATATTTATAGCATAAGCTTACCAACAGGAGACATTGATAGAGTCAAACTAGATTGAAGTAATTTTATAACGTTACTATATCTTTGAACTATTGGGAATGGTGACGCGCTGTGTTTTGGCAATATGGCCAACTACAATGCCTCGACTTATGATAGAGGCTGCACAGGCGCTTAATTGTTTTTCTCCAAAAATGAGCCCCCAGAATGATCTGTGCCATCCCCAAGCTCGCAAAAGCCGCATTTGATTCAATAGAAGCTATCTTAACGTTAGTCGCCTTTTCCGTTGAATTGCAATCACAAAATTTTCGAGCACAAGCGTAGCTAGATATAGAACGTTGATGATCGGTCTTTACTATCGCTTAGTGGTCAATTCAGCCTTTTCTTTCCAATTGTGGCTTGAGTAAGGTTCTGCTTGATAAGGGTTTAATTCTTGTCTGCACTGTTCATGTTTTCTGGCTTCATACAAAATGTTTGGAAGCTTTACCAATCAAAATAATACAAGTCAGATATGATCGAGCAAAGCCCGGGAACGGCAACATCCCTTCGTACAGAAGCATTTCGTGGCAGATAGCAGCTGGTGTAGAAATTACAGGCGCCCTATTTCGTCTGATCCTATGGTGGGACGCGGCAGTTACCAGAATCCAACTGGCTTCATCATGCAGTAAAAAAAAGCAAAGTTATTTCGTTGTCCTCTAGTATACAGCCCTTCCTACTCCTCTAGAGCATGCGAAGCCGAAACAAATAACACATAATTAATCATATTCATCTACGCTTTCTTCATCCAAATCGGCCCATAGGGCATCCGGCCACGTCATGTTCGGCGCAAATTCGGAACCCTCCCTCCGCAGAAGCGCATTTATCAAAATCGAGTGAAATTTACCACGTCTACTTCATGATCATCTGAAATATCCAAAGGAAGATCGAGACCGCCTCTTTCTGGGATCACAACGGGCACTGAAGCTAGATCCATGCAGAACCTGGGGGCAAGGTGCTGGAATCTCTAGTTTAGAAACGGAACCCAATCATGACCAAAGTAGCCTATCATTATTTTTCTCCATGACATCACACTTACTCGCTCTTTCCATTTGACTATCAATAAATCCTGAAGTAGACTTGTGAATGAGCTGCACCGGACAACAGAATAAGATTCATCCTCAATGCTCTCCAGTAATTATGAATACGCAGACAGAGCTAGTGGATCTGCGATATGACACGCAGCATGTGACAGTCAGTTCCTTCCCTGGAGGTATAAAGATCAACAGATAACTTATGCCGCACATGAGACATACCGCGCACATCCATTTGGCCATCCAATAAAGCATTCCCACTGGTACATAACCCAAGGTGGATTCTGAGCTCAGTAAATGCTTCACTTGTTGAGCCTCTTTGTCTGTTTCACAAGCCTTTCTTTTTCTCAACGTTGATGGAACGCTTTGTTGGGGAGGTGATAATACCAGGTATGGTGGGGGCTACTGGACCGACTTGGAGACCATTCGCGAGCTAGAGTATCCTCTACTGAACGGTATGGTCTCTAACCCTAGTAATATTCTGGCTATGCTAATCATTATTTTGAAATGACCTCAGAAACTACCTACCTCGACCACGCTGGAACAACACGTTATGAAAAGTCTCTTATTGAGTCACTCTCGCATGACATGGTACCCAAATCAAATAGAAAAAACTCATTCAATGTCTCAATCCTCACAGAGATCTACGCGGCGTATAGAAGACGTGCGGCTGCGTGCCCTTAAATTTCTCAATGCCCATCGAGATGAGTCTGATCTAGTTTTTGTGGCCAACGCAACTGGCGCTATCAAGTTTGTTGCGGAATCGCTCCAAGATTAGGATTCACGGGGCTTCTGGTATGAATATTATATCGACTCCCGTACAAGTATTGTTGGTGTACGGGAGCTCGCCCAAATGGGCGACCAATGTTTCCAAGATGTTGATGTTGACACTTGGATCCCAGCACTAGGCGCTGAACAGTCGTAGACGCCCAAGTTATTTGCATTTCCGGCATAGTCTAATCTGAACGGCTAGCGGCTCCTGTTTGTTGGTGTAAGTAGATCCGCGCCGCTACTGGTGAGCACGAAGGAAATGTTTTCAGCTTGGTAGATGCCGCCTCATTTGTATCAACCGCTCCCCTGAACTTGAAAGAGTTGGCGCCCGACTTTGTCGCGCTCAGCTTTAACAAATCCTTCGAATTTCCAGACCTGGGGGCTTTGATTGTTCGTATAAGCGCCCCCTGTGCCCTCGAGAAGCGCAAATTCTTTGATGGAGGCACTGTCAATGTGGTTTTAGTATCGGAAGCGCAATGGCATGCGAAAATGACGATTTCGATCCACAAGCGTCTCGAAGATGGCACTCTTCCCTTCCACAGGATCATTCCACTAGATGCAGCCTTTGATACAGATGAACACCTCGACTTTCTGCCAAAAAGTTGTACGACAATCTCTCTTCGCTGAGACACTTCAACTGTACAAACTTCTGTAACATCTACCAGTCAGACTATGGGGATCTTGCGATGCAAAGCCCGATTATTGCTTTCAGTTTGAAGGACAGCCAGGGCAAGTGGATCCCAAAATCTGATATAGAAAGTCTAGCAGCCGCGTAAGATATTCAATTACGTTCTGGGTCAGCCTGCAACCCAGGCGAGACCGCCTCATCCCTGGGCTGAACAGAAAGAGAACTTCGCCTTCATTATGCGCAAGGTCTACGCTGCGGTGACAGCCATGATGTGCTAGACGCTCGGCCTACTAGCGTTCTTCGTATCAGTCTGGAAGCGATGACCAGTGTCAATTATATCCGGACTTTAGTCCATTTCATTGAGGAGAATGCATATGTGGATAATTTTCTACCTGTGATGTTGTAAATCTCATAATTTTGTACCTCTTTCTTGGCTCTAGCTGTACGCAAGCACTTTACAGGCTTTCGGGAAATAGATCGAGTCCAGCCCTTCATATGAAGTCAAATAGCTCAATCGAAGCCATCTTTACTGGTGAATACAGGGTACAGTACAATAAAAATGAGGTGCTTTTATTCTGCAGGAAAGCTCTACCTATTTCATACGAGCCACTTTTGTGATACGCACTCTGAAAAGTAATGCAGACACGAAGTAAACCAATTAGATAAACCGAGATAAATTTGCCTATAAATCACAAGCGTTTGTTTCAAATTCAAATTGACTTTTTCCTTGAAGAAATCCAAGTTCACTAAGACGAACCCCTCCAGTGAGTAATGTGTCCCCACAATGAAAGCTGTAGGATACTCCGATGCCTACGGAGGTCTAAGTCTTTTTCTCGTCTTTCTTATAATTATTCGTATGCCTTATTACATTACAACTTATGAAGACCGCGTGTCCCGCAGACATGTATGGCTGAAATCCAAGTAGATCCAAGGCTTTATACCTGTCAGAGAGGGCGGGGGATGGGGTTGCCATTTGATGCGCCTCTAATAACAACCATACCGCAAAGTCATGCATCTACGTAATCCTCCATCATTCTATAATCACTCTGACTGAGAAGATCTAAAGGTAATGGGTTCTATAAACGTTCCCAACGGGTCTCTTAGCTCTTGCAGTCCATGAGGAGGTAGAGCAAAACTTTCTACTTATCGGGCAAGACACTGGATGCCGGACAAAATTCTATATGTGCGAGTTGTGGTCCTTCGATAATCTGCATTTTACTCGCCGCCTTCATGCTCTACTACTCCATTTCAATACATCCATAAATCGCTTTTGAAGGATATCAATCTCTATTGAATCTGAACCTGAAGTTGGCCCGCAGAACGCGAACGACGTATGCGCCTCTCGCGGCTTCGTCTCAGCAGCAAACCTAAGCGAAAGACCTCTCACGTCAACCTGGAAAATCCCTGCGAGCAGGAGAAATACCTCCAAACTGTCACTGATACCGGCACACTTGAAAGTAGCTCTCATTTGGTTAGAAATGTACTGGAACAAGAAAATACATCAAGAGATTACAGGAAAATAAGCATCTGCCAATGTGACAGCAAAAGTGCGAAGTTTCGAACACATGACACCCCTTAAAATGGAGCTAGTAGACGAAGAACACTGCTACTCTTAGCTAAGTCTCCTACAGGCTCCTGATGACATCGGTTGCTATGGCTGCTTTTAAGATGGCTGTTCTAGACCATAAAAAATCGGCCTGAGTTGTTGGAGTCTGATCCTTCACGTCTCTTAGTCAAGACTATTTGAAAAGATAGTGCTGAAGAGAATGAGCACGGGCAGTGATTTGCTTAAATCAAATCAAAAGAAAAATCCTATTTCCGTTGATTCATGCATATCGAGTCAGACCTGAATACGATCCAGTTAAGTAGTAACTGGGTACTAGTATTGAAGTGTACTGTAACGGAACTACACCTCCCCTAAACTTAACTTATAAGTTACTTTTGAGTTTTCTTTAGCCAATGAAGTTTTCATCAAACTTGAAGCTTCCCGATGAACTTTCTTAGTGAATTATGAGCTGCTGCATGGTGCCAGGTACTGTAGATGAATTATAGCTCGGCAGTCTTTGCTGAGTAGTATGTGACTTTGCCAAAAATTGTTCCCATGCCGAGCTCGCCACAGCAGGAGCAAATATGTAAATGCGTCAACGAACCAAAATCATCTATGGCTTTTTACAGCCGAATATTTTTCCTTCCAACAAGGATCGATACAAACTCATTTGTCAAAAATAGCATTGTAGGTCTGAATCGCAGCTCAGAAATGTAGGAAGTAATTGGAACTGCTTAATAACTGACTCAAAAATAGCATGCACTACAGATGAAGACAAACCGAGTACCAGGAATATTTCAAAATACATATAAGTACCTGTCAAAGACGTTTTTCCTCTCAGTTTGACTGCTACTAGTATCAAAAAGCTAAGACACTTATCAACCTAATGCTTTTCAATCAGGCTTTGAAAGATACAATTGATACTGACGTTACCGATATGGAGGGTACTGATACAGATACCGATGCCACTGATTTTGATGCTACCGAAAATTTAGCGATTACCAGAGGGAATAGCTTGGAGGCTACAATGGCAGAAGCAAAACAGAAGAAGACAGCCGGACGTGGGGATACTACAAATGATCGCGCTACAGCGGCGACAGCTCCCACCCGGAAGAAGACAACCGGACGTGGAGATGCTGCAAATGATCGTGCTACAGCGGCGACAGCTCCCACCCGGAAGAATACAGCCGGACGTGGGGATACTACAAATGATCGCGCTACAACAGCGACAGCTCCCACCCGGAAGAATACAGCCGGACGTGGGGATACTACAAATGATCGCGCTACAACAGCGACAGCTCCCACCCGGAAGAAGACAGCCGGACGTGGGGATACTACAAATGATCGCGCTACAACAGCGACAGCTCCCACCCGGAAGAAGACAACCGGACGTGGAGATGCTGCAAATGATCGTGCTACAGCGGCGACAGCTCCCACCCGGAAGAAGACAACCGGACGTGGAGATGCTGCAAATGATCGTGTTACAGCGGCGACAGCTCCCACCCGGAAGAAGACAACCGGACGTGGAGATGCTGCAAATGATCGCGCTACTACGGCGACAGCTCCCGTCCAGGAAAGGAAGGAGAACGCCAGAGAGACTATCTTCCCTACATCCATGGACTTATTCAACTCACTTCCAGAGACTATGAACATATGGGATACAGATCCGGCATTCCAAAATGTGTATCATGCTGTCCATAAACTAGCTGACTTTCTTTGCGCTTTCGTCATATTTTTAATCCAGCTCTTAGCCGAACGCAGAGCATCTATTTAAAGCACTTGGGCTTCATTCGCAATCCCGAAGATTCTGTTACCGACTGACTTCTTGACGCATAATCATAACTGGAGGGTAATAGAGAAATATAAATGAAATCTCACTTTCGGTGAATTACAGTTCAAGCTGATATTGGGGGTAATAACCCAAGTGTCGTGTTTTAGATCATTAGACTGAATCAACAAAATATTATTTAAGGACTATCATCGAGCCATTGGAAAATAGTTTAGAGCTCATGCTCCCTAGACCAACGAGCTCTAGCAGTTCTGATCTTATTGCTGGGCTGGACTGATTGCAGCCAGAAATTTACAAAATGTGTAAGAAATCATTTCAGGCATAAAGCCGGAAGAGCACAGATCTCTCAAAAACATGGGTTTTAGGGAGTATTTTCAAATGTCTTTGGTATTCCTAATGACTACTTCCTTCCTTCTTCGACCTCCAAATTCGCCTTGGGCGAAGCTATTCAAAGGAGGTCCTACTTAGCTGGAGGTTTTCAGGAGATGCGAAGGCCGGAGTTGTCTGATTCACGAAAAAGGTACTTCTTACTGTGCTTGCTTGATACCATTTGGCCTGTGCTGTTAGGATCTTTTCAGGACTGATCTATTCTGTGAACATGTTGACTTACACTTGGGCGACGAGCTTTTAAGTTTAGGTAGGTTTGTTTGAGCTTAGGCTTACAAGTAGAAGTAAAAGAAATTTTCAATCAGACACAAGGCGCGAGAGGATATCGCTCCTGCTTGGCCACTGGATCAGGATAGAGGTAGATGATAAAATAACTTTGCAGCAGACAAGTCCACATGCTTCTTATGTTATTTACTTAGCTCAGACTCATACAATTTGTGTTAAAATTGCCGTTCGTGATGATGACTCACTGCTCCCAATGCGCTTCGATGGCGATAAGGGGTTGGACAAATTATTAGGCGCATTTAGCCTTCGTGTTGGGGACGGTGAGTTCTCGCACAAAAAGCTTGCTTCTTATCCTACGTTCAGGGCATACAGTAATATAGCTCTAATTTTCTCCGGCGGGAGTCCAATACCTTTGATGCGACGCCACTACTGATCGATGTAGGTTTTACGAAAGTCAAACTTTGCAATACGTGTACTGCGCCTCGCACAGAACTACGGTCTACTCACTCCCAAGTTTCAGCCGAGAGCTAGAGGCGTTCTTCTCAATGGATAATTTTGATATTGCAAGATTAACGTAATTCGCAATTTTGCATTCCTGTGGAGTTCGACGCCGGATGTTGCTATTTGCGATCAAGTTACACAATTAGCGTCACTCTTTTCATGGATCCAAAGAACTTTGTGCAAATCGATCTTAGTTTGTATGTGGATTGTAAGGCAGATCTTATAATTGCGTCTGACTCCATAATGTGTCTCGCGTATGGTAGCTGTGCACTCTAAAATCATGAAAAGAACCCTATCAATGGAAGACAATTTACATCTCGTATATATCGTGATACCTGAATCATTCCAAGTTCATCAATGTATGAAACCTACACGAAAGCGAATCTATGAAGGATAGAAACAATAATCAGGGAGTGCTGCAGCACCGAACCGCATGATCAAAATCTTTTTAAAAGCTATCCTTACAAACTTACTGTTTTCACTCCAACCAACTAGTTATTGAAATCAGAATTGGCTCCAAATAGCGTGTTTAATCCTGAAATGCTTTGAAACTGATCATCTGACATTCATCCGATACTCAGTTCTCCAAAGCACGACACAAAGTCGAACCTGGTCATTATTTGCAATTGTCTGGGACTGGATTTATGAGTTTGGCACTTGAAAAAAGATGCCAAGAAAAGGACTAGTATTCTGTTTTCGGTATATCATTGTCATAAGATATAACTATATGATCCGTACTATCGATTCTACAAGATATCTGTTTCTCCTGCACATATCTTTGTATATCAGACAGCGGAATATGCTTTCATGACATTTTGTACGATTTGATGGCTACAGCAGCTAGTTATGGAGCCTCCATTGGCTATTTTATGACTTTTTTTGGTTTAGTTGGTTTCTAGCGCAAAGCATCCACGGACAGAATAGATTGCTCCACGTTTCTCTGGAAGCCCTGGATCACGTGGCGCAAGAAATATGGATTCGAATGTGATCAATACTTATACGCGAACATCATGGGAGAATTGCAAGTTTTTAATTACAAAGGTATTTATTTAGGGCGAGACTGATAGTCACACGCCAAGCGCACTTTAATTTCGATTAGACCATCATCAAAACAACACGATATATTTGTGTACTTGATCGATATAGCTTCAATGCCGAAGATGCCTCACACAAGAATAGCACAAATAAACCTAGTTGCTGCACTGTATTGTGAATATGAGAACCGATTGCGCTTTATTTCGTCAAGCTCGGTTATTTGTCTGCCCCGTAGATCCTATGTCCGATACAGAATTAAAACCCCAAAGTCGCTATCATAGTCTTTATATTTCGATCAGTAACTCTGAAAGACGGTGCATTGGACTAATCCCCTCCACCCTCCGATATCAAAGCAAGAGGGGTCACTAGGCCTCAGTAGAGCAAGATGAATTCCATCCCCATTTTGCTTTCCATGACTGTCACAGTGGTTGTATGGGTCATTTCATGGGCTGGTACAGTCAACAGCGCTCTGTTAGTCACGAAACAAAGCACTAGCCGTCTTGTGTTCGCCCATTTCATGGTATGCTCATGCTAGTATGAGAAATGTGCTAAAAATGAGTATGTTAATGACTTCTCAACAGATTGGAGCAACTCGTAATCGGAAAAGTGCATCTGAATATGACGAGGACATGCGACGCGCAAGATCACTGGGTATTGATGCCTTTGCGTTGAATATTGGGGTGGATCCGTACACAAACCAGCAACTCGAGCTTGCTTATGAATCAGCTGCACAGAACATGATGCAAGTCTTCATTTCTTTTGATTTCAATTGGTGGCAAACGGAGCAAACCACCGAGATCGGTCAGACAATTGCTATGTTCGCTACCAGACCTGCTCAGCTAATTGTGGACAACAAAGTTTTTGCATCAACCTTTGCCGGTGACGGGTTGGACGTGGCAGCATTAAGAACAGCAGCTGGAATTCCGATTTTCTTTGCTCCTAATTTTCACCTCGCTTTTGGAACCGACATCTCAGCCGTTGATGGCCTCTTCAACTGGATGGCTTGGCCCCATAGCGGAGGAAACAAAGCACCGACACGTCACAGCAATATTTCTGTCTCGGATGGAGATCAGGTATACATCAATGCACTTGCAGGACGAGCCTACGTCGCCCGTAAGAGATTATTTCCATGGCCCACATTATCTCGCTTATTTGTCATCCACCTTTATCTGACTTCTGGAAAGCAGTGTCCCCGTGGTTTTTTACCCACTTTGGGCCCGAGGTACCATATAGCAAGAACTGGGTGTTCCCTTCAGATCTGCTATGGTATGATCGCTGGCATGAAATATTGACCATGGGGCCTCGTTTTATTGAAATTGTGACATGGAATGACTATGGCGAGTCCCACTATACTGGGCCCTTGCATTCTCCCCATACTGATGATGGAGCTTCAAAGTGGGTCAATGACATGTATGCATACTCTTAGAATAATATGCCGCCTCTCTAACATACGCAGGCCACACGATGGATGGTTAGAGATGGCAAAGCCGTTTATCGCAGCATTTAAAGCAGGCGCATCTTCTCCAGACAAATACATCACTTCTGATCAATTGTTCTACTGGTATCGCCCTACATTGCGGAATCAGAACTGCGACATAACAGATACGTGTACGGCTCCAGCTATTAACAATAGCGGGAATTACTTCTTAGGCCGGCCTGACGGTTGGAATTCCATGCAGGATTCTGTCTTCGTGGTCTCTTTATTGCGAAGCCCCGCATTAGTGCAGATCAACTCCGGCGGTAGGGCGTACCATTATAATGCTCCAGCAGGGAGCTTTGCCCGAGCGGTATCGATGTATACCGGAGAACAATCGTTCTCTGTTTATCGTAACGGGCAGGCAATTCTTGAAGGGACCAGCCTCAAACCAATCATCAACGGTTGTGTCTGTGGCTTATATAATTTCAACGCTTATGGTAAGACCTTTGCCAAAGGCCACATATTCGAATTCTGAGCATCATTTTTGATATATTGATTACAGTTGGCAGTCTCCCCCCAAATATCATCAATTCTCTACAGCCGGACGGCCTGATCTCCTTTTCTCATGGATTGCATGTTCAAACTTGCGAGGCCACACCTTCACTTAAAAGCTTGGCTCACCCTCCATCCGCGTCTTCAGCATATAAAATGCCCACAGAACAGACTTGTAGCACAAGCAATCTCTGGAGAGCTTCATCGACTGCTTATGCTATTCCACCAACAAAATCAACATAAAACAAGCGTATTCCTTGTGTCAATGAGATAATCATAGTCTAGCATGAAGCTTTATATGTTTGCAAAAGGATGCTTTCGTCCCACAAAGTGCATAGTAGTATGTTGAGTTCCATTATGGGCAATGCTTTGTCCCGTGAGAAGTGATCTCATGGAGAACATGAATCGTTTTTGAAGACGAAGGCTTCAGGTATATATTTTTTCCTGGAAAGAAGCATGATCGCGTGAAGTGATCTGGCCCTAGCTTCCTCACGAAATTATCATGGTATGATAAAAGTAGTCAAAGTATGAGTTCCTATATCATGCCCCCCGGATAGTAACAAACTGATCCTACATTCTTATCGCATTTTGAGGGCGCTGGCACAAAAGAAGGAGAATCTTAATGGTTAAGATCTGGCCTTTTTATTTGCGATGGTAACACACGGTATGCATGTATACGTAGGCATGGGGCTGTTGTGCTTACTTACCTGCGGGGTTGGGGCACAGTGCTATTCGTTGATTGAAATTTTGCATTGTTGACTAAAATTGAAATAGTGTAATTTTTTTTGCTCTATGACATGTGCGCGTTACAGATATATATCTAGTGTTTATATACATGGCAGCTTTGGAGGAAGGGGTTGATTACTGCGTCGGAATTTGGTCAATCAGGCCCCAGTGAAACGAAACACAGGGGCGAGATTCAGATCAAAATTTGGGCCAACGCGATACGAATTAGGCAGATTAAAGCGCACTAAATTAGTCCGTTGGAGCCCCAGAACACTGAGTTACAATAAATAGACCGTGAATACCCCACATCCCCTTTCACCGCAATACCGGAAACGATAAAGGAATATGATGAAACAGAGAACTCTAAGTAGACCCAAAAAAAGCAGAACATACACTTAGAAGTGCTCTGATGTTGTGTGACTTGGAATGTCTTTAGTTTAAAAACTGCTCAGTATAATTATTGGAATCTTGTCTATACAGACTGTTCTAAATGCGACTGTCTATCCTATTAACGCAATCACGTTTGGTAGTGGCCGTAACTGATTATCGCAGAGTGAAAGCCACCGCAAATCTAAGTGGCTGGCAAATTGCTCGTAGAGTTAAAGATTGGAGATTTTACACAAGTTTATTGGGTTGGGTTGCCTGACGTTATTTTAGCGAACGAAATTACAAGTTTTCCTAGATGCTCATCTCGCCTCCGATATTTTTTCTCCCTCAAGATCTATTGAAATGCAAATTAAGCAGATAAACGAGCAAATTTAGGGCTATATGACAGTTATCTGGAAGTGACACGAAAGAAAAAGGAAAATGAGATAAAGAATGGAAGAGAAAGAGAGATGAAAGTAAGCTTTAAGTTACATAGGCATAGTGACATAATCTTATAGTAATTTCAGAAAGAGCGTTCAAAGAGTTCGATGATGACGGCATCGTGATGCGAAACTATGCTACGAGGATTTGCAGCTTAAGATTCTTGAACAAGAGTGGGCCACTATCTTCCAATACATTTAATTTCTTCCACATCAGCCCCATGCTCGAGAAGAAGTTGTACCATTTCCCTGTCACTATTCAACATGGCCCACATTAGAGCTGTTTGGCCATTACCATCGGCTTCGCTCGCGCGCGCTCCATTCCGAAGAAGCACAGTAGCCATGGAAATATTGCGATGAATGACCGCCCAGATGAGAGGCGCCCGGCGGTCCGGTTTTGTCTGATCAATTTCAGCGCCGTTGCTAAGCAGTAACCGGACCATATCCACGTTGCCCATCATCACAGCCCAGACGAGCGGTGAGCGCTCTTCTTCATTTCCAATTGAATGAAAAGTGGCCCTTTTGTTATATGAGATCAGGAGGTTTGCAGTTGCAATATCATCCGAAACAACGGCCCAGGCGAGAGGCCGATGGCCTTGGCCATCAGGTTGCTCTACGTCACATCCGTGTTCTAGCAATGCTGTAATAAGATCGAGCTGACCGCTCATGATGGCCAAAATTAGTGGGGTGAGGCCATGTCGAACAAGCTGGTGTGGGTCTGCTCCTCTTTTCAGCAGCACGCGTGCTAGATTTGGCTTTTGGCGCTTGATTGCCCAGAAAAGGACGCTTTCACCACAGGCATTTGGCACGTTGACATCTGCTCCTGCGTCCAACAAGAGTTGCAAAGATTCCTCGTTCTGATATCGGGCAGCAATTATTGAGGGGGTATCACTTTGTCGGTTCTCTGGCGCATTCAACAATTCTTTGTGCTGCAAATTCCTCGTTAGAAACCAAATTAGTTTCTTGTAATTCTTCATAGCCGCGTAGTGTAAGACCGTCATATGAGCAGCGTCTCTTACTCGGATATCGACATACTCCGACCTTACAAGAAACTCCACCGACGAAATTTCAGGTTCACGGATGATGATTTGGAGAAGCTTGCATCCACGAAGTAGCGGCATGATGATACTCCGCATGTATGTGCCGGTGGCACCCATTGCCTGAAGATCTCTAACTGCGAGCCTTTTTGATATGAGGAACCAGATCTCCGCCGGAATTCGGTCTATTGTTTTGTGAGATCTGATAATCATTGTTTGAGAAACCAGTGGTTCGGAAGTTGCTTAAAGCAAGCAAACGGATCTGTATCTTTTATACCACAGATGCAAGTGAGCCATTCTGACCCATTGACTCGTTTGTCCTTTTGTTTGTTGCTATTGTCATGATTGTTCTACAATATAGCGATATTGAATTGTATAACTTATCATGTTCCTTTGTCGTTCTTTCTAGATAGATCAAACATTACCTGGATTTTTCGGTGGTTAGTCGGCGAAAAACATCTAAACGCATGCACCAGGCGGACTGGCCGTTTAAAAAAGTACATAATCAAGATCACCATGCGTTTAAAGGAGTAGGCAGCTCTTGTGGGGGTGACTTTATCTAAGGGAGAGATATCATGGCAGCAGGAGAAAAGGATATAAATTTAGAAGCTAAAATTCTCAGACATTTCAACGATAGAGGAGAATGGGGTATTTCAGAGAACACCTCCAGAGCCAAGAGGCGTAATTAATTAAGTCTTGTAAGATCTCTTCAAATAGAAGTGAAGTCCTGTGCCACCAGTCAGCTTTGTAATGCCGATGGCTCCTAACACACAGTTGGTCTATTGTAAAACTGAGCTTTAACTACACAAAAAGAAATTACAGTTGTTTTAGCATACAATGATCCAAAATGCACTTAGCCGGTCAAATAGAACACTTTATCGTGCGTCAGAAACGTCATTTCTGGATTCGATCCAAGGATATATTAAAAGATTTGACATATCAAAGGGCTTTTTTTAGCAAAATAGCTGAAGCCACCTGTGATCCGAATATTTGCGTTATGGCAACATCAGATCTCACGCACGATTTGGCCAAATAGGCATTGATAGACAAACACATCGAAAGAGGCATTTTGTGCAGCGTATCGTATATTTATAGTGATCCTCCGAAAATGGAACAAGTCGGTTATTGTCGCTACAAACCAGAGATCTCGGTGAGTTACACTACGGTAAGAGGCAGTTAAGCTTTATAGACTGTGACCATTTCCAAACTCATGCTCAAATTAGCCCCAAGGCGCACTATTGTAGGTTTATAAAGAGGAGCTGGTACCATGTAATGCCCTGGATAGCTGGAACCTGTGTTACATATCACAATGATCAATAAAGCACTCTTTGGGCTTGTTATCACTTTGACTGGCGTGTTATGGAAGGCCGACAATAGCATTACGAAAAACAAAAGCATGGTTTCACGGAACTTTCTTCTCATAAACATTGGATTAAGCGTAATCCTCAGCGCTATGTCAGATCACACTACCGGCTGGATTCCTGGATCTGAGACTTTTCTCAAAACGGTGTCTACTGTCTTCGTTCACTTTGCAATGGTTGAAATGATCGCTGTCGCTGTTCAGGCTGGAATTCAGTACGAGACCAGGGGATTGCTCTACATACTGGGCAAGATTATGTTGATTTTGACTTATCCCCAACTCAAGGTAGTTTGGTTGCGAATTTTATACCCGACAGTGGCACCATGGTGTATTATGCTTAGCCATAAGACTGGAAATCCCTTTGAGTGGCTTTCTTAATAATTTGAGAATGAGTTGGCTATTCATATTTCCTGTATCTGGTCTCAACGCGTTTTCACAGACACAGACAGATTGGTTACCTGCTTATTCCAAAGGCAAGCTGTCTTTTCTTTTTCTGGAAACCAAAATACAGGAAGAGCCGAGCGTATATGCATTCAAAAGCAAGTTTCAACCAATTCCAGCTAAGTCAGTAGTGCCAAGCATCCAAGAAAGAGACGAGATATATTCAAAACAGTAAAGGGAACGCATAATTGTTTATTGTTCGACTGGAAGTTGTCAAATATTGTGACTATGGCACGTCCTGGGATCATACTCATTTCAAAGCATCTATCACCACATTTTTTATACTCTAATCTCGTCGTTATCCGTAATCAACCGTTGAAATATTCTTTTGCCTGTAGGACAGATGGCCTGATTTTTATGAAGGTGGAATGCATCGATATAAGCGAGGTCCGGTCGTATTATCAGTTCATCCTTTAATGTTAGACAAGATGAGTTTGAATTAGCAATTTGTGGCTTGTTCTTGATACTTTGCTCTTGATTTCTCCTTCGTTCCCTTTACGTTGTTTGTGCCTCTTTCTAGAGTAGCGATCGTGGTACAAAACTGCAAGAACAAACTATGATCAAGTTCGTCAAGTTTTACAAACCCGACTGCACGAAAATAGCATACGGCACCCAAGCTATAACTTGATGAAACTTCTGAGCCAGCAAGATTCGGACCCCATATTTTTATTTTGTCGACTACATTTGAAGAGGATATCTATTCTGTGTATACGAGCGGTTACTTACTGGCTCTAGAACTGTGATTCGAAGCACTTAAAATTATCAACGTCATGTGCTCATGAACAATTGATCATTTTCAATCTGATTGGAGTTGGATGGCACATCCCATACAGTCAACTTGAGGTCAAAGATGTGTGCAGCCTGATTGAAGCGGCATTACAGTTCTTGGCGGCTTTACTCTCGGGCTTCTGCTTTAGCATTTGATGGATCGATATGCACCGACTCGGGAGCAGAAGCGCCAGAGAAGCATAAATCACAGTACCTCAACGATGGTGTTAGATATATCGCTGCACTGCGGTCATATGGATGGCTTATATTACACATGTTCCCAACAAGTGGTAGTTATTGCAGACTCTGGCTTGTTTTGCACGAAAATTTTGTTCGTTGGAGGCATCTCATGACGAGCAAAGGGATGTATCTGTGGTACGTACCCCAGTTGACGTGTCATTCTACAAGTACCATGGCAGTCAATTCTTTGCTGACCTCTTCGCTGACCTCGGAAAAACTGTATACGTCAAGCCAGTGTGACAAAATAAACACGCGGTCGATATCTTAGAGCTTCGCTCCTTGTCCTCACTCTCGTGCTTTGCGTAAGGTGAGCAAGAAGATCGTTCCTAATTTGCCGAGCTTAGTACTGTCATGAGGACCACTTACGACGAATAAACCGTTCAGATATCGTCATTGGCTCGTACGTAGCAGGAATAAATAACAAAGAAGAACTAAGTAAAAAAGGGTGAGGCGGGACTCGGTGTGGTAGACTGATTAGCAAGAGGTTTGCGATAAAAAATTAAGGACTCAGCTTTGCAACTTTTGTGATTCTTTCAGTACGAGACCTGGCTTATGATTCTAGTCACGAGATAATTATTCATTGTTTTCCGTCATGTCACAGCACGTAGGCAATGATGGCGCGAACCCGAGGCAACGTGTGATCATTTTGACTACGTGTGATTGCACGCAAACATAATGTCATGCTGCACTATAATGTAGCGCCATTCGCGCCACAAGAACTACCTCATCGCTGTCTTAATCATCACCATCATCGCAATAATTCCTCTGATTCTCAATTTGGGTCTCGGAAAGTCGTCGACGGCAAAGCGGACAAGTATCGCTTACTCTGCGCCTTTGGTAGATACACTCCCGGTGGAACGAATGCGAGCAGGCAAGGATTGTGACCTTCTCGCCTAATCCAAACGGATTCCAACAAATTGTACAGCCTTTGGAGTTATCGGGGTTACAGCGTAACATTGGCAAAACAACTCAAGAGCTCATTGCCATACCGCCCGGAAGTAATCCCTACTTAAAGCATTCATTTCATAATACTTCCTAGAATAATTCAAATTTGCCCTGTCCAAAATGAGATCTGGCACAATACACTCATCTCTGTCATGAACTGTTGAGAGCTAAATGAACCGAATGTGAGAGGTAACTTAATGCAAGTCCTATATTAGCCGTAACGAGCTGAATTGACCGGCTAAAACGGAAGATTTTCCAGTACTTGATCCGCTTTTTGTCTCATATCTTTGAAAAACAAACTTAAATTAGCCTGAGATTGTGATAGTGAGATTAAAACTGTAGGTATGTTCAATTCAGTGTTAATTAAGCGCCTGGAGAGCTTCAGCGTAGTTTCTGAGCTCCCTGTCTTATACAATATGTGACCGCCTTCTAGTATCCCAAATCATGCCACACCCAAATCCGGCAATATTTGCCAAGTCGTAGGAATTGCTAGGCTACGCTTGCGTGGGTCTTGCAAATATAAGACTAGAGGCCTTTTGGACCAGTTCTTATCGCTATTAGACTAGCACATGCCCTTTGATGTTTTGGAAGAAACCTTGCAATTATCACCAAATATATGAGCAAGCGCGTATTTTAAATATCAAACACAGAGTGAGAAACAGAAATCAAGCTCGTCTTGAAACAGCCATGATTCGTTCTCTGTACTATTAGCTCACAGGGGAGACAGAAACAATAAAGACGACTTCGTAGTTGGAAAAGGAATACGCGGGGAAGTTAGCTGTCCACCCAATATTGGGGTTGACTAAATGCAATGATGTGAAAATAGAAGACCAAACACCGCCGTACCGATTCAGGTACAAACAAACAAACAAACAATTCATTGACGCCCGGCGGCTGAGCCGAAAGGGCAACTATCACTGATCTACTGTACATGTCCATCTGTATATGCTGTATCTCCTGAAAGCCCATACATAAAATCTTATAACATGTGTCATTTCCAGAAAGCAGTGTCGCAGCGAGTTTCTCGTGGGTTAGTAAGTGGGTTAGTAGGCTGGCTTGAAGGCGCTTCTCCAAGTGTTCAACATCCTATCTTCGGCAGTTGAAGCGCGTCTACCATGTGTAGCACGAGGTGGTGGGTAAGTAGGGTAGGAAGAAGGGGGTGGGGGTTATGTTGGTCGATATGTTCAAGTGGCCTCGAGTCGGCCCGTCGCAATGGCGAAACGTATGGAGGCCCGTACTGCCTCTAAGTTTGGCGTCCACTTCTGATCATCAGAAGGCTGTTTTCCGCCCAGGAAGAAGGATATGTTTCCTCGGTGAGTCTGTGTGCATTGTAACGTTGGGAAGATTGTGACCATACCCTCGAAGTTCCTTCTGCAAAGCTCGAGTTACTGCTCCAAATGACCCACGGTCACTCGACTTCCATTCATTTGGTAAAATTGAGCGAGGCTTTTTAAACTCTCCAATGATAGCCGTGCGACTCAGTGATAGATTGGAATGAGGCATCACCATCTGAAAATCTATATTATGGGCAGCTCCTTGGGTGCTAGATTCGGATCTCTGATTCATTAAAGCACCGCCCTCTTGAAGCGGAAATTCGGGGCTCTGATATGTAGAGGCCGTTGGGCCCGAAAAAGCCAAAGCGACCGGCGGTATTATATCTTGATAGAAAACCCGCACTACATCCGCCTCATTTTCCATATACTGTGGAGTATTATTGGGACGATGAGCGGGAGTTGCAAGACCTATACGGTCGGCCATTGAAGGTGTTCTCTGGTCAGGACCTAGAAACGAGTGAACATCTTCAAAACTGGCGGGCCCTTGCCTTGGTCCATGGTAAATAATATGTTCAAATCTCGGAAATTCATCTGTCCACCGTTTGGTGCTGGTTGAAGTTTCGTTATCACCCCATACAGGTGGAGGTGTATGCGTCAGGAGACTTGTACAGTCGGCATGTCGGCGACTTTTCAATGCGAACAGAGAGAAGCTAGAGGAACGGCGGAGACTAGACATGGAATAGCGGTCTAGAAGGGACTCCTGCGAGATGGTGAGTTCAGCAAAAGGAGGAACGAGCCGTATGAATATTTATAGATCGGGGAATTAACTCGGAGCGCTTTGGGGCTTTCAGGGCTCGGGCGTTCGGGGAAGGGGGAACTTGTTTTGGTACAAGCCAATGATTTGGCTAGTGTAGACGCTGAAGAAACGTGTCTAATGGAAGTTTGAGGCGTGGGGGACAACAGGCTGAAGTCTTCAATTTCTTGATTGTGGCTATCAAGCCAAAGGTAGTGGACATCTTGCATTACACAAAAAGGTGAGAAACAGTTTGCAACAAAGCTCCGAAAATTCTGGCAAGTGGTGTAGATATCTCGTGCGGTAGCATCGCCAGGCGAATTCGCTTCAGTACCCATGTAGATCGTTGAGGTACTGTTTCTTCATGCTATGAGTTCGCGTATAAGCATACCAATCCCACTGAGGCCCGAACAAGCGCATACGCCTTGGATTTTTCCACATTTGATGCAAGAAAGCGCCTCAGAACAAGAGCCTGTAGGCCAGTCCCTTGCCGCTGGATACTGCCGATCACACAAGTTGGCGCTAAATGAAGCCAAGGCCGCCCTTGAAAAAGAACGTTACGCTTTTTTTAAAAAAACTTGAGCGGCATAGGAGAGCCGTTTCTTCCGAGTCCGTAAGATAACGCTCTTTTTCGGCTTTCTCTTTCTTCGACTGCCGCGCGTTGGCGCGATGCCAGAGGGTGGATGCTGGGACTTTAGTATACCCTGATTTAACAGACCATGTGATACATCCAGAAGAGTCTCTTAGTCTAGACAGAGATAGTGTTGCTGAGTCGCTAACACGTATGAATGGATTTGGTGTCACAGCGTCAAACACCGCGCGATGGGGAATGGCCTGAACGGGGAAGCTAGCAACAGTTTTTTTTAACTCGGAGAATAATAGTTCAGGGCCGAGAGCTTGTCGCCAAATTTGGGATCTGGCGGATCAAGGTATCTCCGAAAATGCAGTAATGTACTGTACTGTCACCGTACGTTGTCAGTAATATGACGTCGTACCTGACTCGTGAAAGATACCAGGATAAGTACCGACACACACACGATGGACGCGGATTTCCAAAAATTTTAATATGATGATATGTACATCTAACAGCTGAAGCAGCTTCTTGATGCTTGCTTTGCTTGGCAAATGGAGTAGAGAGGAGCATGAGGTGTCTACAACGTATGTGTGACCTGTTCGCGATCCAATCGAGTTTTGAGTGGTTAAGGTTCGCCGTTGTCACAGCCCCGCTTATCGACCTGAATCATGATGGAAACTCATTCATAGTAAAGAGCAGATAGTCAGACGAGCGTCTGAGAAATTTAGCGAACTGACTACCCAAGATGGTGGATTACTGTCGGTCGGCGAAGGAAGTACCTCTGCCATGTTTCGGCACGGTTACTTCGCTCGTTACGGTATACATACGTTACCCATGGAGTCTAGCCATGCCGGTTCGGAGTTGGGCCAGTACGCTCGCTTCTTTCCACGTTAGGCGATCATACAACTGCCGGGTGTGTTTGCCTGGCAGTGCGGCATCTACTCGTTTTGCGTGTCTTCCTATGCTCTCTGGTAGCTCACTGCTGGGGACTGCTTGGGAACGTGCGATGTTCAATGTTGTCGACTTCATCCTCGAGACGTGTTCTTGTGGGAGAGCATCTTCTTGTGTTGCAGTTCTGGCCTGTTCTTTAGCCAGACCTAACAGCTTGTTGTCTTCGGTAGTAGGGATCCAGTGGAATTTAATGCGGTTTCCATTCCTCCGCAACCTTCTCATCAACTTGTATATCTGACAAACAAGCTCCTGGCCAGACTGTCGTCGCGGGTTACTTAGCGTGAGCGCCGCCGCCTTGTTGCTTGTGAGCAAGGTAGTCCTGTAGTCCTTGATTCCCACTATCATTTTCAACACATCTGCCATGGCTGCCAGCTCCACAGAGAACGGGGCAGATGCTTACAGTACCGGCCACGGGGGAGATAGGAATAAAACCCCGAAGATAGCTAAAGACGGGGGATCAGTTTAACGGACTCTACATCGCATTGGTAATGAATCTCTGAGAGCAAATGATGGGTCATGCTCTTATCTACAGCATGTTCTCTTTAACGGCCCAATCACTACCTGTCGCCTAGGCCTGGCTTCGAACCGCCCATAGGTTCCAAATCCTAGAACCTGAACCTAACCTCAAGAGGTTAGGTTCCAAACTTTTTAACCTGGACCTGACCTCAACCTCAAGGAGGGTCGTTGAGGTTCAACCTCAAGAACCTACATGAACCTGCATATGCATTATTCTTCGACGCCTTTCCTCTTTTGGCTGGATAAAAGTGATGATTCATCTCTGATTTTTACAGCTGTTTTGTTGACCTGGCGGAATTCGACTGATTACTCTGTCAACGTGGTGAATTATGGACACGCAATTGTTCAAAAGTAAACAGAAGGCATGGCCATTGATAAATTACAAGTAATATTCGATGATAGCGACGTGGTAGGTAGTTGGTAGAGATCATCGGCGAAATTGCATGTCAAGATGCAGATATATATATTCTGAACACTGTAACCTTATGTATTTTGACCAGCAGAACTATATGATATCGAGAAAACCACTAAAATATAGATGAAATCCCTTCATTTTTATACCAAACAAATTGTTATACCTCCCTCTATGAATTTGTCGCAAAGGATTCGGGTTATAATTATCTACATCTGTCGTGAATCCAGTTCAAAGGTTCTTATGATTGGACTTAGCCATTTGGAACAAGACGATTTTCCTAACCTAAGATTAACCTCCAGGTTCTACGCGGGTAAGTTAGGTTAAGTTCTAGGTTCTATACGGATACATGAGGTTAACTTTCAGGTTCTATGCGGGTAAGCGAGGTTCTCTTCTAAAATGATCCACTATAATAGCCAATCAGACACGGGTCGGTAGATACAAAAGATGATAGATCAATTCTAGTACGCAGAACAGGGTCAAACGGATCTCCCAAGAATATCGCGTATCTTTTCGAAAGAATTAATAAGTTAGTTCCTTATTCTCTAACTCCTCAGTGATCATTTCATCTACAACTTTACTAAATCTATTATGTCTCAGCCCTCCGGCGTCTACGCATCGTCTAGCTTCGATACTATAGACGGTTTACCATTAGAAGCGCTCCAATACCTTCTCCCGGACGATTCCCTGTCCCAGAGCGGTAGCCAGAGCCAAGTACTATCCGAAAGCCAGCTTGATTCAGTTCTAGACCTTCCGGACTATCGATCTCGCGTGGCACATCAGGCCCCAAGCACCCTACCGCGAATCAAGCCCGATCGCATCAACGAATTCATCGTCTGTACGCCAGAAATGACGGCGGAATTCGTTAAGTGGTGGCTCGATACGGGCTATGGCAAGTCGAAGCGGATCAACTGGGATGGGAGCCTAACAAACCGTCGAGCAGAGTGCTGGAAAGGGTTCCAACAAGTTGCAAATGCTAAAGATGGCAAGCTAGGCGTTATGTGTAATAAGTGCCGCACAGTTCTCACGCATCCAGCTACGAATCATACTGGAACTTCATCGATGCAGAAACATCTCGATGGGCCAAGGTGCCGAAAGCAGCTACCGAAGAAAGGTGCTGGTAGTATCCGACAACTACTTAGTGACGCGGTATGTTCTAGAGGGTCTGAATCCTATATTGATATTAATGATGAATTCACTATCTTTTAGGCCGAGAAAAGACCAGCGCCTACCTTTACACAACAGGTATGGGAGCAGATGCTTCTTGATCTAATCACCACATCGAATTTACCCTTTCTATTTGTCGAGCATCAAACATTCCGTGACCTCTTCTCTTTCGCACGGCTAGCATCCGAACCACCTAGCTTTCCGTCAAGAAAGGTGATTCGCGAGCCCCTCCGGGGTTTCGTGCTACAGTATCAGCAGGAGACACTACAAATACTCCCACCTGGTGCAAAGCTATCACTTGCACTTGACTGTTGGACTTCACCATTTCAGGATGCGTTCATGGCTATCACAGGATACTTCCTGGACAAGGAATGGGAGTATCGCGAGGTCCTCCTTGGTTTTGAGCCACTTTCTGGAACTCATTCTGGCGTGAACCTTGGTAAAGTTGTTCTCCAAATTCTACAGAAGCATCAAATCACTAATCGTGTACTGGCGGTAACAACTGATAATGCGTCTAATAATAAGACGCTTATCACTGCGATTAATGATTCAATTCATGAACTACAGCTAAAGACGGATTCAACGATTATTCAAGTGCCCTGTCTTGCTCATGTTATTCAATTAAGTCTGGTTAAATTACTTGGTAAAATCAAGGCCTCGCCAAAAAATGAAAACACTGAATTGGAATGGTCCGAGGATCGTGTTCGATCACTGCGTGCGCGCCAGCAGAAGCGAGATATCACCGATACCCTGAACAAGGTAGGCTTCTATTGAATAACAGTCTCTATATTTAATACACTAACTATGATTATAGGTTCGAGGCCTTGCGGTTTTTATTAATGGAAGTCCTCAACGGAAAGAAGCATTTCTGAAACTCGAGTCCAATGGGCAAAAACTTATTCCAATCCAAGATGTTCGCACGCGATGGAATTCAACGTTTCTTATGCTCCGCCGGGCTAAAAGGCTTTCTACCACATTCGACGACTACTGTTCGCTCTATCACCAACCCCATTTTGCATTGAGTGCGGAGGGGTGGCGGCAGATTGACTATCTACTTTATATACTCCAGCCCTTTTTCACATACACCACACTAGTCTGCCAGACTAATGACTCGAGTATTCACCTTGTCTTTAGTATTTACAACAGACTCTTTGATCATCTCGAAAGATCGATGCGTCAGCTTCGTCGAAAGAAGATTGCCTGGAAACAGCTTATGCTTTCCTCCCTTGAGGCTGCAAAAGATAAACTGTCAAAGTACTATAGTATGACGGATCTTGTTGAAGGTGATCTCTATGCGATTGGAACGATCCTAGATCCGTCTAATAAAATGGAGTTCTTTTCAACAAGTGATTGGGCCCCAGATGACACAGGAAAAGACTACAAAAAGGAATACCGTCAGAGTCTCCAGTCTCTTTTCGAGAAATACCGTCTACGTGCACCATCAAATATATCACCGTCGGATGGTGTATCGGTCCCAGCCAAATCAGCGCTCGAGAGGATTCTTAAGGGCGATTCTTTACTGCGATCAACCAGTCCGTATCAGGATGAGCTTACCAAGTACCTCCAGAGTGGTAAGTGAGTAAGCCGCCGGTATGAATCATAATACTGATATTTTTAGCCACCGTTAATGAATCCGCTCAGATCTTCTGGAGAAACCACGAGAGGGAGTTCCCTATTCTTGCAAGCATTACTCGTGATGTGATGTCCATCCCAGCGACTGGTGCCGGTGTTGAGCGACTTTTCAACTCTGCCCGGGACATTTGCCACTATCGCCGGGGGTCGTTGAGCCCAGAGACTATCCGCGATATCATGTTATACATGTGTACAACAAGATTTGATACGAAGGAGGAGCAGCGGCAGGTTCTCCAAGAGTATCTTTCAGAGCAAGAGATCGCAGCTTCGTCCGAAGAGCTTCATATTGAAACACATTGTGCCGAAGCTATCAGTGATACTGAGGAAGACATGGAGATGCACCTTAACACCCCGGCCGTAGCACCACTCTCAGCGGTTGCCGCTGGAAAGCGGCCAGCTATCAATTCTGACGAGGAGGAAGACTCTGAGGCCGATGACGTTAAGGATCCAGAAGAGACCTCAGCATTACCATTACCTGATATGTAGCAGCGTGTATCAGGAAGAATGCGGAAAAGATCGAGACTCTTAGATGGGTATATAGTTTAACAGTTAGAGTCTTAAGAACCCTGTACTCTAGATATGATGTGAATTACTGATATTTAAAAGCCCTATTGAAGATAAAGCTATAACATACACTATTGGACATACAGTATCCTTTTGTAAGGCTATACAGTAATCAAATTTTGGTTAACAATTACAATGGAATACAGCCTGTTTCGACATAGTTTATGCAACTGGGCCCGAGTCACGTTTTTTAGCTGTTTGTCATGTTTGTTTAACCTGAGGTTCACCCGCGGGTGAACCTGATGAGGTTCGGTCCTCGGATGAAACCTCCCTCAGGTTCCAAACCCCAGAACCTGACCCGCCCAAATGGAGGTTCAGGTCAGGTTCTTCAGGTTCACCCGCGGGTAAGTGCCAGGCGACAGTGTCGCCTGATTTTCTTGGACGTCCGTTCTCATTTAAATCAACTTGATGGCCGTGCATGGACAGAAAAAATGCATGTACGCCCTTTAGTGATGCTAGGCAGACGTTTCTTACAAATCTGTGTTATGTGTATCCTGCAGAAAGGTGCCAGCCTAATCTTGGGTCTTGTTCCAGGAGTCATTTGCGATCTCCTCTACTCTAAGATGTCACGGTGACCTACCTAGATAGATATTAACAGGCTTTCCCAACACATTGGCTCAGATGGAGAATGTCAGGATGGCGTGCGATATCCATTGGGGCAAAGGGCTAGCTTCTTGTGGGTCAGACCGCAGACATCCACGCAAATCCACTATGATCTTCTCGTTGGTGGATAGCCGTTGGATATTGGGTCAGTGACACGATAAGATGCACATATAATAAACATGTGATGTACCCCCTCGATGTTCAAAATCTTTCCTTGGGCATACTCCTGCATACGCGTGCGTATTTGTCCCAACGATCCTCAGCGAAGGCCGAGGAACGACCAACTCCAAGATGTCATCCAGACGCTGCAAAAGCAACCAGTCTGCTTCTTCCATCAGTAGTTTCTCGTGTGAGGCTTCTGAGATATGTGGAAAAAAAGACATTTTTAGCAGCCGGCCACCCCTCAACTCCCTGTCCTCGCCAGGTCTCACACAACGGCCGATAATCAAAACAGAGCCAGGGGAAGCAAAACAGGCCCGGACGCAGCCCACAAATAAGGCACCGGTCGAAAGTACGCAATCGTTTGTCCTGAAGTGGCTTCAGAAGAGTGGGGGAGGTCAGGGATCCATTCCTGGTGTAGGTGGTCAGACCCATTGACTCATATCGCTTACGCTCAGCCGAGCATTTCATCCTCGTAGCCACCTCCCCATCGTCTCCATTTGCTCAATGGGAGGATCCAGATGTGATGGGGGTCTCAACGGGGATAGCAGATATTTTTGAGTATATCAGGGAGCAGTTAGGTGTATTCTGGATGGAGTGGGTGGAACTTCATATCACTGGATTCTCTCCCTCGCGCTTTCCACCGCGTCCTATCTGGGGACGAGTTGATACGTTTCATGAGGACGTTCGTTCGCATCTAATGGGGTGTGGTGATGATCTGGGTGCCGTGCGGGATGGGATCTTGCACCGCATTATGGTCTACAATACACCGTATATTCAAGTGATTATTCGGGTTCGCCCGCCACGGTTGATGTGGTTGGCTCCCAATACAGTTCCAAATGAGCCGCTAGGCGTCTAGCAGTATCTGATCTCTTGTAAAATTGCAATGTTCCTTCCGTATTCTTCGGTTCGTTTGCCGCCCGACCGCTTCGCATACACGAAAAAACACGAAGTTCATTCAGTCGCTGTGGGGGTTTAGCAAGAACGTCTCTCCTACCTATTCCCGAACTTGTCCCCTACCCGTGGGTATTGTTCACAAGTTCTTGTACCCACTTGGCTTCCTTCAAAAATTAGGTAATTTGCTTGGATGATAACTAATAATATGGCCATGCATATTCTACATGGTAGCCCTACATGCGGTTCAGAACCTGAGTTGAGGCATACAGCAGTGTTCATTCGGTGAAAAAGCCATGATAGCAGTTTAGATTATTTAAAAGCAAAAATATACATTATCTTTTGCCACTTTGTGGAAATGGGGGCAGAGGTTGGATGATTTAAATTGGCCAGTTGGTTGGCGATAGGCCAATTCAGAAACCAATACTTCAAAACTAATACTTCAATAAATCTAACATGAAGCGCAAAGTGAGGATGGTAGCTGAAAGTATTCATTAATGAATCTACAAAGCCACTTCCTGCAATGGGCTTGGAAGTGTGATCGTGCAGAACTGGCCAGTTGACTTGTCCTGGGAAACCGATCTCCAAACAATCACGGAAATGAATTACTACATTGGACCGCAGGGCTAGAATAGTAGCTCATAATATTGGTTAACAATTACACAAAGCCTCATCTTGTAATTGAGTTCGACATGCGATCGTGCAGAACTGGCCAGTTGACTCGTCTTGGGAAACCGATCTCCAAACAATCACGGAAATAAATTACTACATTGGACCGCAGGGCTAGAATAGTAGCTCATAATATTGGTTAACAACTACACAAAGCCTCATCTTGTAATTGAGTTCGACATGCGATCGTGCAGAACTGGCCAGTTGATTGGAGGAGGAAATCCCCGCATCAAAACTAACATTGAGGTAAATTGGAAACTGGAAACGGTCGAGTATCCAAAGTAACGGTCAGTCCAAGTATCGCATGGGTCATAGCGTAAGATCTTCTGGCTTCATTTGGGACTGACCTGTTTTATCGACAGTCTCGTATCGACGGTCCAAAGCGAGAGAGCAAGGAGCCTCGTGCCTTTCTACGTCCGACCCATCTCCTTCGACAATATCCAATGAGACGTGGGTACCTTGGAGGCTCAATTTCTTTCATTGCACATGTCATACATGGTCGGAGCCTCGGGCAAATAATTTCTAAAACCAGGCGTTCGGGACCAGGGCTTGTAACCACAACATATGGAATGCTAATGCTTGGAAATGCCATCAAGATGATCGATTGAGGTTAGGGGTGTCTGCGAAGAAATTGGGGTTGGAATAGAATGCCCTGCCTGTACACTCGACTTGATAATTTACTTTATTGACAGCTGGGGAATTGCGACTGTGTTTGTGTACTAGTTTCAGTAAAAAATACGAGGAGAAAAAGCAGGTAAGATCTTTCGAATGTGGACTTCAGCATGGGCTGAGAGTGGAAATGAGATAGCACCAAGAATCGGGCTTGCATTCCTTCCAGCTATAATCTCTAATATTTACTCAAATCTGCATCCACCAGATGGGCAAATATCACTCATCAGCCAGCTATCGGAGAGATTTCTAACTTTGTACCTTGTCATTAGTCGGCATAGCCATTAATATGTCCTTTGGGGCTTTGTTATAGCGAACAGTAGGACTAATTGATCTGCTCTCTGCGTCACGTTGCTTCAATATTTTACGCAATTCCAGCTGTCTGCATTAAGTAAGAAATATAAAATTTCTAGAGAGCGTAGAAAGAGCTTAGTAAGGTAGATCTTGAATTATTCTCAATGTGAAAACTGACTGATGGATAATGTATCGCCGTGCAGTGGTGTCTGAACGTCTCAAGTACGGATAAGCTCTTTATTCTTGCCTTCTTAAGTAATTTTATGCATTTTTGGCCCTTGTGCACCTCCAGTACGCAAGGAGCGTCTAAGGCTTGGCTCAGATGGCGTTTGATTGACCTTGGCTGGTTTGAATGGCTTGGATGGTTTGGAGTTCTTAGACGATTCGGAGATCGGGATTGGTTCGGGCTTCTCGACCGAATTGCTTCCATTGATTGTATTGGGGCTCGGGGGGCTGGCGCAGCCGAGAATCTTTCTTGACGTAAGCATAGATGCAACCAGAAGGTCAAGAGGAATGTAGACAATCCCATGATGCACGCCTCCATGGTTTCATGGAGCATAAAACTTGATAAAGAATGCTTCTTCAAATCGATTTGGAGAGGTACTCCCCCCATATATGCCCCGGGCTCACGCTGAATGGGAAACTACAATTGACTCACCGCTTAAAGTTGGCTCATTTGGCATGACGTTCAAATTTGGTATTTGATAAGGAGCTCCGAGTTTCACGGAATTAAGTGGTTTTTGTCAAAGTGTGTGACATTGTTGGGGCTGGTAACGTATTCCTGATACAACCATCGAAATTGATCAGGAATTTTCCGATGCCGAGGTGGATGTACTTCAGAGAGCCCCCCTATTGGGTGATGGCAGCCCAGTCTGCGATATGCCGCAGATGTGATGTCGTCTCCTGGCTTACATCTGTGTTGGACAGCTGTGAATTTCGGCTCCATGCCGGTGAAAGTCATGATGACCACCAGTGCCTGCATATCTCCGCGTATGACCTTCTGCAAGACATATGTCGGCAGGTCGCCCATGGCCTGGAGCTTCCTTGCACTCTTGGCATACACCAGCCCCACGAGGAACACATGGTACGGTTTTGCCCATGCCCGCAGTTGCTTCCTCTTGATCTCCTGGACCAGCTCCCGCAGCATAGGCAGGCTGTCCATACGGTTCAACGCCAGAAACTTGAGGTAGAGGGTCATCAATTCAAGGATCAGAGGAATGCGGATGGATAGGACCAGTCCCTTCGTGACCAGGTCCACAGCTCGCGTCGAATTCTTGAAGCGCGCATTCAGGACCTGCTCCTGGAACCCAAGTAGCTCTTTCACCCGTTCATCCAATGAATCCGTAGGCCCCCTCAGACAAGCAACTCCCAGAAGAGATGGTATCCACACGTGCTCCTTGCTGGAGTAGTTCCTCCGTAATTTCTTTCGAGTTCACCAAAATGGCTCGCACCAATGGGGTGTCCGTGTCGCTAGTTTCCCACTTGGTCTCGATGCAGGCACCGTGCTCGAGCAGCACCCTCACAACGTCTCTGTTTTGACCGATTAGTGATTTTGTAAAACAGTTAACATGCTTCGATCCTTGAAGTTGACACGTGCCCCATGTTCATTTCTCGGTGACCTCCGTTGACTGCCTAGTACAAAGTTGTCCGGCCGTAATTGTCCTTCCGCAAAATGAGACAGGTATGTGTGCCGAGTAAAATTTTGGCCTGGGGTACGTTTCCAAAGTATGCCGCGAGATGCAAAAGAGTGAAGGTGGGCGGGCTGCCGCCGTTCTTCTCCTGCTCACAGTAAACTTTCCACCATTCTGTTCGGATGGGAGAGTTCACTCGGAAGAATGGACGCGAGAATTCTGTCGCTGAATCAATCACATGAATAGCGTGGCTAAAATGCACCGGCCAGTACTGGCTGGCGTAAGATAAGAAGGGATCTATACCCGGCAGGATTATCCGGTTCAGCAAGGACCAAAAGGCAGCAGGTATTGAAAACGCTATTTCATTTCTGCAGGCAAATTATCGTCCATCCATCCTTATTGTGATGCTGTCTCCGAAAGCCAAGAAATTAGGAAGCCTTGCAAGACTGACCTGCGATGTTACTCATGGCATACCTACTATCGAACTCACGGACGAATGGCTGGCAGGTGCTGATCAAAGGAGATACACTAGAGTTGGTCTTATGATGAACCTAAAGCTTGGTGGGGAGAATCATGTGGTTTACGCATCCGATCTTGGCTTCTTGGCTAGCGGTAAAACCATGACAATGGGTATCAGTGTTGTCTATGCCAGATCAGTGTCCGAAGTAAATTGTTTCACTAAAGCAATATTCGCCGCATTTTAAGACTCTGGCCTTGCTTAGTGGCCTGTGGAGATTCGTTTGCAGCTCGGCAAAGAACCGCATATCCACAAGCTCGACAAGATGTTGGAATTTCAAATTCGGTCTTGGGCAAAAGAAAATTGGCAATAAGCTCCCGGAGGATATTGTGATCTATCGTAAGCTGACTTTTGGGAGCGAGCATGAGTCTTGGATTGAAAAGGAAATATCTATGATCATGGATACCTGTAGGGCTTCAAAGCTCTCGGTGAAAGACGACTTGCCCCGAATCGCTATAGTGCTCGTAGACGAGAACCATGGCGCACAGTTGGTCCCCACAGCAGATAGAGAAGGTCACTGCTCCGGTGGTTCGCTGGCTGATACTGTTGTTGATTGAGTTCTCACGGACATTCGCTACTGGGACCTTTTCCTTCAATCGCGAAACAATACGCAGCGCCCCAATCGACCGACTCGATACTTTGTGGTATTCGACGAGGCTATTCGCAGGCGGTCCGCCTCGGCCAATTTGCTGCAGAAGCTTACTAGTACTCTCTGCTACTTGTCTGGCGAGTCCACGCAGGCAACAAGTGCTTGCACTCCGGTGCGCCACGCTATTCAGGCTTGTGCTATGGTTCGATCATATTATCACCTGGCTGTTGTGTCTGGTCTGTTTATGCAAAGGTAACGCACCAGAAACTTCGACAGGCTAGTAACGACCAGCGCGTTGGAGATTCACCCCACTGTCCGGGACTATGTTCTATATATGATCTGTCGTGAATCTTCTAGCTATAACCATTGAAAATGAGAGTTTCTTAGCATATTACGTGATGTCACAATGAATCAGAATATGTTTTAAAGATTCATTACACATATTGCTCTTTCCAACAACAATGGCTTTGAGGAAAATTTCAGATTCCTTTCAGCATCCTTGAGCACTGAGTGTGCTTTCACCCGCGACCGGGCTAAGCCAAGCGCGTGCTTCTGAAAGAAAGGTATAGATCCAAGGGATCTTATCAACAGCGTTTCATATAATATTAATTGGAAAACAAGTAACAAATGCCTTTGTATCTTCCAGAGCTGGCTCAGTGATAGTAAGAAGGTTGCAAATATGAAGCTTGTGTACTGTAGAGCCAAATAACGATTTAGTGAGTTGTTAGGGCCGTTGACAGTGATATGACTATAGTCTTGAGCCACAGCGGGTTAAAAGAATACAGAGCAATACCATTGGCGCTGCAAGTATAGCAGCCTAGAGGCTTCAATCTGCACCGTAAAATCTGTTTACTAGAGACTCTGACAGACCAGACTGGATGATCATGCGAACAAAACGCGCCCGACCAGGATCGTTGTTAGTCGGGATCATGACTACTACATGTGGGAGACCACGCTTTCTATCATCATGGGGCACCAGCTGTTGGACTATAGCCTCGTTGGAGCTATGAAGAACTAAGAGGGGAACGCCCAGCTATCCACCAGCATATGTCAAAAGGGGCTCAGGACCCCCACATATGAGAAACTCACACAGAACGTTACTGAAAGGAGCCCACGGGATCTGATCTCGCTCAGTGCCCAATATTGGGGCAGAATTATGTATCCAACTTTTTCCCGAACCGAGGATGTGGTTCAGCAAAATAGACGTTGGTGGATACAATCTTCGAAGAATGGCAGAGGTGCACATAAAGTAGACCATGGATTTCAGCGTATATAGTAGATCGGTAGCGTTATATACCAGTAGTCCTGTGATATGAAACCTTTGGAAATAAACCGAACATAGTTGAAATATAGATTGAAGTCGCCAGGATACTTGTTTCATAAGCGTTCGCCAATTGGATTGATCGCAGTAGAAGCAGCAGGAGCGTTGCATCACAAAGAAACTTGCAATGGCTTCAGGTGATACTGGCCCCTTTTGAGAATTCACCAAAGTGTAATCGGCGTTATATTCAACAGCGCATGAAATTTTATATTTTGGATATAATTGGTTCCCTTCTTCTTGCTTCTTTCACTCTGACGCCTGAACACCCTATTTCCAATGACTATGCTGGGGACAAACATCGTTTGAAAATGTGATTGATAATCTAGCGTGAGGTTTGCTAATTTCAGGAAGTAGGCTCGTTCACCAAGACTGCTATCACTGGCAGGCCATATATATAGCTTTTGGTCTTGGACATTTTTTTGGTCACCGGCCGCTGGATATATGTTTAGATAAGTTTCATCAGGTAAAGAACGGCACTACCACGTTTGGGGATGACCCAGGGAGCAAAAAATAATTAACGGTCGTTACAGTGACAAATTCGCTAGAATTTGCTACAGTTTGGCTTCTTCCTCTCTGACCACCCTCGTCGAATGTCGAAGCAAAGTTAATGTTGCGTGGTATTACGCAAAAACCCCGAGACTCTTATCAGGCAGTGAGGACTTGCAAACCCTTCTTCATTCGACGACTAGATGACAAGAATCGGTCATCCTTTTATCAGTAGAAGCGGATGATGAAATATCATTCAGATGGGCCAAAAGGGCATAACACCTGCTTACGGAAACAAGTAGAAAGCTCAGTTGAGGTCGGTACTTAAATAAACCTCCCACAGTGTGCCTCATAGTCCGGATTCGATCTTTTCTCAACCAGCGGAAAAGAATCAGTGATTTACATCAAACCTGATTATGCCACAGACATCAGATCAAGAGCAACAGCCACTATCTATCCAGCTCACAAGTCCTATTATTTCATCCCTAAGACCAAATATCCGGACCCGAGTGTCATTGTTATTACAGCAAGAGTCAAAATCCGAAAAATATGACGCATTACTGCCGTTGCATCAATATTCGACATTGCTCGAAAGTTTTCCGACTGCGTTCCACTCATTCAGACAGAATCCAACATCAGGAGAAGATCCATCACCAACGGAAACTTATATCCCTACCACGTCAAGCTCAGGACGACAAGCATCAATATTCACGGGGCACCATATCCCACAAACTCGTATATCAACTGCGCCGCAGTCAAGGCAACCGAAGTCTCCCTTAATACGACATCACACGTCGGACCAATTACACCATGATCTAACATCGCACAGAGATGATGTGGTACTAAATCCGAGCTCCAAAACGCCACAGGAATTACAACGAGAGTCATTATTCCCGAAGGGCGATATATCATGGTTGTCGCGACATGATTCAACATCAAGCCAAGACACTTTTTCATCAAATTCTGCACTGACTACTCCACTGTCATTACGATGCGGATTTACCCCAACAAAAGAATACTCGCAGCCAACAATCTTCTATTTGACTAGCGTCCCCTCTCAAGTAATATTCCCCAGCGACCAGGAATCGATTACCTCGGAAAATTTCCTTATAAATGCTCTACCCACAACGAGTGAACCAAAGAGCATATCTCTCTCATCCGCGCGTGATCTTATCAAGGGAAAAATTTCTCCAGTAACCTCCCTGTCCTCTACCCAAGAAGCAATCACGCGGCACAGCGAACTACACCACGATCTATCCGAGGTCAGAAAGCTTCAGACCGTATCCCCTGGAGAGGCTGGAAACCTTTACATTGGGATCGCCGATTCTTCGACAAGTAATTTGATCCCCTTCACTGGGGGCCAATCCTCCACAACACTTCTCCCGATAAGAAGCGAAGGGACAAGTTCACTTTCAACAAGACGAACAGACAACGCCAAAGTTGTATACCAAGCTGCGGTGCTTGATACTAGAACGAAGAGCTCCTTTCTCTTGCAATCGACGCCATACCTAGAAAGTCCAGAAGGCATCGCAACAAATTCCAAGCATTTATCTCTAAAGTACTGCCTTCCACCAAATCGCAAGATGCTATCTCAGCTAATCACTGTCATCCACAGCATCTTCACAGCTGCATCCATAATCACTTCCAGTGCAAAATGTTCACACCTCCCCGATATAGAATTTAGCGCAATTCCATCTATTCAGGGGTCTCCTAAACACGAAAGCACGGTTTCATCATCATCTTCAACCTCAGATGGCTCCGCTACCCAACGCCCCATCACTAGCTCCAGCGTTGGTATCGCTGTCGGCAGTGTCGCATCGGGAGGGTTCATATTCCTGATATTAGTGGTGTGGGTAAGACGGCGGAGAAAAGCAAGATCGCAAATGCAGGATAAAAAGCAAGTACGCTTAGCCCTTGCTCCACCTCAATCGAGAACAACCGCCCTGCGGCGGGGATCTCCCGTACCTTCGTCTATTTATTCACGCCCGCCTTAGGCATATGTAATCGTATAGGGTGGACAATCTCAACCAGCTATTCCACAATCCTATGCACTTCCGCTACACATGTCTCAGGAATATACACCCATTGGGCTGATATTACGGTTATTGAAATTTTAATACTTAGAACGGTGGTACAGAAAAGGTAGAAATCGCAAAGCGAAATTTTCTATTCTAATGAAGAAAATTCGATAGATAAGATTGTGTAAATTGAATGATGAAATTGGCTGGGTGGACTGGATGACGAAATTATGCTTGTTACTATTATAAAATTTTGCTGATAATCCACCAATTTGCAAATTAATAACTGCGAACTAGACTGATATCAATCTGGTTAGTGCTCAGTTGGATACCGTGGCTTTGCAAGAGCATTGCGCATCCTCTTCTCCCAAGTACCATACTCATGCATGGAATGATCAGTTTTCCTTCTTGAGAAAGTAAATTACCTTGAGACAAGCTAAGGATTTTCCTATATATATCCGCTGGATCACAAGGATTTAGCATATCTTCTCGTTTCGGATGTAGCGAGGCGTGCCTCCCTGAGCTGATGACAACTTTTAAGCTATCCCGGTCGGACCCCGAATTTAGATAGCGGGCTATGCTCTTACTTTACTTACATTGGACTGAGTACGTAACCTCCGAAGCAACCAATACTTCTCAAATGGAATTAAGAAGGTTTTTTTTTCAGTTTGGCTTTCACTTGAAACTGTCCACTTGAATTCACTATTCGGAAGCTTTGGGAAATAGACGACTGTGGAAGTGAAGATAAGAGCATACAGCTGCATATTTTCGGTAATGAGAAATTGTTGCCTCCAAATGAGCTTCATGTGGCAAGATTATACAGAATAATTAAGAGATGGGGCTAGATCTTCTAGCCCTTGGCTGTTTTACAATTACAGTACAGGACAAAGGGCGATAAATCCCCTGAAGAAGCCATAATTTACGCCTTTCGAGACATGCTTCAGTTTTGTGCAATTAGGCTTGGATCTCTTGAGTTTCACCAATGAAAGCATGTTAACATTACCTTCACGTCCTGCTGCGATGATTATTTTTATCCCCCAAGATCTATGAAGTGGGACCTTTCGTATACTCGGTCACATGTTGACTGACGTTCATACAGTGAGAGTTATCGGCCAAGATCCGGAGAACTTTTATTTTAAGTGCGAGACTGACTTCTAGGAAAGAACACAATGATGACACAGTACTGGGCAAGTACTTGCTAATGCGGAGGGAGCGACGCTTGTTACTTTGGCCGCAAGAATAACGGAACCACTTTCGCCTCAGTTCGACCTGGTTGAGTTGACCGGCTTGGGCGTTGGTCTATCCATGAACATGACGAAATAGGGACTCGGAATATTCAGCTAAGTTAACCGAGAGGATGGCCGGAAATGACCGAGACCAGCTCAAAAGCAAAATTAACTGGTTATATGCCCCAACAATGGACTATTTCAGTAACCAGTTCAGTGGTCACTTAACGTACGTATGAGGTGGCGAAATAAGGCGGTGTGACGAAACTGTATGATAGTACTTCGAGCACAATTAAATCATTCTTTATCAAATCAATCTCTAAGCATTTGGAGAAAGCCCAAGGATTTCACTGCGTCTCTAATAGTGTCTAGAGTTTCATTATGTATCGCCAATACGGCGTGCTGGCCTGACTTCCTTGACATGAACAACGGTCATCGAAAAACAACAATTTACCGCGGGATTAGGATCAATGCCCATTACGCCACAGACATATAATAAGTATGATTTATTCATTGAAGTGCGTATTACGGAGGCCTATATCGGTAATGCTAGCAAAACTGTCAATTATTAGCCAGGTCGTGGAAGAAATTGACTCCCTAACGTTGATCGAGGGTAACGTGCGTCCCCCCGCAACCGTGTCCCCTCCAAGCCGCTCGAGTTTCCGGTACTTCGAAACACAACGCCAATAAAGCTGATCGACTGGTGGTATATCAACAAGCTCAGATTTAAATAATACCTGATTTGTGTCCATTATAGACTGTCGAGCTGTCACCCAAAATTACGTTGATCGGTTGGCATATTTCATCGCAAGTAGACTTCCGTTCCCTAAGAAGGTTTCTATGGCAAACAGTGCTAAGGTCCCATGGTCCCCAACCCGCCGGTTTTTACAAAATTAAGCTTATAAATCTTGGTAAACAGATCCCACTGATCAACATATACTAGAAATTATATACCTTGTTCACTGTCCAAATCTGAAATAGTTTAATGCTTGTTCACACATGAAATTCTTAGAGTACCTGATCTGCTTATTAAGGATAGTTTTGTACAGCCCATTACATACAAAGCGTACTGAACATGTATTGTAAGGAACTCTAATTTTAGAGATTTCCTGGCCACGTGCTTCTCGGGGTCAGTCGTGTTGCCCACCTCCAGAGCCAGCTTTACATTCTCCTGTTACACCAACACGCGCTAAATCCTATGACCGAGTACAACGACCCAGCAGCAACTGTGCTCGCCCTTAACGAACAGCGAACAGTCTGGACAATTTAAAAAGTTGCTCTACCCTCTCGAAGTCTAACGGTATTCCAATCTTCACGTTACGGGATCGTGATCATGCACGATCGGGTACTCTGCCGTCCCCCCTGCTTTTCGAATTTGGTACAGTCCTGTGGTTCAGCTCCTGTATTCAACGAGACGTGGCAGACATTACAATAAGTTTACGATAGTATCAGTTATGTCTACATTATACACCCCATCAAGTTTTAACAAAAATTACTTTCATTTCTTGCCATATTTCATCGCAATGTGCCTTTCGTTTTCTAAGAGGTTCCGCGACAACGTGTTTTAGGTGGCCATGCATGGTACACAACCAACCACAATTTACGGAAGTTATTTAAGTTAACGTGATTCATATCGAAGCTGCGCACATACCGAAGCTGCGCACCACACCCAACTTAGTCATTTAAAATGGATTTTTCTCAACCAAAACGCCATCAAATTTGACTAAACTAACTGCGAGATCTAGTAGGACAGGACCTTCTATTATGACCTTGAATTCCACATTCTGAGCATCTCAGTAACGCCCGCGTACGTGGCTGTAAACGTGCTAAACCCTGATTTGCCTCACTGGATATAGGCGCTAAAACAGCCTGCTCTCGCTCTAATAGCAAGGCAGAGGCATCTTGAACTGAAAGGCCTTCTTGAGAAACTATCTGCCTTGTAGATCTAGCCTTTTTTTCGCTTCTTCTTCTCGTTTTCAGCGCGTAAATCGCTTACTTCTTTCTCGAGAATAGCTGCTGAATGCATAGTGATTTGACAAGCTTTTAAAACCTGATTAATCGCTGAATTTAGCGGACTCGGAGGGCTTTTTGAGCGCTGTTTTAACAAGGCTTTTATCGAGGAAGCTTGTTTTTGTAACTGGATATAATTTGAGGGCGTTTTTGGCTCCCACTCGCTCCCTCGGCTCGAGGGGGGGTCGGCGTACGCGTAAGAATATTGACCTTCGAGAGAACCCGATCGGGGTTAAAAGGTAATAAACCAGCGGCCGAGAAGCTATTCTTAATAGTCTCCGGTTTAAACGCCTCAATTCGCGCGGAAGGGTAGGCATCGAGGAAGTCTAGTTTCTCGATATGGTTGATTTTAAGCCGCATTTTCGAATCAATAAGTCGACCGTAGGCGGCCTTTAATACGGCAAAACAGCCAATATCAAGGGGCTGTAAAAGGTGAGATGAATGCGGAGGCATACAAATTGCGATAATATTGTTCTTCTCGCAAAGCTCGTCGAATTTCGGAGTCAAGTGACTACCGTGGCCGTCAAGTATCAAGAGTCTATACTTCCCCTTCGTATAAGAAGAAGTAGACGGAATAAAGAGCTTCTCGAGCCATCGAAGGCCAATTTCATCAGAGGTCCATCCGTTAGGACTAACCTCGAGTCTCCAATCGTTCGGGAGGTTATCGAACCAAGATTCAATAAAGACTTTGCCCTTAAAGATTATACACGGAGGAAGCGCCCACCCCGTCGAACTTATACACTCAATTGCAGTCACCCACCCGCGATTTCCAGGTTGTAAAAGTGATCGCCGACCGTAGAATTCCTTTCTCGTTACAACCTTCGTAGTCGCGATTATGCCCATCGCAAAGCCAGTCTCGTCAAAGTTATAGATATCGTCGGAGTCGATACCGTACATCAAGATTGTCTTTTGAACGAGAGAAAACCACTCAGAAAGAACCTTCGGGTCTTCGCATTTAGCTCGCTGATAATCGTAGCGTCTTGAGAAACGGGAGGATAATAAAGGATGCCTTTTAATAAAGTTTGTAACCCAACATTTGCCGACCGTAAGAGGGGGTATAGATCCACGCGCCGCAAGTAGTAAATCTGCCATTTCTCGTACAGTCGCCGGTCGGGGGGCTGCTCCGCGAGAATCCATAGATATAATCCATTTTTCAAGAGATTCCTCCTCAATATCAGTCAATTTGAGCTTTTTAACGCGTGCAATTGCGTGGTTTTGAGCCCCATTGAGACGCGTACGGAGGGTCGATTCGGGTACGTCAAAACAGCGCGCTGCTCCACGTATAGAGGTAAAATCTTGCTTCTGAATCGCCTCGATTGCTAATGAGAGCCTACCCTCTTGCTCCGTACGTTTTTGAGAGGATTGAGTACGAATTGGTGGCATAGTGGGTGGTTGAAGAAGAAAGGTCTAATTAAATGACGCGTTTTTGGGTGGGGTGCGCAGCTTCGGTATGTGCGCAGCTTCGATATGAATCACGTTAACCACCTTGATTAATTTAGTAAGCAGACGCCTTCGAAGGAGATCCAGTACAAATTGTTCCCCCTTTGCATGTCCCATATAAAAAAAGGTTTAGATGAAACGCTTTCTTGGCAAAAACGTTTTCTTGGAATATCTAGCCAACCAGAGGTCGCGAGGCCTCGAGAATTAGTTCATCGTAGTCGTAACTTCAAGCGCTACCATCCAATACCCTTTTTGTAGGGGTGATGGCAGCAATGATGGCGACGGGTGCGAATGCACAGAATTTACCCCCTGTCAGGAGAGGAACAACAAAAAACTCGACCCTCGCGGATCCGCCCCAAACCATGGACGACATCGCGGAAGGGGCCCGCAGGGTGCTGAACCACATCGAAAACAATGGCACGGAGGATCGCTATGTTACTGGATATATCCGCGCCGTCCGCCAGTACGCAATCAACGCCCAACGGGGCGATGGCCAGGGGATGGCCAAGGTGCTGGAGGCGCTGACCAAAATCAACCTCGACACTGACCGTCTGAACCAGCGAATCGACACCATTGAAAAGACCACGAGCGCTCTATCGACAACTTTGTCCACCCCTGCGGCGAACTCTGCGGCGGCATGGCGCACCTTCCGAGCCAGAGAATGGCAGCGCGACCTGGCCAAGGCGGTGGCACCCAACACCCGGAGCAACGGTACGTCGTCTCCAGGAGTGCCAGAGATCGAACTTCGCGAAGACCGCGAGATTATCGTCAAGGTGGGCTCAAACCGTGATCAAATCAGGGGTCTGACGCCCAAGGACCTGGTTGAACGGGCAGAACGGCAGAGAAGTACGATTGCCAGACAGAAAAATTCTGGGGTACTAGCTGGGCAGGCTTCATTCGTAGCTGCCCGAAAGCTGCCCTCGGGCGATGTGGTGATGATCGCCAACAGTGCCGCCGGCGCAGAGGTCCTCCGCAAGCACCGTGCGTGGCTGAGGGCGTTCGGACCAGGCTCGGTGATCCAGGAACCATCCTGGGGAGTGGTGGCGTACCATATCCCCGTGAAGTCGATGAAACTTACTCCGGAGACGATGGCCAACGTTGCAGCTGAACTGCTCAGGCAGAACAACTGGGGCGAAGGCGCAAGGATCCAATATCTCGGATGGCTGACGCGTCCGGGTGAACGGGCGGAGGGCTCGATCCTGATCGAGTTCACCAGCCCAGTCATGGCTAATCGCGCGATTGTCACCGGTGTCGTGTGGGGAAAGCAAATCCATAATGTCTCACGGTTCTGTCGCGAAGGGCGGATGAAGCTTTGCAGGAAATGCCAAAAGCCGGGGCATATCCAGTCACACTGTTCCAACGTCTTCAAATGCGGCCACTGCGCTGGCGGGCACCCGACCTGGGAGTGCCCGTCGACAAAGGGGCAAGCGATACCAGTCAAGTGCGCCAACTGTGGCGAAGGGCACCGCCCGACCAGCCGGGAGTGTCCGGTGAAGATTGCGGCGGTGAATGAAGCCAAACAAGCGTTGGTCGAGTGCCCTACATATCACCGCATCCCTCTACACTTCCGGGCTCGGACGAGCTCCGACAAGGAAACGACTTCGACTGAATCCAGCATCACCAGACCAGAAGGGATGGAGGCATCAGTACATGCCCCCGAAAGTCAAGAAGAGGATCTTTCAACGAACTGCCCAGCAACCGTCATCGATTTAGACGAAACACCGGCGGCAGACGAGACAACAATGGAGCCCATTGAAGCCGCTCAATCTAGGAGAGGCCCTGGCCGCCCAAAGGGATCCAGGACCAGGGCAAAGGCCCCCAAACCACCGGTGATCCCACTGGCATGCCAGCGGTCGACAAGGTTCCAACTGGCCTCCCAAAAAGCGACACAGGAAGAGGTCAATTCCAAAAGACGACGCACCGTGGAGCCAGAAGATGTCATGGATGAACAACCAGATGACAGTGACTGGTTCAACATCCAACTCAACCCGGCTGACTTCCCTCAAACCAACTCCCGGCAAGATAACCAAGAACATCGGCTTTCTCAATTCATCACTGAAGTAACAACTGTCAACGATCCAGGCAGCACTCCAGAACCCGTCGACGAAGAGCTAGACCCGGAGAGCCCTGAGTACCGCAAGCTGGTTGTCTTGAAATACAGACAGCGACAGGTAGTACCAATTGAATCCTCTCCTCCAGTGTCTGGAACGGACGCGTCGACAATTGAAGATACAAACGACGAAGTTTGGCACGAAACTAGCGAGCGAAGCGATGACGAACAACATCAACTATGAAGCCTTTCGAGATTCTTCAATATAACGTACACGAGGCGTGGCCTGTAATGGCTACGTTTCTTAGAGATAAGAAAGTCCTAGCAGCAGACATTGTTGCGGTGCAAGAGCCATGGAAGAACGAACTACAACACACAAGCCACCAACCTGCAACCGCATCATTCCAATTGTTGTACCCGACAGAAGGTGCAGTACAGGAACAGAACCAGGAATCAGTTCTTCCCCCACCGGGAGTGTGTCTTTTTGTATCCAAAAAGCTTGACCCAAGCACTTGGTCATGCCAGCTCATTTCACAGGACTACCAACTACTGAAACTCAGGAAGACCTACCGAGACAGGGACTGGACAGACCTCTTCATACACAACATATACAACAGACCAGGCAGCGATACACTAGAACGACTGAGGTGTGAGCTATCGAAACGACCTCATGGAGAACACGTGGTGTTAGGAGACATGAATGCACATCACCCGGCATGGGGAGGTGTAGGAACCAAAACCGATCGAGAGGCCGAACAGCTTCTCGAGATCATCGATGAATGGAACCTGGAGATGACAACTGAAGAAGGAAAACCTACTTGGACTCGGAATGAGCAGTCATCGGTGATCGATCTTACCTTTGTTTCCTCAAGCCTAGTCGGCAGGCTTATACAGTGCGAAAGAGCAGACGACGTCGAGCATTCCTCCGACCATTTCCCCATCCGAACGGTGCTCGACATCAAGAGCCCCGCTAATATACAACAGATGCGAAGAAATTGGAATGCGACGGACAGCAAAAGACTCGTCCAAAAGATTGAGGGAAATCTGCAGGTAAAAGATCTGTCCCAGGCAGACGCACAGCAAGTAGAGGCTCAATGCCAAGAACTACTGGAAAGCGTACAATCAGCAATTGAAGACTCAACCCCGTGGGCGAAACCATCGACCTGGTCAAATTCCGATTTCGAAGATGAGTGCAAGGCGGCAGTGAAGGAGGTTCGTCGCCTCCGACGCAGACACACAAAAACACAGGACCCCTACGACTGGATGTGCTATTCCATAGCGCGCAACAGAAAAGCACGTCTGATCAAGAAGACGCTGTCACGAGCACACCGGCGCCGCGTCCAGCAGGTCATCGAAGACGGGCCACAAGGCATGTGGCGATTAGCAAAATGGGCCAGGAATCGAGATGGAGCCTACGAAAAGGGCATTACTCCCTCACTGAAGATCCAACATTCCCAAATACCTGGAGCTATTGCGAAAACAATTGAACAGAAAGCAGAAGCCTTTCGGACTGCCTTCTTCCCACAACCGCCACCAGCTGACCTCTCCGACACGGGATCATTCCAATACCCGCAACCGATCGAGTTCCCATCAGTAACGGCCCAAGAGATCCAGGAAGCAGTGAAAGGAGCGAAAGCAGGGAAAGCGCCAGGAGAAGACGGCATACCGAACTCTCTGTGGCATAAACTTATCGAGATACCGGCAATCCTGGGCATACTGGTCCAACTGTTTAACGCCTGCATACGCACCGGATACAATCCATCGCACTTCCAGCGCTCGATCACAGTTGTCCTCAGAAAACAAGGCAAAAGCGACTATCAGCTCGCCAAATCATACAGGCCGGTCGCATTACTCAACACGCTTGGGAAATTCCTGGAGTCGATAGTTGCACGAAGAATCAGCTACGCAGCAGAATCGGAAGGACTACTCCCTCGGACTCATCTGGGTGGTAGACGCGGCATATCCACTGACCACGCGATCCACATCATCATCGACCGCATCAAAACTGCATGGGGAAAGGGAAAACCAGTGGTGTCCCTGCTGATGCTAGACGTCTCCGGGGCATACGACAATGTCTCCCACGCTCGCTTACTTCATAACCTCAGAAAACGACGCTTAGGGCACTTCGTTCCCTGGGTCAAAGCGTTTTTGTCCAACCGCAGCACGAGAATCCGCATGCCAGAAGGCATGTCCGATACAATTCCAACGCCCACAGGAATTCCGCAGGGTTCGCCGATATCACCAATTCTCTACCTGATCTACAATGCGGATCTTATTGAGAATTGCGGGCCAGGAATCATCAGCAGTGGGTGGGTAGACGATGTCTGTTTTCTGGTCAAAGGGGACAGTGAACGCGAGACCATCAAGAAGCTCAAGACCGCATGCCGCAAAGCCGACCAGTGGGCTAAGAAACACGCATCAGTCTTCGACCCCAAAAAGTATGCCCTCATCCACTTCGTCAATACCAAAGAAGTCGACCCTCAATACCTTCCACTACGTCTACGAGAACACACTGTGCCAGCGACAGAGAGTGCCGAGAGGTATCTGGGTTACTGGTTAGATCCGAGCCTGACTTTCCATCGTCACCGTGAGAAAGCCGTGGCAAAAGCCAGTATCTCTCTCAAAGCGCTACGAAGCTTGGCTGGCTCGACGTGGGGAGCCTCGCTGTATGCCATGCGAAAAATTTATCAAGCAGTAATCATACCGCAGATGCTCTTTGGAGTCTCCGCATGGTATCAGCCTATGCACATTAGCAAAACTAAGGCCCAATCAATCTGTCGGCCTTTTGCGGCCATCCAAAAACAAGCTGCTTGTCTTATTAGTGGAGCTTTCAGAACCACAGCGGCGGAGGCACTGAACGCGGAGCTTTACCTACCACCCATCTCGATCCACATGAACCGGCTAGTAAAAGAAACGGCTCTTCGTTTGCGAACAGGACCAGAGCTTGGTATACCACCAACGATGGTGCGACGCCGACCGGCACACGAAAGAGACTGGAGTGGATGGACGCCAATGGAAGCGCAAGCCTGGAAGATGGGCGGATGTCTGACGGCTTCCCCGGGAACTTTAGCGAGGAACTGGGAGAGTCGAAAGGCATTCGTCCTGGCACTATGGCGAACGCCGCCGGAGGTGATCATCGACGACAGAAAGACCGCAGTGGAATATCACGAGGGGATCATGGTACAGGCATCACAAGAACGACCCTTAATAGTGTACACCGATGGAAGTGGCATCGAAGGAAGAATGGGAGCAGCGGTAGTGGTTGACCTCGAAGATCATGTCGCCCACAGTCAAATGGGCGACGAGAACACAACAACTGTGTACGCCGCAGAGCTACGCGCTATCGAGATGGCGCTGGACTCGGTCCTAAACAGCACCGAGCCCTGGGCTGCACAGGCCAGGAATGGGCTCGTTATTTTTGCGGACAGCCAAGCGGCGCTGAAAGCGCTCCGCCGACCTCGTATGCCTTCAGGTCAGATTTACCTGATAGGATGCCTGGAACTCATACACCGGCTGGCGGAGAGAGGAATCAAAACCGAGCTCAGGTGGATTCCAGCGCACCAAGGAGTGCTGGGAAACGAGATTGTCGACCAACTCGCAAAAGAAGCGGCCCAGAAGCCCAACGACGCACAAAATCCCCACAATCGATACATTCGCCTGGCTGCCGCGACGAAGCGTCGATTTCGCCAAGAGGCAAAGATCGAGTGGGAAAGAGCATGGGCATCAGAGAAAACCGGTCGACCAACCAGAAGGTTGATCGAGACACCGAGCAGGAAAACCCTAGAATACTGGTCGGGATTACGCAAAGCAACTGCATCCATCCTGATGCAATTGCGGACAGGACGCATCGGACTAAATGCATATCTGGCTCGCATCAATCGGCGAGAGACCGCACGATGCGATTGCGACTTGGGCAACCAAACGGTGACACATGTCCTACTTGAGTGCCCGTTGCATCAGGAGGAGCGCAACGAGATGCGCGAGGCCCTGTCTGAGCAAGGCATCACGCTCCGCCACGAAGAATTGTTGACGCGCCTGGAGGCGCGCACAATCGTGGCCAAGTACATGATCAGAACCGGTCTCCTAGACCAGTTCCAGGGGCTGGATCCAATAGCTCTTGGAGCAGACGAAGTAGAGAAACAATGATCCATAGGACAGTGTGACGGAAGGAGAAGAAGTTTGCCCGCTAGGAGTGCAGTGCCAGGTCCACTGTACTCCCTTGAGTCAAACGAGCACACAAGCGCTTGCTGGCAGCTGAAGAAGATGCGGAGAAAGGGGAGAGTTGGGGTCAGGAGTGGTGAAACAGGGGGTCCCAACGAAAGCGGTGAGGACCAGGAACGTTCATTTTCTTGCGGGCCAAGTGGTTGTGATTCAACACTTGCAGCCCGCTTGCTTTTGTCTTACTTTATTCTACATTCAGAGTGATCAGAGAAAGGCTCAAAATATGAGCCTCTCTGTATCATCAATGGGGCTGGATACCCGTTTTAGCTGTCGGCAGGCTCGATAGCACTCCCGCATAGCAGCATTTATTTAGAGCGAGCTACATCGGGCAAATGAATTCATCATCATCATCATCATCATCATAAAAAAGGTTTATTGTATGCTCCCACATCAATCTCCTAGGTACTTAGTCTGCTTGATTGCTTGTACAAGGTCATTACATACTAGACGTAATGAGCTGATAATGTAAGCACTCTGATCTTAACGTAGTTCACGCCCGAGCGGATCACACGCCCGAGCGGATCACACGCCCGAGCGGATCACCCCAAAACACCATACTCAGTGCCTTCTTTTAATTCACCCATATTTCGACCACCAAAGGTTAATTCCGATTAAGAATTTAGATCATGCATTTACTGTGATACAGGAAGAAATTCACTGAATTTTAGCTCTATGTAAAGATATCTTAGATGCGTTACTATAAATTACACTGTATTTTTGTCCCCCAAGACTTGAATGTATATATTTCGGTCAATACCTTGATTAGTTCTTCTTGAGTACGCCACTAAGCTGGAGATAGTATTAAGTCTATGACCCCTCAATATTTAATTATAAATTGATCTGGTTGCTAAGATATGAAGTTGTAATTTATCGCCTTTAGTATGGTGTTTTGGGGTGATCCGCTCGGGCGTGTGATCCGTTCGGCCGTGAATTACGCTAGTTGCCCTGAACCGCGTCCTATCGCATCGTCCTCTCCAAAAATCATGATTTCCTTTTTTCTGTAAGGCCATACATTCTACTGTGGCTTGACCTGTAACTTGACCTCTATGACCGAGCATTAGATATGGCTAAGTGCTTTACTTAAACCCTCAGGGGCACTTTATGCTTTGCCATTCTGCTGGGATACGTAAATCCATAATTCATTTGTAGTCACGTGTTCTTGTATTATAATCCTCCCCTCTCAGGTGACTCAAAGTCAGTTTCGACCAAGATCATACGGTTGAATCTAATTGTTGCAAGCACCACTGCCACTCTCTTGTCCAATTTCTTTATCCCTCGTATCTAACTCAATGACTTGCGAGCGTGTACGTCAAGTATTGGGTGGCGTCTTTTTGCAAAACGGAACAGAAAAGGCCCTTCTCTGGTTTGTTTTCCATCGCTGGGCAGCCTTATTAGATGGTCAACCAGTTGAAGACGCAGAGGTTTTCTCAGAAGGTATCTTCGCTTTGAAAATACAGCAGAGTATTATTTTCAAGATTTCGAAGGATATTCTGGACCGCTGGCAACATGTTGAGCGCGGCTCCACTATCTGCAAAGCTCGAAATCTCACCCTTTTGGTCCTTCCGCGTCAGAGCTTGTTGAAATTGACGATCAATGTTGAAGAGTACTGGGTGATAGCTGAAGAGCGGCTGCACCTAACTCATGATTTGGTGCTCCAAAGCAGTCTTTACAACCAACTTGCTCTACGTTTGAACCCTGCACTTCAGCAGCTTGTCACCTTCATTATCGAGGCTGGGTTCTCTGACGTCGATTTCCGGAATTGTCCCATCATTGACCAAGAATTGCAATATGGAGTAACACCAAGAATAGCCCTCGTTGACCTGGAGAATTGTGTATCTCCTATGCTAGAAAGTGCATGCTTGAATGTTATTTATGAACGGGCATTTTTCGGCCAGCGACCGTCCATCCGTGGGCTTTTGCGATGTGTAACACCGGCAAATTTCGAAACCATTTGCCTTGCTGCCATGAGAAAAGGAGTTGACTTGCACGCTCTCGGTCCCTATAAGCGTATCACCAATGAACGCTGCTTGGAGCTAGAACAGGCCTGCCAGTATGCGAAAGTCCTCTCGGAGGAACAGGTCTTCCTCCACCTAGTCCGGCAGTTTGTCTCTTGTTTGATGAGATCTGTCGCGAGCACTAGTGCCATATGTGACAAAGTACACACTAAGCCAGTGTCCCCAAAGCGATGGGGTTTTTGTTCTGGGGCTCCTCGTCGATTCCAAACCCTGTGTCGGATCACAGACGCAGAAATGACCTTACGCGGTGTTCTCGTCTTAGATCTGAACTCTAAGCCCGTGGCTACGGCGATCTTGGTTGAAGGTATTCCAAAATATGAGTTCAATAGGCAGAGCGTGTCAGAAAGTATGACTACATTCTTCAATAGTAAGGTGGAGGTTTCAGCGATGCGAGAGCAGGGCGGTGTTTTATCATGCTACTTCTCTCGCTGCCGCAGTGCAGAGTATGAGATTCTGAAGTCGAACTTACGTACCTTTCTCAAAGATTGATTTGCTCGGACTTTTGAAAATTCAATTGAATGGAATCTTGAACTTTATTGACTTATAGCAACACATACGACCGAAGTAGACTCCGAGCTGTACCGTACGTAAAGCTTTAGTTCCTTATATTTCCCCGAGCTATGGACGGCCCTCGTGTTTTTACCGTGTCATCACGTCTTGTATGTCATAAAATCTTAAAGTCAACCCTCAATAAGTCGGCGAGGTACCATAAGAATTTCATGAGGCAAACAATAGAATTATTTCAGATATGGAACTTGTAAAGAGGATATAACTTGTGCCAGATCTTCATTGGAAGTATATGTTTTCTGTGAATTATGAGCTTATTCTTGCAAACAGGTTTGGCTATGTGTCACGGTAGCTTGAGCGCAGTCGCCACAAAAACCACAAAAATCTCCTTAAGGACCGGAAAGTAAATTGCGATGGAATATGCCAAAAGACGGACGTAATCTTGGATGGAACTTGAACGGTGTAACTAAGAGTTGATTGCAATGTTCTAGCACCAGTTAGTCTATTTTGCTAGCATTGTTTCTGAAGTACCTGAAATTTGAGCGTCGCGGTGGGACACAAGTTATTCTAAAATGGCATTGCGTTCCCCTGGGGCTTGGACCAGCATCATAACGTGCTACGCGACGAAGTCGCCAACTTATCAGGCTGGATTCATTTCACGTCTGACTGATGGAAGTGGCAGCTGGATAACTGGCATGGTATGGTGATATTTGACAAGCCTGCTAAGTGCGGTCCTCGAGCCTGCAGGAATGGTGACAGAACGCTCACTAGAAATGTCAACTTGGCTGGACAACAAGGCTCCTATGGAGCGTCATATGAATGGTTATCTCGCACTGTCAGGTATTTGTGTCGTCTACGGGTTTACATTCTTCAAAATGTTCAGCGTGTGACTAAGACCGCCAGAGTCCGAATGATGTTAATGACGGGTGTAGGTGATTTTTGAACTCAATAAAAGCGAAAACACGTGACTGGAGGAGGGTCAAATCTGGATTTGGTTCTTTACGGGACAGATCCCTTACAGGTTCGTCTGTATTGTAAATTTTACATGTCGCATTAGTAAGCCAATAATGTATCCCAAGAGTTCCATGAGCGAGCGTATATCGTGTTCTTTCATATACGAAACGCAAGAAGCACATTAAATTCTTCGTGAATTTTGTTGTAACATATCAATCTACTAAAGGATTGAATTCTTATTAGTATGAAGGATAGGTGGCTGTGAGCCAAGTTGGGTTTGTTCGAACTGTATGGGATATGCTAGAGCAAACAGTAGTAATTCTCGTAACGAAATTCACAAATAGTCAACGTAATCTTAGATAAAAAGGAATTTTATCAATGAGTGACTAGTATCGACAGTATTAATTTGCTTTTCTTTCGAAAGTATCACTAAAGTTGTTCACGTTTTGGATGCTTGATTCCAAAGTATCTTGAGGTTGAGCGGGTGCGGCGGGAAGCGGTTGCGGAGGGATTGACGACGTGCGTCCCACCGCAACTGCGTCCCCTCGTACCCGCTCGGGATTGAGGTACTTTGGAAAATAATGCCAGGAAAGTCAATCAACCGGTCGCAGATCATTAATCCCAACTCCAAATAAGAATTTAATATTTTCGTTATAGGCTGTTCCATTTTCAACCATAATTACGTTGATCTGTTGGCATATTTCATGGCAAATGAACTTCTGTTGCTAACAAGGTTTCCGTGGCAAATTTGTGCTAAGCTTCCATGGTCCCCGACTAGTCGATATTTACGGAATTAAGCTCATAAGTCTTAGTAAACAGATAACTCCGATCAATAATAACTAGAATTATAACTCCATACACCGTCCACATCTGAAATAAATTTACTGTTTGTTCGCACAAGAAATTTTTGGGTACATGGTCTGCTTATTAAGGACGGTTTATGTACAGCCATTACATACAAAGCGTACTGAGCATGTACTGTAAGGAATTCTAATTTTGAGAGATTCTTGCCCACGTGCTTCTCGGGGTCAGTCGTGTTGCCCACCTCCAGGGCCAAGTTTACTTTTTCCTGTCACACTCAAACACTCCAATCCAATGAACGAGCATAACGACCCAGCAACAACTGTGCTCGCCCTAAACGAACTCTCTGATAAGCCCAAAAATTACTCTGCTCTATCGAAGTCTAGCGGTATTCCAAGCTCTACATTACGCGACCGTGACCATGGTAGGATTTCCAAAAAGGAGCGTGCTGTGGAACAGCAATACCTTACCCCGCAGGAAGAAAAGTCGTTACTGGAATACGTTCTACGGTTATCGAAGAATGGTTACCCCCTCCCGGTCAAATTCTTACGTGCTCTGGCGTGGGAGATCGCCCGCCGACGCTCATCACATACGCCAATCCCGGTCGCCAAAGAGGACACTCGCCCGCCAGGGAAGAACTGGCCACAAGCATTTTACAACCGTCACCCCCAGCTGACATCGAAGACACTAAAAACAATAGACTGGAAGAGACATGATCACAATATCTACGACAAGGTGCAGGATTGGTTTCGTGTCATCAAGACGGAGCTGGACAACCCCGCGATCCTCGCGGAGAATGTTTATAACATGGACGAGACAGGCGTCCTCCTGAGTGTTTTGAGTGCTCTCAAGGTGTTAGTAGGGCGGGAGGAGATGTGTAAATACCGTGGTGCTGCTGTCAAACGGAAAATGGTTACTGCCGTTGAGTGCCTGTCGGCAGATGGTAGGTCTCTGAATCCCCTGGTCGTTTGGCCTGCTTCTACCCACCGTAGTAATTGGACCACTTATCCCACTCCCGGATGGCATTTCGCCTGTTCAAAGAACGGATACACAGACAGCTCCATCAACCTGTACTGGATCCAGCATGTCTTTGACCCTCAAACCAAGGCCCGTGCTGGTAAGCGGCCGCGCCTTTTGATTAGCGACGGGTTTGCTGCGCATGAGTCCCTCGAGGTCTTGAAGTTTTGTCTAGCAAATAACATCATTCCCTGCCGACTTCCCTCGCATACTTCGCATAAGCTTCAGCCATGTGATGTGAGCGTGTTCAGTGCCCTGAAGACTGCCTATCGGGAACAAGTAGAGCTCTTCTATCGGGGTGGAGCTAATGCTGTGCGGTTGGAGCATTTCACTTCCCTCTATAGCCGGGCGCGAAACTCTGCTGTAACGCCCCGTAACATCAACGCGGGATGGTCTAAAACTGGATTGTTTCCTTGGAACCCTGACCGGGTACTGAAGGACATTCAGCCGCCCCCAGGAGCCAGTTGCTCCAACGGGGGGAATGTTGCTAAAGTAGCCCATTACCCTGCCAGTGCAGAGCTGCTACAAACACCACAAACACCCATCACGGCTGACGGTCTAAAGTCACTGTGTCATAAGATGCAAAAAGAAGTTCGTGGGTGGGACGAAGATTCTAGGCTTCTCGTCAACCGTCTTGCCCACGCAGCGGAGAAGGCATTCGCGGACCGTGCACTTCTTCGTAATGACAACGAGCGGCTCTTGGTACAGAACAATGAAAATGGAAGTCGAACATCGAAGCCAGCACGCAAGGTGGGCAATGCTAAAGTTATGAGCTATGAGGATATAATCGAGGCCCAGCGCAACCTTGAAGCAAAAAAAGCCTCCCAGACTGGGAAGCGCAAGACCAATTCCAGCAGTGGGCGTCGAGCAAAACGATCTTGCAGTGACGATGTACGAAGGGCTGAAGATGAAATACAAAGCTGGGGCTATAAAGAGTACTGCTCAGTTATTAGCTTTTGACAGGCCGCCTTTCTGCTTTAGTCAGTTAGGTTACTTTTAGATTGAGATTAATTATGCAATATATATGTGGTAACGTATTTGTGAGGTGCCGAAATCAGGCGGTGTGCCGAAACTTCAACTAGATACCTTCATTATAATCAACTTTTACTCTAGATGGAAGTGGCTCAGATCATCTTCTACCTCTCATATTAGATATTGCCTAGTTTTATGTGAATAATATGACGTGCTGACTTGGTATGGCTGGGTGAACAACAGTTAATGTGAACAAAAGATACACCGCTAGAGTGAAATTATTGCTTGCTCCAGCGTCACAAGGGTCTATAATATCTAATTTTGCAATTACTTATAATTGCTGATCGAATTTAACGATCCACTCAACTAAAAGGATGCATACCTAATAGATTGCGTGAGAAGTTTCTCTCCTAAGTTAGGTCCGAAGTTCATCATGCGACCGAGCCAATGCCTCTGTAACGACTTACGTTAAGGCATATGTGACGGGAACATTGCAGACTGTATTGTATTGTAATTTAATATTACGGATATTCTTTTAATCCGGAGTCCAAAATTGGGTCTCTCGATCCACGAGGAACGGCTATCCCACCGCCTAACGCCAACTTCTTTATTAACCACTGGCAGACCCAACCAAACAGCCCACTACCCAGTCAACATACCACAGTCTGACACTTCATTGTGCTCCTCACTCTAATATCAACAAAATAAACATCGTGGTTGAAAAATGTGCCAGTACAAAGCTGTCCGTTTGAAAGATGTCTCGGCAAACGTCTGTACGTTCGCCTGGAACAATGCGCTGGAGACGCCCTTGGCTGTAATAACTATAGTCTTTCCCCGTCAGTTATCTCTCGTGACAGCATTTGCGATGGGCCTGCTCTCGATTTCTGCGGTGAATGTCAGGGGCCTCGGCACGGTATGCTGAGAGTGAAAGCTCTGGGACGGATGCCAGGCCAAGACCCAAGAATTGTGCCGATACTTCTCGACGCAATCTATACACCCTCTCGCAGCCCTGAATACCTTATCAGAGGCGGACAGCATGGATGGGCTTTACTCGAAAATGAAGTCCCGATTGTGGATTTGACCATGGCAACGTTCTCTCCTCATATTTCCCAGGTGTCTCCAGAATGCCCGATATGCCTTGTACAAGATGCCCAGGCTTTCGTGATAACAAATTGCCAACACGTCTTTCATCAGCAATGCTTGACGGGCTGGTTTGAATTGAAACAGAATTGTCCACTTTGCCGCCGAAATCTCGCATAATGACGAACGAGGGAATTGAATGGATCTGAAGATGGAATGTAGTATTAGTGTTCCATGTCATACAGTCTTTGATATGTTGACTCTTTCCCCGGTTTTGCGAGTTAGACTACTCTTGAATGTACACTTTGTGAACTTGGCATCGAGGATCCTTGGACGCATGTAGTTACTTTAATTGGTCAAATTCCTTTCACAAATAGTTCTTGATTCGATTTAGTGTATTGCCAGATTTTCAAGTCCCTTGCAAATCGGGCTATTTTTGCTTGACTCTTTTTCCAAGCTCAGGGAGAAGCGGGAAAATGCGTCTCTCTGGGTTTGAATGTCGAAATTGAATCGGTTGCAGCTATCTTCTGTCCTTCGAAAAGAAAGATTCATGTCTTTCAAAAAACTGAGGAAACATTTGTGGAGGCGACGAGTGAAATTATCAGGAATTTCAGCGGTAACCTCCGTGAGGTACCGATGTTTAAAATAGCCGCGATTTTCATCTTTTTCACTGATTATCTCGGGCTTTGTGGGTGCACAAGCCTCCTTGCACCAAGTATAAAAGCTTTCCAAGAGTATCTGAGCATACTTTCCGGTGTCGTGGGCATCTCCAAAATTTGAAAGAAAAAGAACCGCGTCAGCGCAATGCCAGGATAGGTTGCTCTCCGTCAGCCGCGTTTGGATTTGGTCGCTGCTCATATTGGCTCGAAAGAACTGTATCTCATACAAGGCCGTGTTTAATCCACTAATAATACAGTCGATAGCGGAAACGGCTTCTACCCCCCAGACTGCCTTTCTTCTCCCAGGCCCCACTTCCAAGGCACTAGCGTAGGTCTTTTAATGGCCAGACCACACCAAGCTGAGGGCCGCAGTAAAATACCGCATACCTAGTACCACAACAACCAAGCTTCACTACTTAAAATTTAGGGTGCAGATGTAATTTTGCCAAGGAGCTACAGTACCGTACGCGGGCTTGGTACACTGACCCTCAACTTCATGTACTCCGATCAATAGATGATTTGCGCTAAGGCCTTGGCAGTGGAACCTGGGAGAAGAAAAGCAGTCTGGGGGGTAGAAGCTGTTTTCGCTATCGACTGTACTGTTCCAGCGATGCATCATTACATCGGGTTGACTGATTTGTTTTTCTGCTTGCATCTTCTTCTGGTCCCCTGATAAAAGGTTATTATAGATGCCACGCTAGGTTGAATAATTTCGATGCCGCTTACGGGAGATTTTTTGGGCAGTTGTGCGACAATGTAATCGTAAAGTCTCCATCCACGGCTCCTCTTTCCATTCTCCTGTCCAGTTATAAAAGGCATAGGTGAACTCAAGAAGAAGAAGGCGGCGGAAGCAACTATAGGTGGCGTTGTAATTGACCGCATAACTGGGATGAAATGCGTTAATCCTTTGAGCACTGCAATCAGAGCTAATTGTGAAGACATGCGGGCCAAAAACCTGACCCGCTCCTATGCTGCGAAGATTGTTGACAAAAGAGTTAGACGAATTGCCTTGATAGCAGCAGAGGATGACGTCGGGCTTTTTGGCTTCAACCATGTGGCTGAAAGTTGCTTCGGCCTCTCTGACAAGCTCATTATCGTCGGATCCTTCAGGCGAAAGGGGTAACGTGTCAAATACGCTAACATCGTCGATAGTGATTTCGTTGCGGTGATTATTAAATCAGCCACCGCCTGTGTTGTACGGCAACGGCTAATTTCTGCACTATAGCCGTGATCAAAGCATTGGTTCCGAGGCGGGCGAAGAAGCGTGATCAAGACACCACCTGTTGTATCAGGGCCGGCAAGCTCTGATGTATGGTGGGATTCACATTCGGGGATGGGCTTATTGTCTCGTATGGCAGTCCGTGAAAATGCGTCGAGAATGTCGATGTGTGAGCTCCGACCATGATGAGGAGGGCATTTGACGCGTTTGATTATCTTGATGATTCTGTGGTCGACAGGAACTTCTGAGGATTCCATATTGAACAGCTTAGATATGATAAAATTATTTTGACAAAGTTTACGATTAACCCCAGGCCGACTATTCTTCCAGAATATTCCAGCCCCGCTTACCCTGCTTATTCTACCAAAAATCATGTTTGTACCAACCGTTAGGTAGGGCACGTTTAGTGTTGGAGCAAATTCCCAGTGCCCTGGTAGAGAGACCAATTTCCGAAAGCGTTATTTAAGAGAGAGAGAGCTTCTGACTGATGGAAGATGTTTGCGGGTTGGGCGACTGTAGTTGCTACTTTCAGAGCGACGGTGGAGTTGTTGTTTTTCGATAGTTATGTAATTTTTACCTTAGCCGTGCATGTACTAGTACATGGCCATCCAATTCTATACTTTTCATCCTAAGTAAGATGAAGGTTTGAAATATTAACTTACTATTCCTGGATATGGAAGGCAATGACGGTCGGCACCGTAGCCTGACCTCTCGCGAACGATATGGGAAAGTGAGCAGGTACACTGATGACATAAGAGATTAATGCACAGATAAGGTTAACCATCCGCCAAGTCGTAGGCCCGCAAGGGATCCCAAATTTGTTGACCCGTCCTCGCTGATGTGTAACTGCTCCATGTCCCTAAGGACTCTCTCAATATACTCACCTGCGCCACTCAGTTTCAGAATGAGGGCAATTGCACGATGGACATCGAGGAGCCGGGAGGATGGAGGATCAATTGTATGGTTGGGACTCAAGGTGAGGTCGCGAGTGACAGGAAACAAAGGGTCACGCAGAAAAGGGCTTTGCTCTGTGGAGTCAATCCTGTACTGGTGAGGTATGCCAGTGGATTGGAAATAAATCTGAAACTCGCCAAATAACCGGTGATAATCGAGGGTTAAAGTGATGGCATTTGAGGGGCTATCGATTTTCGGGCCATCAATGAGATGGCCAATCCCAGGATCGAACATATCTAAGATGCGGAGAACATTTTTCTTTGAATCACTCTAAGCACCCGCATTAGCAATGGTCAGATAGAACGTCCGTATCAGACATACCAAATCCGTCTCTCCAGAAGCTATTGTTGTCAGACAGTGGGGCAGAATATGGGCAACCTCCAAGAACTGAAACTGGTCACTAGACTCTCCCCTCAACAGGTTATCGTCATCATCCGTGCAGAACTCTCCATTTTGTGCGAATCGTTTTTTGGCTTCGGCTCGGTCGAATTTTCGAGTAACTACACAACGGTGGCGGTCACGCACAAGACAACTCTGTCGTAGAACGGATACACGCTGCCTGGTTCCGGTTGGAGTAGAGCTTTGCAGGGACGACAATGATGTGGGAGTCGGTTGTGGCGTTTTGACAGATGAGGCTCTGACTAAAACCACAAGTTAGCCTATGCTTAGTATGGCTGAAAGCATGGCTGAAAACAAATGGGTGTGGAACAAACACACGGGGAAGCAGGAAATTTTCAACAATATACTCAGCGCATTTTTCAAGAGCTTCCTTAAGGTTGTTCAACTGTTCAGGTTTCCGTGAAGCCAAGCCATCGAAATACGACAAGGCGTCATCAATGTTGAAATCAACCACAGTTGTATCCTTTGGACATAATTCTTCGTAGATATATGAAACGAAAAATTTTAGGAAATGATCTGGCGATGCGACATGCTCAAGGGTAGCCTGTATAAGTGCCGCTGGCTTGTAACCCTTCCGCCCAGCCTGTTCGAGGCCATACCCATGTGAAAGCCAGGTCACAAGGTCCCTCGCCGACTGGCGCTGTTGAGCTGTTAATGATAAAGGTATTGAGAAGTCTATAACTCCCTCCAAAGAGGACTGGTGACGGTGACGGTAACGGTGCGTGGCCATCGTAGTATTCTCTTTTGACCAGCAAGAGCGGGTGAGGTAGGAGCTTGGTTACACGTGAAAGGTCATTCCTCGGGTTCAATCTCGGACCGGACAAAGGCCCCACCTACTTCTCCATGATTCGAGAAAGTAGATGTGCAGGAAAAACCAAGTTCCGTTCCGAAAGGCATTTTCGCCTTGATCTCACGTGACTAGGAAATGTCAAATTTGGCCTTGTTTCATACAAGACAGGGCTGTTACATCGCCTCTGTAATGGTATTTTACGGATCATCGTTACTAAGCAATTGAAAGTACCCCAAGGATTTCTGTTGAAGCAAACAACAAGCATTTTACCTGATACAGTGTGTAGAGAAAATATGATTCTAGTTGGCGACATATGTTAAAACGTGGCTTTAATAAGAAATCCGAAGCTTCCCCTAACCACTCGCTAGCTATGGACTACAGCTGGATAAAAGTGTTTGCCGGCCAAAGCCCTGCTTGGGACGGCAGAGGTTTCCACGATGAAAAGAACACTCAACCGGATGTAATTTTCGATAAAATTAGACGCAGCAAATGAAGGAGATAATGGCGATATTAACATCATTTCATTGCAAAGTTCCGACAATATATAAAGGTAGAATTTCTGGCGCGACTTCCAAAGTATCTCGGTCACGGGCGGTGACGGCGGGAAGCGGTTTCGAAGGGATAGACGTTACTTGCTGTAATTTATCATACCGAATAATTTCACGGCGAATATTACCCGATGTATTACGGAAAGTGTGTATTATGATATATAGTTAAGGATTTACTCATTATCCGGGTTTCCAAAATTAGCACTCGCTTCCTCCCACGGTCGGGTACTCTGTCAGCCCCCTTCCCTGTTGGTCCGGAAATCTTCCAACCTTGGTCCAGCTCCCTATCCGCCGAGGACCTTTCGATGCGTACCGCCGATCCAGCAACCTTAGCACTTGCTAACGTAATTCACTACCGAGTGGCCACCTCCAAAACGCATAGTAAATTCGATATATTACAACTTAGTATCTCAACAACCGCATTATTATTTGATTTTACTTTTTCTGGATAGTGATCGATAACGATTTAAAATCCTATATATTAATTTCAAGAATCTCGAAACGTTATATTATCATGATTTTCGAAATTACGTTACTGAGGGCCAGAAATATATATAATGTCGTACTTAGAAAGTCGTAAACATATTCAAACTCCCCAGAGAAGCTAATTATTACCTGAAAAGCATTAGTTTATTAAGACAAACTCTATATAGATTCTCGTTGCTGAGAAACTAAGTTGTAATACATTGGATTTACCATGCGTTTTGGAGGTGGCCACTCGGTAGTGAATTACGTTATACTTCAGTGGTCAGCCAGGCGATGACGAGGTTGTGCTCACCCATGCGACCCCACGTATAACGTATGTATACCGTAACGAGCGAAGTAACCGTGCGGAAATTGTTCAGAGTAGACCTCGCCCTGACCCGCGGGTGACCCTCCTAGGGTCACCCTCAGACCCTCATTTTGAGGGTCGAGGGTCCGACTTTCTCACCTGCAGCGAGGGTCCAGGTTAGGTCCGACCCTCGTAAGGGTCACCCGTGGGTTACCCACGGGTAGTCAAACGTGACAAACAGTAGGAACTCGTGGGCTGCATATTTTATGTAAATTTAAGCAGTATTTTTGAGTATTTCGCTTACATCTTCAGACTACAGAGAATATTCAATAGATCTTGTATAGATCAGATAAAAGAGCTCTGTTTTCATATCAAATTCTGCTACAGAACTACTTATGGTGTTTCATATCCATCAAGAAGTCTTGATCGTTTCCGGACCCTACCTGACGTACGCTGCTGCATATCAGGTGGCGGAAGATCTCTTACATCTTCATCGTCATCTCTGTTTCTCTCTTCTGGTGTAGATCTAACACTCAGTCGCCGTTTACTTTGGCTTCGCTCACTAGGAGCTTGATTAGGGCACTGTGTCCGAATAGAACCCTCCTCTCCTCCTTCCTCGTCTTCACTAATTGGGTCAAATCCGCTCGCCTCGGTATCCCTTTCCTCACTAGCCGCCTGTATCTCTTCATATGAGAGATACTCATTGATCATTGCCCTTTATTCATCCTCAAAATCGAACCGGGATGTGCACATGAATAGCATCAGGCCTTGGATAGTCGTAGGGGTAAGGGAGCCTCGGCGATAATGGCAGATATCCCGTGCAGAGTTAAACAGCCGCTCTACACCTGCACCAGTAGCGGGGATTGAGAGAGCGTCGCGGGCAAGGCTTGCAAGCGCTGGAAATTCATGCTGGTGCTCCTTCCAGAAGATGCGAGGACCAGAACGAACCGTTGCTATTAGAAACGTTAGTTAGGGATATAATGAATCAGTTTTTATGTTACATACCGCTATCAAGATATTGCGAAAAGCTCATTGTGTTGTTCAGTTGTTAACAGTTGAGACGCTTCTGGTTCACATATCATTTCAAGCTCTGAGATAGCTGAGGCTGATGGCTGAGCCTTAGCCGATGGCTGGGCGCTTAAAAGCCGCCGTTGATAGGGTTCGAGGCAATTTTCAAGACTATTGCGATACCGTATACGCCATGCATTATCCCAGTCCTTAGTGGAGAAAAACTGTAGCTTCTGCTGCGGTGCAACGATTGTGCCAATTGCATAAAGGTCACCCGGGATCTGATCGATCATACTGTAGTATTGAGAGAGCTTTCCCTTAGCCGCATGAAGGGCAGCTAACATTAGCTGCTTCTAAGGGACTTTCTTTCGCTGCAGCTGCCGGATTGACTTTTCTAGATGGTCAAAGAGCCTATTGTAGATGCTCAAGACGAGATGAATTGTCACATCTTTCGTCTGCGAGAGAAGGGATGTAAATTTGAAGAATGGTTGTGTAATCCAAAGCAGATATTCAACCTGGCGCCATTCCTCTGCTCTAAGGGCAAATTGCTCTTGGCCGTAATGCTCACAGAACTCATCAAAGGTAGACTGTAGCCGCTTTGCGCGCCGGAGCATAAGAAAGGTCGAATTCCAGCGAGTCTTAACATCCTGGATAGGAACAAGTTTTGGCTCCTCTGTTTGAAGGTTATAGAAGGCCTCTCGACGCTGAGGACTGCTGTTGATATAAATCGCTAGGCTGCGTATCTAATAGGTAAATTAGGAAATAAATGCAAATTAAAAGGAAGCTGTTTACCTTATTCAACGTGTCAATTATCTCTCTTTTTTGCTGTGCCGCACGAAGAGACTGGTTACGAGATTCAGACCACTCTGTCTCCGCCATCTCGTTTTTTGGATTTGCTTTCAATTGACCAAGGAGATCCTTTGGGCTAAGCTGGATGACATGTGCTATACATGGAACGCGTATAATAGTAGAGCTGTCACTTAGCTCAAGTGACTGGATAGCCTCATTTATAAAGTTGACCAAGGTATTGTTTTTCGACGCATTATCGGTGGTAATTGCGAGCACTCGGTCTGTAATGTTGTGTTGTTGAAAGAGCCTCATTAGTACCTCACTAAGATTCAGACCCGAATGGGTACCGGAAAGAGGCTCAAAGCCAAGTAAAACCTCCCGATACTCCCAGTTATTGTCGAGGAAGTAGCCGATTACTGCCGTAAACGCTTGCTGAAAGGCAGACGTCCAACAATCTAATGCTAGTGAGAGCTTTGAGTCTCCTGGTAGTTGTCGTGGCATACTCTGTTGCTGTTCCGCTACATATCCTCGTAACCGGGCGCGAATAGTTTTTGCAGTAGGAATATTAGGCCGCTGTGGTGCAAGGTGCGCGAAAGAAATAAGTTCATGGAACTCTGGATGTTCAATGAATTGAAAAGGAAGTCGTGACAAAGCGAGGAGTCTTAGAATTTTGTGCTCCCATTCTTCCTGCGTAAAGACCATGGCTTTCGGAGCATGTTTCGCCTAGTAGTATAAGTTTCTTATAAAGAATAGAGAGGGATCTCTAACTCACAGCGTCCTCTATCATCTGCTTAATACTTGGCCTTTTAGTGCTCTTACAACAGGTCGGGCCCTTAAGATGCTTATTCATAGAAGAAGTCCCCATGGCGGCAAAGGGCTGGATGTTGTAGAGGCGCAGCGCACACCCTACACATAACCATTGGCTTCCCAGTCTTTATATCTGCTACCTGGTCAAACTGTTTCCAACACTCAGAAGAGTGGTTTGTGTCCCAATTGATTCGTTTTTTCATCCCATATTCTGTCATCAACCACCAAGTAACGAAAGCGTCTCTTGACATGGTAGTATACAGAACGTACTGCATATACCGGTCGGGGCCTACGCGTTGAAGGCTGTCGGGGATAGGAGGAGGTAGAGGTAGATGTTGAGTGAATTCTGAGTTGACGACTGAGGCAGTTTGGCTTTCTGAGATCTCTGGTGTAAACTGCGAGTCGATAGGAAGACTAAAGTAAAATGGATTTGAAGGATCCCCCCGTAGATAGAGGAGGATGAGGGTCAGAGAAGGGTAGGGACATAGTATATAATGTAGGATATTCGTAGTGCTAAGTAAGGCTCACGAGTCACGAAGAAGGAGGCATAATGAGAATCAAAAGGACTTACAGACAAAAGTCTGGTTAATAGAATTTGAAACGGCTAGGGGACGACCAGGGGATAGTAGGGGAATCTAGAGAGCTGAAGATTCGAAGTTGATAGATCGATACACTCCACTTAGCAGTGGGTCTTTTGTTATTTAATTAGCTAAGAAATGAGGGTTACGAGGGTCACCCGCAGATTTACCCTCGTAATCAGAGGGTCACCCGTCTGAGACCCTCGACCCTGGCGGCCTACGTGGTTCAAAAAAGAAAATCACGCCAGTCTCATAGAGTCATAGTGACATTCCTTTGGCATGAAGAAAGATCAGAATGGAACTCTGGAATTACTTTTCAAGTTACTCAAAATCACTCAACGTCTATTGTGTTCCTTTCTAAATCATAGAAAGATTAGCTATAAAATAAGTGTTGAAGTGATATTGTAGGACGAAAGGTTGTGAGGACACACTGTGCACCGCAGTACTGGATATATATTTTGCACCCGAAATAGCGTATATCTGTTCACTAACCTCTCTTAACTACCTAATTGTAAAGACTTCTATACATATCTAGTCAAAATGTGAAAGATTCAAGTGTGCAGTTATCAGATCGAGAGGGATTTTAATAATATTCAATTCATTCTTGGTGGGTTTATAGTATTATCATTTAACGTACTAGAACAAGTGTAAATAACAGTATTTTATAAGATGAATTCGCATTTTTATCCATCCGATTCAAGTAAAGCGTAGAAACTTTATGAAAAATGAGGGTCTATGAGGGTCAGTGAGGATCACCCGCGCGAGGACCGGCGAGGGTTGAGGGTCGGGCGCGGGTCAAAACTTTTGAGCCGACCCGCGCAAGGGTAATTCCGAGGTCTAGTCAGATACTGCTGGTTTGCTGCCTTCTCCTCCCTTGATGGCCGTCCGTTCGCGCGGTGCCACAGGGTCAATACTGGGATGTGAGAAATGACCTACTAGACCAGTTTAGACAGTGTGTCGAGCAAGTGCTAACGTGATTCCCAGCCGTCCACATAGTAAAGGCGACAAATTACTCATTGTAGTGGGGAAATCACGACACTTGTATGATTACTGCCTCAGGCAGTGAGGAAGGGTTATGGGCAACCTACGACTGTAGAGAAGGATAGACAGCTACAACAATGCCACTCATTTCCTGATTCAAGATTTATGATCATTATGCTCCTTGATATAGCATCTGATTATCCCTGATAGGCATCATTTGTCTAGAGCTCACAGACCTGACTTGTTGTTGGGTTTTCTTGCCACCATTTGTCGACCCGTCTGTTTTGACCAGACTGCCATCGAGCATCTCCCATTTCATCATGCATTATCTCAACAACCATACTGTATGATATTATTATTTGAGTATTAGCATATAGGCTTTTCTAAGCATACGAAATAGTCCTTTTTGGGTTTAAGCTATTCAAATGATTATTACGTTGCTTTAGCACAATATACGGCGTAATTTTCGCAAAAGGGAAATGCATTTATATATTTCCATGATTACTTCAACTAACTTCCATTAACTTTCTACATTTCCCTAGAGGGCTAGAAACAGTATTGAGATGATTTAAGTTAACTTTGATATTTTATCACAATTAGATATAGTTGTTGAGATATGAACTCGGCTGAGAATTACGTTGGTTAACCAAGGTTGCTGGGTCGGTCGTAAGCATGGATGGCTGCCGAGCTGTGGTTGACCAACAGAGCGGACTTCCGGATTAATGTATGGCCTTTACACCGGATTACAGTACAGTATTAATCGTGACATATTCTGACAATCGCTCGTATCACTCGTCGTAACGGGTGCCACAGTCCGGTCGTCATTAAGTATCCTGGACCGACCTTCAGAGACAAAGTTCTCAAGCAGCATAGTGTAAACATATTGATATAAGTATTCAGTTCCACAATATAGATTTTGAGTTATGTGTAATTTCAAAATTAGGCATTTTGGATTCCTGTGGCATCCGAGCGAGAAAAGATCCAAGTACCGCTGTTTTATATTCTATTCCAGTTGACGGTTGTTCGCGCAGTCACGCCCTGATCAATAGGCTGTATAATAACTTCAATTTAGCAACAATTTAACTGGAGAGGCAGGAGATAATGAAAAATACCTTTTCATGGGATAATCATTATCGTATGATAAATTTATCTTCGTTGAAGATGAAGGTATCTATGTGAAGTTTCGGCACACCGCCCTATTCCGGCACCTCATATATACGTTACTTCCTCGCAAAGCACCGCGCACTTGATTCTAAACAGATCCAGGCACGGCTGGACGGCTCATCTCATATTCATGAAATTTTGGTGCGGCAGACTGTGCGTAGCTGCTTGGATTGTGCCTGAACCGTGGTGGTAGAAGTTTCCTTGTCAAGGCTCTCGGGAATTGGCTTGGTTCAGTGTCTGACTTCCTTTCCGTCAAAGTGCTCGATGTATGTGCATTTCATGGGTATTGGCTCTGAAGAGAGACCGACATAGTTGAAAGCATGCCAGATTCAGGCTCTGCCGTTCTTGGAGCCGCTCGTTTTTTCTTCACGTGCCATTTGCGATTTTTTTTTGCTTCCCGTTTAACAGCGGCGCGGATCGCACCGCAGCTTCGATAGTGACGAAAATCTGCTTTGAATTTTTTCTCAATCGCATCATCGGGTAGGTGCTCATGAATTTTGTACCAGGGCAGGAGGCATTGAAGATGCGGTGAAGTCCATCGGCGGGAATGGGGCAGCTCTGCACCCTGTGATCAGCTATATTCATTATACTGGAGTGGAGTGTTGCGTCCAACCTTCTTCTTTTGCTGTAGTCCTGCTTTCTTCAAAATGATTACTGGCTCGCTCGTCGTGCTTGGGTGCTGAATTTTCTTCACTCGCACTATCGCAGTGGAGCCCAGAAAGAGGCGGCTGGAGTGTGCTAGTCAATCGTTTCAATTTTTCCTGAAGGGGCTGCAATCTGCTAGTGATTTGTGCGAGTGTCACCTGGTTGGTCTTGATAACTAATTTTCCCCATTAGTCATTGGAAAGCTACATGAGATCGGGGCACCCCACTCACAATCGGAAGCAATTTGGTTGCACGACGACAGACCCCTCGCCATGAATTCCAAAGTGTCTCGTTCAACCAACATGTCACTTAAGTAGGTTTGAGTGTAAACAAGTTGCCGACACGTAAAAATCAGGTCGTGATCCCAGGCGGATATCCGAACTAAAGCATTGCGCTTTTGGATACGACATTGATAGTTTCCGTTATCTTGACACCGAGGCTCGAACTGTGACTCTTGAATGAGATCAAGCCAATGAATATCATTCTCTTCATTGGCTTCACCAAGGTAAGCGTCAGCTTCAAGGATTTGAGGTCGAGGCTTGCTCAGCAAATCTGCAACCTTGGTAGCCAGTGCATCACTTAGAAGCTGTTCTCCAAAACTCCTAGCAATGCTTGACTCTGTCTGTAAAACGCCTTGCTGTAACTGAGCATCGGCAAGGGCAGACCGCAGCTTCTCCTCTGTGGGAAAGAAATCTCCAGAGATATTTGGAGCTTTATACGATTCGGCGGGGGAATGGAGCTCCGCGTCATGGGTGTTTTCGGGATGGCTGCTGCTTTGATGGCAGACATTTGCTTCCATGGCTCTAGATAAAGAGACAGCAGTGCGTAACTCATCTTGTGAGGGAAGCCCATCACCCAAATCGTCCATTTACAGGCTTAGTTTGCTGTTGATTTGCAGATTTGGGAGGAAAGCAGGGAAGAAAATGATGGAGGATTCGATCAAGTCGATAGTTTTCTTGGATCATTCTGGCTTTTTAAACCTTTTCCGCAATTTGGTAAATCAGTTCGAGACCCATATTTTCAAGTCATTAGTGTATTACGTGACGTTTGAGCCGGGCTACAAAGATAAGAAATTATAAGGATTGACTGAGCTAGATTACGTTATGGTTCCGCGAATTTAGGTCTGTAACATTGCCCAGGGAATGGCTTCCAAGTCAAAAGCAGAATGTTTCCAGATAAGTTTCATTAGATGACATGCTGTTACGCTATACATCCATCTGAAAGACGCGCAATGACGAATCTATCGCTTCTTTTGTCTTGCTGGCACAGAGTCTTTAACGTATGTATACCGTACGAGCGGAGTAGCTGTTGCGAAATATTGCAGAGGTACTTCCCTCAACAACCGGGAATTATCTACCATCTTGTGTAGTCAGTTCATCAAACCCATCAGGCGTTCATTTGGCCATCTGATATTTACTATAATCAAATCAATATCAAGATTCAGTCCAATAACCTGGGCTGTGACAACGACGAAACTTGACCCATCGAAACTCCATTGGATCGCGAATATGTCACACCTACGTTGCAGATATCTCATTCTCTTTTCTACTCCATTTTCCAAGCAAAATAAGCATAGAGAAGCTGCTTCTGCAGTTACATGTACCATATTTGGATCTGGCGGATCAAGGTACAGTGGTGTAACGTTATATATTTGGGAACTTCTTATTAAAGTGAACTACACGGACATTCAGTGATATTTTCGCCGCTGGCAAACTCTGCCCACAAAGCGGAAGAGATTCTGGCTGTCATGTAATATTTCCACGCTTCTTTATAGACTAGAGCCTAGGCGGTTTCTTTTTCAAGTAATCTCTTCAGCTGCGTCATCTGCAAAAATTGACGAAGCTAGACCTTATTTGCTATTGGGCCGCGATGAAGGAGTCATTTTTGGGAACAGTGTTGGACTGGAGTTTCATTTTTCTTTTTCGCTCTGCCGAATTTTTGCCGAATTGACGCAAGCTTGAAAGGAAGAAAGCAATTTTTAGTTTTCCAAGCTTTCTGCCAACATTCAGTCATACACAGGAAAGGCTCAGTTGCTGCAGTGGCCTTCCCGATCCAATTGTGACCAAGCTATTGTTGCTATTTACAAGTACTCATGGCCAAGTCTAATATTGGCAATCTGCATTCATGAGTATCAAGAGGAGGGTTATATATCCCATGACTGGTCTGACCTCTCCTGGGTAGAATTTTTATCCCCGCCTTCTCTCAATGGCGGTCGTAAAGCGGTTCGAGGTGTATCAAGACTCCGATGACCTACAACAACCCTTGACAATAGCATGCGGCCTAAGATATATGCAGTCGCCACCCACGGTCAAGTTATATTCCCTCAAAGGAGTACGATGCAACTTCCAAAACATTGAATCTCTTTCGAATAAACCATGGCAGAGGAATATGAAGCTCTTAACTTTAGCTTCCATTCCTTCTTCTCTAACGGAATCATTCAGAGGTCGATTCGGGCTAACATATCAATTAAATCCGGATCTCACACCCTACTTCTTTGATTACACTGGTCCAATTACTTTACAGTTACCTATCCGACGTGTGTTCTCTTTGCCGCGAACAGTACTCGGCGTGCAAGTACCAAAAATTTGGTACACAGGGTATGATCCGAGGAGCATTGAGTGGTGATAAAGCTATCCTTCACATTGGAAATATAAAGATCATCTTACAAAACCTAAAATTAAGACAATAGAATACATGATGGGTATAGGTTGTGATAGCCTGAAATTGTCGTTGTAACGATCACAACACCATGAAACCCCTGGTTTACTAAGGGCTGATTTTATCTATGGAACTTGTAATGAACAATTGCGGGAGAAGTGATTAGACAGCTTATTAAATTTTGTTTCCCACGAAGCCGCTCAGCTAGTTACTGAGCTGTATTCAATCCACGGTACACTCTCAAATTATCCGTTCTATTGAGGATCACTAAAAGCTTTTAACCATAAGGACTAGAGCCGACAAAGAGGCCGAGCAGCTACTGGAGGTTACTGATGAACTAGACCTCGACTTGCTTACCGAGCAAGGAAAGCGACTTGGACTCGAAATGACCAGTTGTCGGTGATAGACCTCACCTTCACTAGTTCGAGCCTCGCCATTAGGCTTGTCAAATGCGAGCGAGGGGATGACATTGAGCACTCAGCTGACCACTTTCCGATTAGGACGGTGATTGATATTGAAACACCTGTATTCACACAGCAGAAGCGGCGAAACTGGAACGCGACTGATGATAAAATGCTGATTCAGTCAACCGAACAGAGGTTAGAAGCAAGAGACCTATCTGAAGCAGCCCCCTCCGCAGATCGAGGCCTAGTGCCGAACAATAATCGATGTTGTTCAATCAGCAATCAGAACCTCGACTCCATGGGCCAAACCGTCCGTGTGATCGAACCCTGATTTTGATGATGAGTGCAAGGCGGCTGCCAAAGAAGTCCACCGTCTGCGACGCCAGCATACGCGAACAAAGGACCTCCACGACTGGTTCGCCTATTCTGAAGCACGCAACAAGAAAATTCGGTTGGTCAAAAAGGCACTGTCTAAAGCGCACCGGCGTCGAGTCCAACGGTCCTTGAAGATGGCCCGCTGTGAAAAGAAATCTCGCGCACTAGCAACGTACCAGACCTAAAGTGCTGTGAATCATGGAAAAATGTAAGTTTACATCTATCTTCGGCACAAGCTGCAGAAGTTGATGTAAAGGGACTCGCAGCACGGAGTGCACTCCCAACCCCTGGGTCAATCAGAACATATGTTTCTCCCGGGTTGCCGATAATAACAGGCACCTTCCTGGAAAGAAGATTTCCTCTCGCATCATAGGTAACGAAATCTGTTGTGATTCGATGAAAATATCGCACAGTACGAGGTTCTGGTGCTGTGCAAGGCCGAGAAAGGGGGAGGAGCACTGCAGAACGCATGAAGTCGGACTAATAGAGGACTCAAGTCAGTGAGGTAATGAAGAGAGACAGTAAGTTACTTCTCATTTGAGGTGTATAATGAGCTATAGGTTGTAGATTACATACGCATGATCAAGGTCTAACGTGATTCCTTGCCGAGCGGCCACCCCACTCCAAATTTCCCATCTCCTAAGCAACCTTTGTTTTTAATCATCCACAATGCCCCCAAAACGCACTGAAAAAGCCCAAAAATTCATCGAACAAGAGGGCAGGGTCCTATTAGCTATCAAAGCTATTCAAAATGGCCAAATTCCTTCGGTCGCAGCTGCTGCACGCTCTTTCGATGTCCCTCGTTCTACCCTGCGGGCCCGCCTGACCGGCCGTACGAATCGGTCTGATACTCGACCAAACGGCCATAAATTTACTCAAGCTGAGGAGGAATCGATTCAAGATTGGTTAATCTCTATGGATTCGAGAGGTGGAGCTCTTACAATCGAGATGTTACGAGATATGGCCAATTTATTACTCCAGCGCCGGGGTGATGATACCCCCCAGACTGTTAGTAAAAATTGGCCAACCCAATATCTTAAACGATATCCTGGGCTTACGAGCCGATTCTCTCGCAAATATGACTACCAGAGGGCCTTAATGGAAGATCCAAAGGTTATCATAGAGTGGTTTAATCTCTTTCAAAAAACTGTTATCAAGTATGGGGTATTATCAGATGATATTTACAACTTTGATGAATCAGGCTTTGCGATGGGGATTAGTGCGACCACTAAAGTGATTACTGAATCATTTTACACCGGTCGGAGAGGGGTTTTACAAGCTGGGAATCGTGAATGGGTGACTATAATTGAGGCTATTGGTGCATCTGGATATGCGCTCCCGCCATACATTATTTTCAAAGGGAAAAACTTCATGGAAAGATGGTTCGACGACCTCCCTGACCAATGGGCTATAAACCATAGCCCTAATGGATGGACGAGTGACGAGATTGGTGTTGATTGGCTACAAAAACACTTTATACCGCATACTACAAGTTGTACAAAGGGAAAATATCGTCTTTTGGTTCTCGATGGTCATAACAGTCACCTTACGGCTCAATTTGATAAGATTTGCGAGGAAAATCATATCATACCAATCTGTATGCCTGCCCGTGCATCTCATCTTTTACAGCCTCTTGATGTAGGCTGTTTTGCGGTTTTGAAGAGGTCTTATGGAAGCCGGGTTGCAGGATATACCCGATTAGGCATCAATTCTATCGAGAAAGACGACTTCATCGATATATTCCCTATGGCTCGCGCAGATGCTTTTAAAGACACTATTATTTATAGTGCTTTTGCGGCTACTGGTTTGATCCCATTTGAACCTGATCGAGTGCTATCTAAGCTCAATATTCGTCTTCAATCCTCACCCCTACCAGATCGACCTAGTTCGCAAGGCTCGACATCAGATAGCAATATCTCAACTGGTATACCTCAGAACACTAAGCAACTAGCAAAGCGCAAAGCTAGGATCGATGCTGTACTGAGTGATGGGTTAAATAAGCTATCTAGCCCTACTAAGCGTGATCTTGAGCGGTATCATAATATGACCCTCAAGATCATACATAAGGTTATTTTTCAAGATGCGGAAATCAAGCGATTACGGGCTGCAAATGCAAAGCAGGTGAAAAAGAGGGCTAAATCGAAAAAGCAGATATCCTACCAGGGTAGTCTCACAAATCGTACGGTCGCTGAGATTGATGGTAATGATGGTGGTGAGATATATATATCTAATACACCATCTATCCCAACTCTCCCAGTGGAGCCCGAGCTGCCTATTTTACCTCCTGTACGTCGTCAAATCAAATGTTCTGGGTGCGGTCAGAAAGGGCATCGGATTACTAGATGCCCCAGAGCTTAATTTAGTGAATTCAAGGGCGTTTTGGTTGATTAATTAATGTATAAAGATTCAGAATACTGGTGGGGTGGCCGCTCGGCAGGGATGGCCGCTCGGCAAGGAATCACGTTATGACAGATTCGACTGGAGTCGGTGGTTGAAGTTGCTTCAGAGGTGGGTATTCGTGCCGGAACGGAAAAATATCTCAGCGGAGTGGTGGTATTCAAGGGGCATGAGGCAGACGAAGACGGGCAGGCGGTAGAAGGTGGCAGCGGGGCGGTGTAACGGACTCCGTCTCTTGTCCCGCATTATTGGGTCGGATATTGACCGGCTCTCAGTGACACTGGGCAACAGTTCGCAATATAAAGAAATCGGAGGATGATTCATGGTGTTGTCGATTCGCACTGCCTCCTGCGGCTGAAGCGAAAGGACCTTCAGCGGGATGCTTAATTATGGCGTCATAATATGATAGCTCATGGCGACGCGCTTTAGAGCTGAGCGTTTTTCGTTTTTAAAACTACGTTTACGGTGTTTTATTTTATCAGCAATTTATCTTTCCCTCGACTGCCGCCCGTTGGCGCGATGCCAGAGGGTGGATGCTGGGACGTTAGTATATCCTGATTTAGCAGACCATGTGATACAGTCAGAAGAGTAGGTTAGTCTAGACAGAGCTAGTGTTGCTGGGTCTGTAACACGCATGGATGGACTTGGTGTCACAGTGTCAAACACTGCGAGATGGGAGGTGGCCCTGAACGGCGAAGCCAGCAAGAGTTATTTTTAGCTCGGAGAATGATATTTCCAGGCCGAGAGCTTATCGCCATTTTTGGATCTTGCGGATTGAGGTATCTCCGACAATGCAGTAAAAGTTAATGTACTTTACTGTTACGGTACATTGTCAGTAATATGACGTCGTACCTGACTCGTGGAAGATACTGGAATAAGTACCGACACGCACACGATGGATGCGGATTTTCAGAGATTTTTATATGATGATATTTACATTGAACTGCTGAAGCAGCTTCTCTATGCTTGCTTTGCTTGTAAACGGGGGTAGAAAGAAGCATGAGGTGTCTACACCGTATGTGTGAAATATTCGCGATCCAACGGAGCTTCGAGGGGTCAAGGTTCGCTGTTGTCACAGCCCCGCTTATTGGGCTAAAATTTGTTATGGTTCTGTTTGTAATAAAAAGCAGATGGCGAAATGAACGTCTGATGATTTTGACGAACTGACTACACAAGATGGTGGGAAATCTCGGGTCCTTGAGGGAAGTACCTCTGCAATATTTCGCCACGGTTACTCCGCTCGTTACGGTATACATACGTTAGTTAATTCAAATCCAGCTACTTTCCAGATCCTGTCCCCCACCATACCTTGGCACTTTACTAGTTGACAGATATACACTTGGTGCAAGCAGTGTCAGCCGTGCATCCGCGCAACACCCCCCGCGTCCGAGGGACCACGAACAAAAAGCTTACGAGGAAGTCGGTTGTAGAATGAATGTTCCTTGACCAAGATGCCACGTGCCAGATGGGCGTGTTGTTTGGTCATCGACTCGGCTGTGCGTTTTACCTGAGATATGCCGGGTGAGATGGTCGACGAGAGATAGATCTTGAACAAGGCTTAGCATTGGGTGGAGCAAGTCAAAGAAGGAACAATTGGCACATAATGGTATTCAGTGCCTTTTGGACTTCTCATTGAATGATTCGAGAGATACTTCGGAGTCCGCATGAAGCAATTTGCTGTAGTATGACGGTCAAAAGGGAAGACGTAGGCAGTTCTTTGCTTTTTGTAACCTTCTTTCTCGGATCCCGGCTTTTGGTTTTCCGGCTACTTGTCCTGCTATCCGACCAGCGTATTATAGACGGTCCTTTATGTTGGCGACGGTATCTACGTTCGGGATCGCACCAAGAACAAAAAGCGACAAGGACTCCGTAGGTACCTCTTCTGTTTATTCGCTTCTTCGCCACTGGCCTTTCGAGGCTTGCAGTAGCACCACAGCTGCCATCCTTGATCGCATTCTGGGAAGCTATCGGAATGCGAAATTATCGGAGCCTTATAACTTCCTCGGAGGCATGTCATTGTATGCTCAGTTTTGAACCAAATACGAATTGGAATCGGGGACCGGTCTAAATCTGCAATTTTTCCCTCTGGAGTGGAACGGCGGGTTCTAATCGATAAGCTGTCAAAATGTTGGAACTTTCCTAATTCTCCCAATTCTCCTAATCCTCATGCCGAGTAAGCTTTGTCCGAGCCGCTTCACAGTTGATTTAAGGAGACACTATGGGCGTATACCAAACAACTTGCAAATTACGGGCCTGTTCAAGGATACTTTCTGGGACCCTACTTGCGTTTCGGATGTTGTCATCATTCAAAGTTGCTAAGGAGAGACAGTTGGGCACAGATTTAAGGTTACAGTAGTCAGATATCACTAAAGATGAGTATGATATGAGAGCCGGTAATAAACAGAGCTACTGTACCTTTCAACCCCTTTCAAGGATTGTTTCAAAGCTAAGTGACGTCAGACAAGGTATATCTATTTCAAGTGCATCCATTTTTGACAGATCTCTCCGACGAATCATATACTAAAATAAAACCCCCTTGAAATTTGCTGCTTCTCATAGGAAGCCGGGATAGTATTGATCTTTATATAGAAATATCTCTCAGAAATGGCGTGCCAGGTGGTCCAAATTAGAGACCTCATATATGGCAGTGAGATTGAAGCCTTTCCGGCCTATAAAATGCTCTATTTTATGTCTTCCTCGAGGCTTTGTCTTCTTCGATAGGCCATTACTCAAATGAGACAAACCAAGGAATATCGTTGCTCTCTCCAAAGGGGAAAAAAAGAAGGCCTCACTCCGGCGTTGCTTGCCGAAATGGATGATGCTGCAATAGACTTAGTGATTGACGGAATGAACCTTAAAGAAGTGATGTTTCCGGCAATCACACGCAAGACTTCCGCAGATTACTGTCCACTTCAAGGCAAAAACAAGGTAGATATACCAAAGATCCTGAGCAATAGCAAATCATTCAACATTGAGGAAGCTCAGCGCAGCATTTCACAAATGCCCTGCTTGAAGAAATACACGGTCTCCAAGAAAAGACCTGATTTAAGGTCAAGATGGTTCAGCACACAGCTTCGAAGTTATCTTCAAATCTATGACCCCGAATGTCCTTTCAGGATTGCCAGGTCTGAAAATCTCTCAGGCATAGAGGCTGCCGTCTTTGCAAAGTGCTTCTTCCAAAGAGGAGAAACAATCCGATTCCTCGACGGAGTATGTGTACCTCTAACAAAAAGCGAAAAGCTGCAACTAGAGGCATGTGGCAAAGACTTCAGTATCCTTCAATCCTCTCGGTGTCAAGCAGTAGCGATGTTTCTGGGCCCTGCTCGATTCGTGAACCATGACTGCGAGGCAAATTCTGAAATTGTATGGGCTAAGAAGTCAAGGGCACATATCGTGGCATTGAAAGAAATTAACGAAGGGGATGAGATTACAGTTTTTTATGGATCACATTATTTTGGGGATAATAATGAGACCTGCTTATGTCGACATTGCTCCACACGGATTACAAATTCTTAAAGCAAGCGTTACTTAGATCTCTTCGGCCCGAATTCTGTTCTATTCATCACCGTTTGGCCAAATTCAGAGTTAATTGCAACATTTTTGGTTTCAAGACTAGCTTCTGAAGAGGAAACATGGATTACTCAAGAATTATCATTCCGTCGATCAATTTTTGCTATTGTACGAGTAGGTCAAGCTTTGGTGTACCCACAATGCTATATGTGGAATGATAGTTCTCAGCAGTAGGCTGTTTTTCCCTGTAAGGTAGGACAGCCGTCGGCCATCACTGCTTCAAGAAGCTTACCAAGCGTATTGAGCAGTGAGATCGGACGGTAGGCACCGGGCAGCAAGAAGTCTGGTTTGCCTGGTTTTCGCAACACAATGGTCTTCGCACTCCGCCACCGTTTCGGATGGTATCTGTAATCTGTGCACGCTGTGAAAATGTAGGTAATAAAGGTCTTCGAATATGGCCATAGCTTCTTCCAGACCATCAGACCATCCTCTCCTGGTGCAGTAGCTTCCTTCGCTGGAGTCGGTGATCTTTCAATTTCGAGTTCGGTTATGGGTTCCACACAAGCTCCGGGTGGAGAGAGGCAGCAGCTGTGGTGTTAGTGTGTTCTCGTCCGAGCTCCGCGCAGCTCGCCTGCCATCTTCTGCTCAGTTGATTGACTTCGACTTGTTGAATCTTGAGTTCGGGCGTAAACCATCTTTTAGAGTATAATGTTGGGAGAGTGTCGGGCGTGAGCTGGTTGGTCTATTGCTGAAGCCCTTTCGATGTGAGTTGCTCCCCCGCCCGGTCGAGTGTTGGGCGGGTCTTAATGTTCTTCTTCCATGGACTCATCTGCGGAACTACTTCCACGGCTATTCCGGCCCAATCCGCGCGCTCGTACGCCTTCCTCGATTTTGCTTTTGGTGTGTTCTGGGGCTGGAGATTCCATTCTGAATAGGTTGCGCGGTGGTCTGACCGGTAGTTCTTGTGGTACAAATGACATCTGACAAGCTGTTCTGGCCTGTTTGTCACTGTCTGGTCAATGGTCGAGTTTTGTCCTGGATTATTAAAAAACCAGTATGTCGCCGTACCTCGAGAGAGGCAGCTCTGGGTAAAGGTGATTACGTAGCTGGTGTCTTCGACAAATCTGGGTGGAACGTGATTGCCGCCCCACAACGGATGGTGTCGGTTGAAGCGCCCGCGATAATGATACTCGTAGAGCGCTGTTCGTTTTGCACACCGGTTGTGATGGTTTCTTCTATTGCTGTGAGCGCCGGCACTGCTGATGTGTTGTCGGCCGCAAAGAGTGGCACCGGTGGTATGTAAACGAAAAGTAAAGAGTTTGAGAATCGGCTGTCCAGATCTTGATGGCTGCGACATCTGGGTGGTCACAGGGTATTTGACGGTGTGAGGAGGTGGAGATTCGTCCGTTCACGTAGACCAGGCTGCAAAATCGAACTGCGTCGGTCTATGCGGTGGGTCGATATAATCGCCAGGCGCTGTGGTTGACACGTGTGCGGTAGGTGGTGATAGATGGCCTTTGGATCAAAAGGACGCCGAGACCTTGGCTTTGGCGGTCATTGATGAGTGCTTCTACTCTTGGTCCTGGTTCCATCATGTTCAGCTGGAGGATGCGTAGGTTGCTCTCTAGCATCGGCTGGGGTTCAAGGTCGCGGGGGTTGGACATTGGCGATCTCCAGTAGCGTGTTCGCCTCCACAGTCGAGGCACCAGGCTCTGGCTTGCTGACCTGCGCAGTGTCCGCACCATGTGGTCTCTTTTCCTGGCCATGCCAGGTATCCTAGCCGTTGACATCGGAAACATCTCTTTTTCTTGATCTCGCGTCGTTCAACCTGAGGCATGTAGTGTTGGCTAACAACGGAACCGCTACGGAGCTTATGTTCTGCTCTCTCTGCGGAGTCGGACCAGATTACCAACGCCGCGAATTTCCCTAGGGCCTTGTCATCTGCTTTCATCCAGGCCAGTTCTTCGATGTGGAAACCATGTTCTGCCAGGTCGTTATCTTGGATTATTTTCTCTGCTGCCTGGGTGGCACACGTTCCCAGGTCAAATACCTCGGTGGAGGTGCGGTGTACAGCAAGCCGTGGTTTAACCAGCTTCGTGTTGCTGCCTAATTTATGTAGTCACTCAGTGTTGTTGCGAGCCGCCTGAGCCGACTCCACGTTCTTGAATAGAATGAGATAGCCGGGCTTGGTGGTACCTATACCAGCCAATTGGGCGACGCCAATTGGGCGTCTTGTGTTACAGCGTCGCTCTGCAATGCTGTGTGAATTTATGTGTTGGCAGTATCAGTCGGAGGATATCACCCAAAAGCGTTTCCGCCGTTGCTGTCATTATCTCTTGGGTCATCAAAGGCTCTCTGAGTGCTGATTCGGACGCAGTTCTGCTCTTTCTCGGGTTTTCGGTGGTTCAGCGAGGGTGTGGCCTTTCCGCTGTTGGCTGCGACTACCGCCCAGGTCCTAGTCGCGGTGATTGCAGGGGGGCGCTTTCAACCTGTTGTCGTAAAGCTTTCACTTTCTCATGGAGCTTCTCGGTATGTTCCTGCAGGACTTGTTGGTTGTGTTTGATCTCCTGTAGCTCGTTCCGAGGGGACTCGATGACCGTGGTTTGATGGCGGATAATGTCTTTCAGGGTCCCGATGAGTTTCCAAACCTCCTTGGTGGTGACTCGGTCCGAATTTTCGATGGTGCAAAGGCATCACCGCTCCGCGTTCGCTTAAGGCTTTCGTTAGGTGACCCGGGGGATCCGATATTTACTCTAGGCGGGACATCTTCCACCGTAAAGCTGGTGGCTCACTTTACGTGGAGGGGGAAACGCCTCGGCGTTGAACGATGCGTGCGATCACCCGAGAAAAGCAATCACAAAGATACGGCGAGACACGGACGCTCTGGTGGAGGCCATGATTGTAGGAGACTTTACCCGCCATGATCAACTCTGGGGAGGAGACGCGGTGTCTCTGGGAAGACAGGGCGAAGCGGATCCAATCATTGACCGCATGAACGAGTTTGCTCTCAGCAGCTTACTCAAACGAGGTACAAAGACATGGCACGGCGGTGGACAGAGCGGGACTGCGAGTCGACCATCGACCTCGCCCTGGCCTCTGATAATTTGACAGACTCAATGATCAAAAGTGCGATCCATGGGACAGAGCACGGCTCGGATCACCGTGCCATTGAGACTGTGTTCGATGCACCGTGATCAGTCCCGAAGCATCCGGAGCGACTTTTGCTGAAAAACGCACCATGGAAAGAGATCAATGCCAGAATTGCGATTGCTCTGGCCACCACTCCGTCGGGAGGCACGGTACAGCAGAAGACGGACCGACTTATGACGGCGGTCAGCGAGGCACTGCATGTTTTGACGCCAAAGACAAAACCGTCACCACACGCGAAACGTTGGTGGACAGCCGACTTAACACAGTTGCGCCATGTATACACATACTGGCGAAATCGTGCTCGCTCGGAGCGCCGGGCGGGACGAAAAGTACCGCAACTGGAAAGAGACAGCCCAAAGTACGGCGAAACAATACCACGATGTCATCTGCAAACAAAAGAAGACGCACTGGAATGAGTTTCTCGCAGACAACGATAACATCTGGAAAGTCGCTCGGTACCTAAAGTCGAGAGAGGATGCAGCATTCGGTAAGATACCGCAGCTCGTCAGAGCAGACGGGACTACTATCACGGATCATCGAGAGCAAGCAGAAGAGCTGCTGTCTAAATTCTTTCTCCCTCTGCCTGACGTGATTGACGACGAGGGGTCCAGACCACAAAGAGAGCCGGTGGGCATGCCTGCTATCAGCCTGGAGGAGGTAGAACGACAGGTTTTTACGGCGAAATCATGAAAGGCGCCGGGTGAAGACGGTCTACCGGCGATAGTCTGGAAGATGACGTGGCGCACGGTCAAGCACAGGGTTCTCGACTTGTTCCAAGCGTCACTGGAAGAAGACATGTTGCCGAGACAGTGGAGACATGCGAAGATCATACTGCTCAAAAAGCCGAGCAAGGAAATCACCATTGCGAAGGCATGGAGGCCAATTTCGCTCCTCGCGACGCTAGGCAAGATTTTGGAATCCGTGGTTGCAGAAAGGATCTCGCACGCTGTGGAGACACACGGCTTGCTTCCGACCAGCCATTTCGGAGTCCGAAAGCAACGGTCCGCGGAGCAGGCGCTTGTGCTCTTAGAAGAGCAGATTTACACAGCGGGGCGCGGCCGATGGGTGTTGAGTTGGATCAGCTTCGATGTCTAAGGCGCCTACAACGGGGTGTGCAAAAATCGACTGCTCCAGAGAATGGAAGCGCGAGGCATACCCGTTGACCTGCTCCGGTGGGTCGAAGCCTTCTACTCGGAACGATCGGCGACCATCCAAATCAATGGGCAAGTGTCGGAGGTCCAGAGCCTTCCACAAGCTGGCCTACCTCAGGGCTCGCCTCTGTCCCCGATCCTATTCCTTTTCTCTAATGCAGACCTCGTGCAAAGACAGATCGCTAGCCAGGGCGGAGCAATAGCGTTCGTGGATGATTTTACCGCGTGGGTGATCTGACCAACCGCCCAGAGCAACCGGGAAGGTATTGACACAATTATCAAAGAAGCACTCGACTGGGAAAGAAGGAGCGGAGCCACCTTTGAAGCTGAAAAGACAGCTATGATACATTTCGTCCCCAAGACGAGTAAATCGGACCATGAGCCGTTTATCATCAAGGGACAGACGGTTGTACCCAAAGTCCATGTCAAGATCCTGGACGTCTTGATGGACACCAAACTCAAGTACAAGAAACCCATCGCGAGGGCAGCATCCAAGGGCCTGGACGCCGCGATGGAGCTTCGGCGACTTCGGGTCTATCTCCAGCAACAGCGCGGCAGCTATTTACATCGACGGTGGCGCCGGTCGTGGATTACGCATCCAAAGGGCAGGAGCGCAGGTGATTAGAGGAACATTCCTCACAGATGCGACTAGAGCAGCAGAGGCGGAGGCCCACCCTGCCACTGTTCAACGCCGTTTCTGGAGACGAGCCGTGAAGATGTGGACGGACATGTATACCCTGCCAGAAACCAACCCTCTTCGCAAGTATACAGCTCGGATCAAGAAATTTAGAAGATACCATCGTTGGCCGTTGTATCAAGTAGCAGACGCGCTGAAGAACTTTGAGCTGAAGAACTTTGAGCTGAAGAACATTGAGATGGAAACCCTGGAAACCATCAATCCGTTCACATTGGGACCATGAGAAGTACGCGTATAGGCTGGCGTTGAAGCAACTCCACAGTCACCGACCGTACCAGATGGTCTAATGCAGATCGCAACCAGCGGTTCGGCACGAGCTGGTCGGATTCGGGGTGACGATCGAGAGCCAGCCACCTCGGCATCGAAAACTGAAACTGAAGACCCTTTCCGTCACATTGGGTGCAAGAGCAGAGCAAAATCTGTTCTCTGCGGAGCTAGCAGCGACGGCACATGCATTGAACATGGTAGTGGGACTGAAAGTCCACAGACTTACGCTGCTCACGAGCAACAAAGCGGCGGCTCTGACACTAAGGAATCCTCGACAACAGTCAGGCCAGGAATTCGTCTGCCAACTATACAAGTTGACGATAAAGCTACGGAGAAATGGAAACCAGATCAATATTCTGTGGATCTCAACGAGCGAAGATAATAAACTGCGGGGTCTGGCCAAAAAACAGGCCAGAGCCGCGACACAAGAAAATGCTCTCCCGCAAGCACGCGTCCCGAGAATGAAGTCAACAACACTGAATATCGCACGCTCCCAACCAGTCCCCAGCAATGACCTGCCAGTGAATATAGGGCGACACGCAAAGCGAGTTCATGCAGCACTCCCAGGCAAACACCCACGGCAGCTCTATGAGCGACTATCGTGGAAAGAAGCGAGCGTGCTGGCTCAATGGATATCTCTATCGAATCAACGTAGCAGACACGGACCGACCAGTGTGCGTGTGGACAAGCGAGAGAGACCGTGGAACACTTCCTATTTCGATGTCAAAAATGGACGGCGCACCGGACGGAACTACTACAATGCACCAACACCCACCGAGGAAATATATCCTTCTTCCTAGGAGGAAAGTCCCCTTCCGATGATCAGAAGCGGACGCCGAACTAAGAGGCGGTACGAGGCTCAATACGATTCGCCATCGCCACGGGCCGACTCGAGGCCACTTGACCATGCCGACGAACATAAATCACCATTTTTTCCGATCTAACCCACCAACCACCTCGTGTCACAGGTGGTAGACGCGCTTCAACTGCCGAGAATAGGATACTGAACACTTGGAGAAGCGCCTTCAAGTCAGTCTACCAACAAAACTACTAACACACGAGAATCCGCTGCGACACTGCTTGCTGGAAATGACATATATGGCAAGGTTTTATGCATGGGCTCTAAGGAGACACAGTAATGTATATATTATGGCATGTATAGTAGATCAGAGATAGATGCCCTTTCGGCTGAGCCGCCGGGCGTTAATAAGTTGTGTGTGTGTGTATATACTACACATACATCTGCACTGGTCTGACATGGCTACTGAGCTGTACTGGTAATTATCACCACAACCGCCGTAGGCAGCGTGCTTTAATTGATAAATTTGAGACACTCAAATCCATAGACTTTGAAAACACATGTAAGGGGATAAGTAGTCCGCACTTTTCCACGTTGCAAAGGAGCGAAGGGCTACAAGCTAACCCTTACCGTTGCACCATGGAGCCGAGATTGCTGTAACTTATTACTTTCTTTCCTTACCATTCTGGAATGCGAAAAGGCAAGTTGGGGCTTCTCACTGGAAACCCTCATCTATTCGTCTAAAGGTGCGCCCGAGCCTAGTTGTAGCACGCAACGTCGCGCTAGCGCTGCGGTAATGTACCGAAATCCCGTTTAGTAATACGTTTAGGGCTCCGAAAGGAATAAATGAATGCGAATATACAGCATATTCATATTCGCACTGTAGGAATATGAATATATGAATTTTTATTCACGCGAATAAACGCATTATTCATATTCGCATTCATATTATTCATATTGTGAATTTTATCCGCATTAATACTTTGTCCGGTACAGCGGTTCTCGTATTACCGAAATACGTTAGGGGTTAATTTCAAAATTCCATCACTTCATCGACGGCGTTGAACCGTAGAATGTCATTTCCAAATATATGCTAGAATTCAAGATCCGCCTATCTACTAAGCTGCAGTGGATTGTTTTGAGGTACCATACTCATCCACAAGCGTCTGATCATGGAGACTTTAGGGCCAGTAGAAAAGAGCGGTTGAAATTATATATATCTATGACCCAGCTTCATATCATCTTGTTTGGTCTGTTTGACTATACCCATTAATTCCCGTAGTTTCATTGTGATCCATTTCAAATTTCGTCCATGCACTATGTACGATGAATGGCACGTAGAAACACGTTTGCCTCACAATATAGAGTCTCCAATGACCCTGGCTGCATTTTGTTTACATTCTGTTTACGCTCAATGTTATGAATAGCGCGCTGCAGAAATACAGAAGTGACCTATCGATTTTCCAGTTCATAAAGGGCATATAAAGCGCGAAAATGACCGAGATTGCCAACAATCATCCCACCCTCCAGTCCCCCTTTCAGCTCTGCCTGATTATTCAAGTAGCTCAAGGTATGTTATGCATTATTGTTGAGACCACTTTGATATACTGACCCAGAAAACACTAGCATGGCATCTACACCTGCTCCATTCGTGCGGAGGACGCGGGGTCTTCCACGCCGGGACTATAATGCTCTACACAATGGCCTGGTTTCATCACCTTCTGAGCAATCCGAGGAATCCATTTGTGAAATAGGACGCCCCTACTCTCCGGAACACTCTCCGTCTAGGGGCCCTGAGCAAACACCCCAATCTAAGCGGTCCTACTGTCTGCCTAGTTCTTCCCCCTCCCCGCTTGATCCCGCGTTTTCAGAGAGCACGAGCAATACGAGTAGCTTGCATCCGTATAAGAGACGAAAAACCAAGTCCTATTCTAGTTGGACCACTGAGCACTTTTGGACCACAGAGCTGGACAACACTTGGTGTCGACAGGGCGGCCCCTTGAAGAATGACCGATTGCTGGTTTGCAAGCACTGTAGCTGGTCCTCCAGGGATTCGGCGCGCTATGGTTCCACTTCGAATTTGTTGGTGCATCTCCAGACCAAGCATCGTATCAAATCCGGGAATCACCCTATATTGTTGCCCACGGCCGAAGGGAACCTCGACCCATTCTTGGAGTCGCCGGGGAAGAAGGCTGATGTTGAAAAGACGCTAGTCCAATGGGTCATTCAAACAAGGCAGCCTTTCACGGTAGTGGAGCATCCGGCGTTCAGGGCACTTATTGAAGCAACGGGGGTTAAGTTGCCTATCAGGACCGCTGACACTCTCTTCAATCGAATCAAGGACGAATTCCACTCAGATAGGGCTTGCGTGAAAGAAAAGCTTGCTATAAGCAGTCGAACACTCGCATTATCTCTTGACGTTTGGACTTCGGAGAATCAGATCGCGATAATGGGTATCATGGGTCATTGGATCTCCCCCGAGTTTGAAAAGCGAGAAGAACTTCTCGAGTTCACGGATATCAATGGACCACATTCTGGAGAAAATCTTGCGGAAATTGTGCTAAAGATGCTCGAGGAACTGGACATTGCGCCTAAACTCCTGACTATCACAGGAGACAATGCGGGCAACAATGGGACTCTCTGCGATAGTCTGCATGACGAGCTCTGCAAAAAGTACGACAACGATGATGACCGCTTTCGCATCAGGCCGCTAATGCGGTTCCGTGGACGACAGAGCTTTATCCCTTGCCTTGCCCACGTCCTCAATCTGATTTGCAAGGACGTGTTAGCTTCTTTGAGGGCCGGCTCGGCACGAGAGGCGAAGGCGATGCTGGACGACTTGGCCGTCAATACTAGCTCAGCATTTAGCTCCCTTCACAGCACGAAAGGAGCAATCATGAAAATCCGGCTTTTGACACTATGGATCGCCCGCAGCCCACAACGCCGCCAAGATTGGAAAGAAGTGTCACCAGGCAAGCAAGTCAGCTATGATGTTGACACCCGATGGAACTCAACCTATGTCATGATCCAAGACGCCCTCCGGCTACAGACTGAGCTGGGGCAATTTGTCCGGATACATCCAGAAGTCCAGGCCCTTCAGCTCACCGATGACGAATGGTCGACGCTTCAGCAAGTAGCCAAGATTCTCAAGCCGTTTTGGAACCACACAAACTCCGTATCAAAGACTCGCCCGACAATTGTGGAAAGTCTACCAATTTATTGGAGCTTGGACGACTTGTTGAACGACGTTCGGAATGCCGCGGGAGATTTTGAAGATGTGAACACTGAAATTCGAAATGCAGTGGAAAGAGGGATTCGGAAGATGAACAAGTTTGCCAGGAAAATGGACGACAACCTTCTTTACTACGTTGCTTCCGTGTTGGATCCGCGTATCAAGTCGTCCTTGATTGTATCGCAGATGAGTGACCAGGATGCAGGGCTCATCATTTCTCAAGTGCGCGAGTTTCTAAAGAAAGAATATCCCCCGGAGGCCTTTACCTTGCATGAATCTGAGAACTCACGTCCGCCGGGGATGTCGGAAACCATGTGGAAAACTCTGCGCAAAGTTCAGCCTGCCCAAGGAAAATTTTCATCTGATATCGATAAATATTTGGACTCACCACCGGTCAGCTGGTCCCACCATATGATCGGCGATGCGGACGAAGAATGGGTCCTGAAATGGTGGAGGGCCAACGAATTTAATTTCCCTCTAATGGCAAAAGCCGCTCGCGATTACCTATCGATCCCCTCAGCAGAGGTCGGTATTGAACGCGAATTCAGTAATGCCAGAGATATGTTGGGTCTCCGAAGACACTGCCTAAACGCAGAGACTATGCGATGGTTGATGCTACTGAGAGAACGGTATCAAGCATAAATTTCGGGTAATTCAAATTTCAAAGCCTCGTATTATTACGCTGCGTAAGAACAAAATGATGAACCCTATTGATGTATTGGGATGTAATGAAATGAATGGTAATGTATGGGATCTGCGTATTTGGGATAAATATGAATTATTCATTTATTCATGATTAATGCGAATATGAATAGAGGGGTTATTCATATTCATATTATTCAATTCATTTAATTCATATTCGCAGATATTCATGATTATTCACAAATTATCATATTCCTTTCGGAGCCCTAAATACGTTCAAGCTTCACGACAAAAACTCAATCACATGATGCAGGTCAACATGCATGGGTACCTTGATATTTTAGCTCCTATGGACTGACGCATAGGTCTCCATATAACACAAATCTTCGTCTTCAACGAGAAAGGTGACATTTAGAATGCTGAAGGCAAGTACAGGGCACGCAAACCGTTTTCTCCACACTGGCCCTCTGGGACAAGAACAGACGTCCCAAAAAGACAGAAGCCTTTTGATCTCAGTAAGCTGACTGAATCGAACTACTGTTCTTGTTATGCGCCTAGAAGCTTTATGACAGTAGTCGTCAAACCCGATATTAGCTTGGTGTCCGCTCATGAAACTCGATATCCATATCCTAGCCCCAATAAAAATGCCTCTTGCGCGAGGGAGAGCGTCAAGGCTGGTTTTAATCACCCCATTGAAGGTGTCTTTGGATCAAAAGTCACCAAAGTGGCGATTCTCTATTGACAGCATGCTCGGTCGATTGCATTGGCTAGCACCTAGCACCGGTAGGTAGGGCTTGCTCGGCGGTACATCCCCGATCCCAAACCAGTCACCTTGCAATAGGTCATAGTTATCGGTCAGAGAAGGCAGCCGTCGGACCACCATCGCGTCCGACAACCTGCTGCTAAGCATGTTGAGCTGTGATCTCGAACAGGACACGCCTGGGAGTGAGTAGTTCGGGTTTCCGAGGCACCATTAAACGGGCGACCCTCCATCTCTGGGCAAGATAGCCCGAATACCTGGACGCTGTGAAGATCTACATAATGATTTTACTAGCTCATGTCGAAAGCCATCTTAAGACCAATGTCGACAGACCGTTTCCAACTGACGCCTTTGAACCTCTCGCCCTTTTTAGGGATCGGCAGACTCCACAGGAGGGTCAAGGATACGATTAATGTTTTGGATCTGGCTCGCAAACATACCATGAATAGCAGCTATCTGGTGAAAACGTTTCCACATTCTGCCTGGTGCTTGAGATAGTTTAACGAAATATCGGGGCGGCGCGAGTCAAAATCCTCGAGTTCAACATCACGTGATAATATAGCGTGCAAAACTTTAGTCACGATTCCCGACCCCTGGGGGCAAACGGTCTTCCGCCGCCAACCATGGCCCTGCCGGACGCCAGCTCGGATCTCACCCTGCACACCATGAGTGAAGCGTTGCCCCATTTGATGGTTGGGGTTGACCTGGGAACAACATCCTGCACCGTCAGCTTCGAATGGATGGGTAGCAAGGTTTCTCATCTGCTCAAATTTCCAACCCACAGCAATGCCAAGAACAATGAGGAACTAGATGCTATCCTTGCATGCTCACAAGACAGATGGTACTATGGAGAAAATGCTCAATTTCGGCCCCATGCCGTCCTCTTTGAACATATCAAACTTGCGGCTATGGGACGGAAGCCCTATACGAGTATTCTGAAGAGAGCGTTGCGTGAGGCAGCAACAAATTATGGAACAGCCTTGACCATCTTGAATCTGTTCGAGAAGATTTTCTCGTACATTCTTGAAGTTTTGGAGGTGCAGTTACCCAAATTATCAGAAAGCAGTGTCTTCTCAAGGGGTCGACGTTTCGACGAAATCCAGAAATACTGTCGAGTGACGTATCCAGTGGAATACAACGTTTGGCTCCGAATGATGCTTTTTGAGGCGGCACGAAGCGCGGGCTTCGATGAGGTTGCCGGAGTCTCGGAACCTTTGGCAGCTGCTCATTATATTGCATTCGAAAGTGAACGTGCTCGATTACCTTCTCAAGCTATGTTGATCATCGATAGTGGCGGTGGAAGCACAGTTAGACTGCGGACTCCCTTGATACGCAACTCATCGTCTAATTCTTTACGTAGGATGGCGCAACGGTATATTTTGATGCTGAAGAAGTCAAGCTGGCCTGCCCTACTGATGGTGAGAACTCTTGCAAGCATTCGATGAAAATTCTTACTAACAGGTACACAGGGTTTGATGGAGGGAGTCAGATGATCAATGACACTATGCGCACATGGTTACAGCACAAACTCCCCGACAATGTCTACTTGAGAGATGATAAATGGTGGCCGAAGATTTCTCAAGAGATCGAAGGTCACAAAAGAAGGTTCGATGGAACCGCGGCGGTCGTGATCGAAGTTGTGAACGAACACGTGTCTATAGAGATGTGAGTGTATTCACTATTCGCTGTTCACTGCTCCCCGCCCCTTCCCACCGGTGCTCTCCTGAAGCAAACTTGTGATTGACTGATAAAAAACTTTATAGTGAGGAAATGAAGAGTCTCTTTCAACCCTTGATCCAGGGCATCCTGTCACTAGCTATGAGACAATATGCTGCGGCTAGAGAGAACGGCCACCCGCCTAGCGATTTGGTTATTACGGGCGGGTTTGCACGAAACAGCTGGGCCATAACGTATCTTGAGTCGGAGGTGCAGAAATCAATGCCTGGAATCAAATGTACCACCGAAGTTGTGTAAGTCGCCCCCTCTCCGTCAATCATCGATAAAGTTGGATTTTTGACCATGGAACTTTTAGGGTTGAGACCGTGGCTCAAGGAGCCCTCAGATATGCGCGAAACCCATTGAAGGAAACAACCACGGCTCGTGTTGATGTGGGTCTGTCTTACTTGGAAGACCGCACCCCTTCGGGGAGGCCCTTGGGAGGAGACCGCGTGGAAGATGCCATTGGCTGGGTCATCTTGAAGGTACGACACTCGCGAAACGTATTCCTGAGATCTCAGGCATCGTTAACTCACTGTACTAGGGTGAAGCCGCTGGAACCGAGAGTCGCGTGGTATTGATTAAAACTGTCTTTCGGGACAAGCAAGAGCGATCCAATAAATTTATCTCGTCTAAGGTCTGGACAACGACAGATCGGTTTGATCAAAAGAAGATTCAGCCCAACAGCTGGAACGACTGGGACTGTCCAATCACGTATCCAATTATTGGATTACGATCGGATTTAAACTGCATCGGCATCATCGAGGCCAAGATTCCACAAGACACATTATTTCCCGCCGGCAGCAAGCATGCTCAGGTGGAGGCGCGATTTCTTTTCACCGTTAGACCTAAGGACCAACTTCTCGAAGCGACAGTATTCCTCATGCGCGACAACTACACCCCATTGTTGCTTGAAAAGTCCTATGTGTCCGCCCCCGCCTGGGTCCCTCAATCAGAATTTGACGTCGACGGAGATCGCCATGATAGTCGCCAATCACCATTTCTCACAAGTGAGCCCTTGACAATCTCGGCAACAGGCAAGGTGCAAAAACGAAGAAAACGTGCGCCGAAAGGAGAGTCCACGGACTCAGTACTACCGCCTCGGTCTAGCATTGAAGAGATACCATTGCCTCGGAGTCGAAGAAAAATTCGACGTCTTGGGCCTCTAAAGCCACGCCGATCATTGTCATTGTAACGTCAAGCAATATGACCAGAGCGGACAAAGGGGCCTGACTTATGTTTCTCGTACACCACTACACTAGACAGTAGCTACGAGTTTCATCCATTGCTTCCTTGTTCTCTGGATCACCGAGGATCTTTTCCCAGGTAAGCGAGAGATGATAAAAGGATTGAGGCTTCCTTACTCGCTCAGAGCCTGTATCAAATTTGGATATGTGTAATGCAATTTGTCCTTCCGATTTGCGTCGTTCCCAGGTCGTGAAATAATGCCATGAGTCTCATTTTCTACAACGGCGTCTGTTGATAAACCTTGATCATTTAGGCCTTCCATGGTCAATTAAGCGGTTTAAACATTTTAAAGATAACGCACAATGATGAAAGGTGACCTCAGTAAAAAAGGAACGCTAAGTTCTACAAGAATGAATGAGCTTGAGAACGAACCTGAATCGCGTCAAACCCTCGAAGTTACGGCTAGCGAAGAGTATGATCGCCGCCTAAATCATCGGTGGCCCTTCCCGCACGCTTCCGCACGCAAGGTATTGAAGTTGAGAAAAAGAGTCTGGATCTTGGTCAAGCTAATGATGGGCAGGCTCTCTCCTAGGTCGAAGACAATGCTGCCACCTCCGTCCAGCACCATGAGATATTCATCAATACATTCATAGCTGGGCTTTCATCAAGAAGCTGTGATTAAGTTTTCAAATACATCACGAACTTCTGGGCAACATTGAATGACATACTCGTCGCTAGAACGCATTGCCTTCATCCTTGAAATCAACACATTGAAAAAGGACGGATGTCTGGCTATTCGCGGTCCACAAAACCAGACTTCGGGTGTGTTTCGCATCGGTGATTGGTAAATGTATGCGAATGGGATGTCTTATAGTATCAAGGTAAATTATATGAGACCAGCGTCATCGATGCGTCACGTCTTCACCTCATCTTCACCTCATCTTCACCTCATCTTCACCTCATCTTCACCTCATCTTCACCTCATCTTCACCTCATCTTCACCTCATCTTCACCTCATCTTCACCTCATCTTCACCTCATCTTCACCTCATCTTCACCTCATCTTCACCTCATCTTCACCTCATCTTCACCTCATCTTCACCTCATCTTCGATCACTCCGATGTAAATGTATGCGTCAGTCGTCATAACTTGGCTGGAGTCGATTTGGGCGACCCATAGCTTGCTGAGAGTAATATACAAGGCCGGAAGAAGAAAGGCGCCTAGATTGAAGAGCAAAGACCATCAATACCTGTCCCTGCTCTCCTGCAGATTAATTGACATTCTGGGGCTTGGAACTTACGTTTGACGGCCCCAGAACCTGCGAGGCCCTGAGCGTCTGACTGTCCGGTACGCTCTCATCGTCCGCACATGGAACATGTGTGGCTACGGAGGGCGTCTTTGCCAATGTAGTTCCTGGTTCCATGATGGCAGTGACCCAATAGCCAATTGGTAGCGAGGTCAGCCTTTGTTTGTGCAGGTGCTCAGACAAAAGCGAAGATCGGCCGGGACATGTTCATTGCACTCGATTCAAGCGCCCTAGATGTGTAGATTTGGGGAGAGGGAGATTGAAAGCGGGTTTCTTTGCGACTCCGCACCCGAGCTGCCTCGAGGTCTCCACGCTAATGTGGCTCACAATGCCCGAGCATCTTTCACATACCAACCAGAATGTGAATCATACCCCTCTCTCTTGTCTACTGGCCGAACCGTCAACCAGGCTTTCTTTGCATAAGTCGCACACAATCGATATCTCCCAGAGACGTCGATCTATGTTCCCGTTGCTAAGATGGGCTTTCACCATCCACTCGATCCCACCTTGCGCGCGGGACAAACAACACGTGCTACGGTGGCTTAATTCCATATGACAGGAAAGAACGATATGGCGCTACAACGAAGCTGCGCAGCTACAGCCTGAGCGGGTTCCAAATACGTTAGGGGTCTCTCCAGACGACAGACAGGCCACCTTTCCCCCTTGTCACGTCGCGATGAGCAACACGACGTGCTCGTCCGCGGTCCCTCCGTGAGATCGGGGCCGAGGGCTAAGAAGAGGTGCCAGACAAAATCGCTGGCGAAGGAAGGAGCCCGCTAGCGTCAGACGTGGATATCCCGGTTACCTAGGGAGGTCTTCGTAACACGGGCTCCGCACACGCTTCACGTGAAACACACCGGTTGAAGTACTACAACATGACCTCGCCGACGTCTTGTCCTCAACCGCTTCTCCAAGAGCTTGAACCTCATTGGTATAGGCATCAGCAGGGCGACAGGATCAAGCCACAGCTGACTTCCGAGGCCTGACGTTGGCTCACGATCCTTCGACCGATATCAAATACCGTTCCACCTAAGATGAGAACGAAGCCGCAGTTCACAACGCCTTGCCGAAATGAACCAGACCCCAATTCCATTTTCAACAGCTAGCACCAAAGAATCGAGCCCGCGAGCTCTCTGCCATCCAACGTAAAGTTAGCGGAGATCTCATCTCTGCACGATCTTCACGTCTGCGCTGGTTGACGTGACACTTTTTCTCTCATTCGCTACGAGCCCCATAGTATTTGAAACGCTCATAGGCATCGTACTTGAAGAACGCGACGTCCACGCGGATCGAAGCTTGCTGCTCGCGCAGGCCGTGATCTCGAAGCTAGAGAAACGAAGTCATATAGCATTGGACAAGTCTTCTTTCTAATCAGCTGCAAATCAGGACCCGTTGATTTATTTTTACCCGTGCCTCCAGCGTATCTGTGACATTGGTCTTGCTGGCAGATTTCCGCGTTTTCATACTGGATGCTGTCGCCGAATACCTAATGAGGAGCTATGCAATCACTGTTGTCCCCTGGAAGACGATACCTTCGGCTCACATTTACCATGATTCGTCAACTCCACCATGACATTTCATCTTGAAGGAGTGATCGAGAAGAAATGATCGGTGTGGAATGAGTTTGAGGATATGCCCCGAGGACGATCAAGCAGACACCCATACAGCCCAAAGCTGATGAAAATGAGCTAAAGGCCAGATATAAACACGACATGAAAGCCACCCAAATGCTAGGGTTCAACCTTCACGCGAAGGCGTGTCACGCTTTCTTCAGCTTTCTTTCTTCACCACCAACGCTCTTGGTCGGCTTCATTTGTAATTGGCCGACCATTGTTCACTCTACGGCCGTATAGCGGAACCAGAGACCCTTAGGTACCATTGTCTAGGCGAGAAAAAAAGGGGCACGTACCGTGCGGACCTCGGGGGAAACGGATGCGAGCCATTTGACCCTCTTCGCGCTTCCTAGTGAGACAGAGTGGGAAATTGCAGTTACCCTTTTGAGCCTAAATGAGTCAAAGCCTTAGTACGCTAGTGAAACCGGATCGAATGTAAGGTGGAGCACACACGGTACATCTATGGTCTTCTCGCCCCTTAGAGCTCGGTGGCGACAAGACGATGTACGAAATACTGACCTTGGCAGTGTAATACGTGGCTATTGCATGAATATACAAGCCGATTGTATTGTATTGTATATAGTGGAATTAACACCCAATGAAAAATTAATCTCTTATTTATTTCTGGCACTAAGGGGGAAAAATAAAGCGGGAAATCTTGACACACCAGCTAACAGCAATACAGGTTGTGACCTCATTTTCTTGACTGCACTCTGCAATCATCTCATCCCCGTTCGTAACGACAACGTTTCTATTTGTCCGCAGGATTTTTCCCACCAGAAGTGAGATGAGTACATCTATAGATATATTCACAAGACAGTATCATTCTATGAATAGCAGCACGTTTGCGCGAGAACAGCTCCCAAACAGCCCCTGGCCCGGAAGTATGACTGATCGGCTTGTTCTTTTTCTAGTAGCTTTCTCTAGCTCTGATATACCCAAAGATTTACCAACCATGCCTCGAAAAGTCATTTATGCTCGCCGCATATACAAATACAAGAACTGCCCGACACTTTCTTACTCAATTCTCAGGCGTCCCTGGTCTTCTCCGAGGGCTTTTGGGTGACCGAGAGAGCTAGTTCCATAAACTTAGTGTGAAAGAGGTGGCCACCTCGTTAAACATCCCGCATCCATTGCCACCATTGATTGAACAAATTCGAATTCCACAACTCATGGAGATCGCGGACAAGGTGAGGTGATTAACATGTAATGAACTAGACCAAATTGGTCCTTCAATTGATCGTTCATCTCCGTACGGACCTCAATTGGCCGCTAATGATATGAGGCGTGAAGTGGGACCGTAGCCGACTCCGAGCTTTCCGACCCACTGCGGAGCCCAGTTCCTGGTCACGCAAAAGTCCATCGCCCCCATCTACAGCAGTGGCACTTGATTCATATCTCGACTGGTTCATTGATCCTAAATCCGGATCAAACGTGCTATGACCAGCCGCTGCTCTAGTATTCCTGTCAGTGTAGCGAACAAGAGATGTAATACCCCTGATAGATCCACCTTTGATTATACCCTAATTTAGTGCGCAGTAACAAATCCCGATATCAAGTCTAGTACGTTTTCAGAGTCGGAGGCTGGCAAGGGACCTTTGATCTTCGCTGTGTCTTTGGGGAACAGGGTTCCTGAAATTTCAGTGGATTGGAAGAAGCGGTGCGTGTAGGTGTAAAGAAATATGACTTTCTTGGCATCGGGGTTGGAGGATGTCGCGGTCTCGTCATCATACATCTCGAGCAGACAAGCTTCCAGCAGTATTTATCGGTCAGTGTCCATTGCCGTACTTCAAGTTGTGGTAAATGCAAATACACTGCAAACATGGTACGCGATGCTTCTGGCTAGGGCATTCACTAAAAGCTCCATTCTGGTAGGCTCGAAACACGGCAGAGAAGAGATATCACGATTGGCTGATACGGGCCGGGTGGTGAAGGCTACCCATGGAACTATTGTGGTAAGGTCAAACCCCGCCTCTACGATCAATTCCGGCCTGTGCACATGAAAGAAAGAATGAACCTTGGAAAGTGGGTTAGCTGGCGAGTAAGCAGCGATCCCACTCTGATCAAACGTTTGCCGATCTTGCCGTCGATCTCAGCTCGGAGTAGCTATGGTCAGATACCTCTGGCGATGATTAATTTGTCACTGTCCTGGGATTGAAGTTGAATTTCGCTGCTGTGTTGATTAAGATCACTGACATCAAGTGTTCCATATGGTTGTTCGCAGATCTCATGGGCCTACCTAGGTCAGGTGATCGAACAGGCATGCGGGCTAGATCACCATTGCGCAGCCAATCTGCATATGAGCCCCACCTTCTAAAGCTGAAGCTATCCTGGCTGCTAGCCTATCCTTGTGTTTCGCGTGAACGGCAAGGTCGGCACGGTAGCAGTTCTGGGTGGCATACGTATTTCCGGTCAGCTTCAGCAACAAAGAATTTCGCTAAACAAAACCCGAAGGTTGGTTGGTCCGCCGGGCTGAACAAAGGAGTATAGCGGGACGAAAATCAAGATGGGGAAAGGGGCCAGTTTCGGGCCTAGTAGCGATAATCCACAACTTATGTGGATCATATACAAATTGAGGAGATCAACATGCGCTGTATGAGGTAGGCCGCATTGCTGTTCATATTGATCGCTAATCTCCGTCCTCACCTCATGCGGCTAATAATTTGAGACGCGAAGTGGGTCTTTAGACCCAGCTCCCAGCTCCCCGAACCATTGCGGAGCCCTATTCCTCCCCTTCCTCTATCTTGCCCCTTCGTCGTTGCTCCAGAATAACTTAGTACGTTACCGTAGCAGAACAGGGAAGCATCAAACATCAGATTGGATTTCAAACACATTGCAAGTTTGAATAGTCTCTAACAGCTTACAAGCAACCGAGTGGGCGAGAAATGTCGATCAGTGGCAAGGTCGGCGAACCTGTGATCAGAGCGGAATCTGCTTCTTCTGCACTCGCCGGCTAATAAGCCACTTCCAAAGCCTGTTCATTCCTTCATGTGCTCGGGGTATCAACCAATCGCGGAATCTCTTCCCTGTCGTAGGTTTCCAGCCGACCAGAACGGAGCTACTAACGTATGCCCTAGCCAGCAGAATCGCGTATCATGTTCGAATGCGGCTGTTGATCCGTAAAATTGTGATCGTCCGTATACATATGACGAATACACGGGGGTGAGCCGCGAAGTCTGAGTTTCTTGTACCGTGATTGAAATCCGGAGATTGAGCGACAAATTAAAAGTCCTAGTGCAGTTTGAAACTCTCGAGATCTAGCCGCGTAACTCAAAATGCTACACATATGATACAAAGGGGATGGACTGCAAGCTAGAACCTATTCGAATTGAATGTGAGGATCGTTCTCATATTAGAGAAAATCAAGTCTGGTAGTCTGAGAGTCATATGGCTCTTACATCGCTTGAAGATAGTAACATACCAGCCGATACCATCGCATATAGAGGAAAAGCCGTAGACCAAACCTAGTTCTCCACAGAAAACCGTTTGACGGCCCGCGCGCTTCCGGGCCATGCTGTACTGCACCACCAAGGTAAAGGTTGAATGGTTGCCTCGTCAGATACATGCTGCGCTGAATTTTAAGATCTCAAAACAAAAGAACGAACAACAGAGCCCAAGTCACGTACAAGTCCTCAACGCCTTATATGTTGATACCAGGTCTTCGATGAAGACTCAACTTGCTGATGCATAGTATGTCTAATACCACCAGTTCTCGAGTGGACATTGGGAATATCTCACAATGTAACGTCAGAATTTAATTAGCTCTCGCTGGCAACAGTCACGGCGACTCATTGGACAAGATAGTATGTGGCACCTACAAAAACTGGTGTAGTCAATCTAGACCCAGCGCTAAGCAAGGGCCATCTACGGCTTTGCTCCGTTGGCCGATCCCTGATAGGCGCGGTATCTGCCGATCATTTAAAGGGGTAAAGTCGGGACAAGGAACCGAATACGGCGAAAAATGGGGATTGAATATTCATGACAGAACGCAAATTACATGCATGCTAGGCCTGTAAACGAGGTAGGCAAAGTCATCGGGGGTTTGCGATGGTCGCAGAATGGTTTGTGCGGTGAAGCTTATCTGTTCGCAATCTCCGGTGCAATTTGATTCATAGGCAGACACTATGGGATGTGTACAGTACCAGGAATGCAGCTTATTCTCAACTTAATCAGATCGACCATCACTCAGATCAACCATGGATTCATGAATTAGCCAAGATCCTCAAGTCGAGACAAGTGAAGTATCGGAAAACACGGGCGACCAGTCGCTGACGCTCCGTATCCGAAGATTTTCCAATAGCTTGACATCCTTGGCAGTTGGTTGCCAGTTGCATATAGTGTACGCCACTTTTAATGTACGGAATTCAATTCAGTCTGAGACACGGCAGCCGAACAGGGTACATTGTAGGTGCATGCGCGTCTAAGACCGACTTTTGTCACCCTTGATCGACTGTGCATCGCAGAGGTGCGCTTAGATCCCGGGTTATACATCATGCATTCGCAGATCGAATATAACAACTACATTCACATCTAAGCCCAACCAAATTTGCTACCCTGCAATCTTCGGCCCGAGCTCCAACTAACTAACCACCTCGGAAATAGCTAGCTTAAGCGGAAGTGGGGGATGAGGTATCAATCCGGTCAAGAGCATACCAGAATTCGCGCGTTGAACTGTCTGAGCAAGATAATTTAGCCTGCGTGTCACGTTGATCATCTGCTTTTAATATTTCGCTCTGGCCACTTGATCAGATTGGGGTGATTGTGGGGTTCTGCTCCGGGGGTAGCGCCTCGGTTTTCATGTTGCATGCACAGAAAAGGAGCCATACTTAACCGAGTCTAATGATGTACATAGTCCAAGTTTCATTTTCCGGGCCCCGCAGCAGAAGAGTAATAAGGGCCGTGCCCAACTTGTCCCAGGTAAGCTACATACATACCTAGAAATGAGAATGACTTCTGGTCTTCTGGTCTTCTGGTCTTCAACGCTTGCCTGGGTAGAGGGAGATGAAATACAGTTATATTGATCTAATTCCATCAAAGTGATGACGTTATCGTGGCAGGTCCATTCAAAATCGATGCATGTCGCATCATGCTTCTTACGGTCATAAGAGGGTCTCCTGGGAAGAGCACGTCAAAACTCTTATTACCTAGACTTGATGTTGCCCAGGTTCCCGCCAAACATCCCTGCTATGGAGCTAATGCACGAGGCGCCTCAACCCACCTTTAGTGCCAATATAGTCACACTCTGGTTTATTTATTCGGAAGACTTCGATTTTTTGGGACGGGAGAACACACTAAATGAAGTACTATAAAGTGATGGCACGATCTCACTTTGATTTATCATTTCTGTTTATCACAAAACACCGCAATGGCTGGACGACAAACAAGGGCGAGTGCAGAGGGTAACCAACAGCCGTCGTACGACAACCCTGAAAGACAGACACCAAGGCAAGCCCAACAGCAAGAACTGTCCCCGCCGTACACGACGCAAAACTCCACCCAAGGCCAGACTACACAGCTGGGTAGCCAGGATGAACTTATGCCTGACGGCTTTGGCGAAATCAATACCATGTTCCCGCAGGAGCCTACTTACAGCACCTCTGGATTCTCGGCCAGACCCATGTTCGATCAGGGCCATTATCCAATCAGCTCCGCGCTCATTGACGAAGTGCTAAGCGGATTTATCATGAACTGTGCCAGAGACTTATACGTATGAAAGCCTCTTTGATCGTACGCTTCTAGACGCTAATATCTTATAAGCCTCGCATGAGGAGTAGTTTGGAGGACCCAAGTGCAAAAGCCACACTGGTCGGCCTCATGTCGACAATGTTTCGAGCTGAGATTAGCCACGGGGAGAGTGTTGGGACCAGTAACAGCAACAACAGTGTTGGCAATGAAGACAGTGCTTTCTGCACATGAAGAAAGAGAGAGGACAAGAGACCTGGCAGGGCAGGGGAAGAAAATGACGGCGGAGGTGCTGAGGGACGGGGGCTATTGTGTACGTTTTTTTATCAGCTGTAGAAAAGTTTGTATAGGATCAATTATTTCTATAATAATTGATGTACTCGGCACCTTTCACAGTTTGAATAATGTGGCGCAGTCAAACTGTTTTGGGAACCTTCGTTCTCATTGGCCTGGGACCGCTTAAATATTACTTAGCCTTTTGGACTTTCTGACAGTAAACGGGTATGAGAAGCCCCGAGCTTCGTCAAGGAAGTCAAGGACATTCCCACCAAATTGATAGCCATACTCGCTCACATAGGCAGCTGTAAATCTGCTCGCTATGCTCCGTCAAGCAAATCCAATACGTATATACTGAAATGGGGATGGCGCGATGGCAGTCTGGTCGAGCAGACAGCTTGACAAGCAGTAACAAAACCCAATAACAGGTCAGGGAAGAAGCAGAGGAGCATATGACGTATACTGTAGGTAATCTGATGCTATATCAAGAAGCATAATCATAAATCAAGAATCAAGAAATGAATGTTATTGTTGCTTGTTTTTCTCTCAGACCGAAATACGCCCTTGTATTGCCCCAACGGTAATGATACCTGAGGCACTAATCATATGTCACAATTACCTTACGAATACTGCATGAAACCGGATCTATCGATGATCCGTCGGCATAGCTTATGTAATCAGAATGGACCAATGGATAGCGAGAAATGGGGTTAATGAAAATACAGAGTCATTTACATCTCCAATTGGCCGGATACAGCACAAATCGTGACAGTTATGAGCCCGGTTCGCACCCATTAGGAATTCATTTGCTATCACTCTTGAAGCTATTCACAAGCTGAAAGGTCCTGAAAGCATCTTGCCGACTTCCTACCCCTGAATCCCCCCGATCCCTACTATCCAACCATCTCGCAGGATCCTCGCTTCATTGCTAGAAGCAGCATCCACAATGGAGACGGCATCAATGCTCTCCGCCCTGAAAGGCGATGAATTGAAAGACTCGTCACAATGGCGAGCATGGCACAAGAGGATGAGGGCATTCGCAATGAATCGGACCGTCTGGGACCTTTGCAACCCTGACAACGATGAAGCCCATCGTCCGGAGGCTCTGAAAGAGCCACGGGAGCCCGAGTATCCGCTGGATGCGGATGCGGAGGTTAAAAAGGAGTGGAGAGACCTCTTAGAGGTCTACAAAATTGGATCTAACCGCTGGGAGAAGCAGCGGAATGAGTATATCATCACCTTCGTGGATAGCAGTCTCCGTGACGCAGTCCTCGAATTTGATACCCCGTGTGACCGGCTAGTCTACCTGAAGACTAGCTTTGCGCGCACAACTGCGTATATGGAGGAAATTCGAATGAAATGGAGAGCTTTTTCGGCTGAAAAACCAACTGGAGATATCGAGAAATGGCTTGCTTCTTGGACTGAACTAAGAGAGCAAGTGGTTAGTCTCCAGCTTCCCGAAGCAAATAGTGCCAATCAGGACTTCCTACAAGCAGTTAAGGAGGTCTTACCAATCTGGTGGCAAGCAAAATATCAAGAAATCGTGATGAATGGAGCCTCGTACGACACTCAGAGTCTCACCGAATCATTCAGAGCTCTATATCGGGAAACTGGCCAGTCCGACCTATCACCGACAGCGCCGAAGGGGTCTTTCTCCACTTGGCAGGGTCATCAGGAAGCAAAGAATGACTCTAGGAAGCCAAAGGAAGACGTCCCTTTCGAGGAAAGACCATGCCCCTGCGGCAATAAGCATCCGAAGCATCAACCCACTACCTGCTGGGTTGTCAATGAATCAATTCGACCCGACGGATACCAGCCAAGGAAAGAGAATCTCCTGAAAACGGAGAAAGCTCTGTCGGCCGACCCGGCATGGAGAAAATGGATCCAAGAAACCACCGTCAAACATGCCGGCAAATGCAGTCCAATTAAACCTAGGAAACATCTCCTTTTCAAGCCAGGAAATTGGGTCACAAACTACTATCTCAGTACTACGCGACCGATGGATCCTCGACAGCGGCTCTGGTGTCCATGTCTGCAATGAGAGAAGCAGGTTCGTCAACCGTTACCAGCTAGGGAGACTCTCGCGACGGGAGACGGCGGTACAGCAGTTATTGGACGTGGGACGGTGAAACTCACCGGCGCCGACCCGATAACAAGGCAAGAGAAGACCATTACCCTAAGTAATGCCTGCTACGCACCTGGGTTTCATGTCAAGCTAGTATCGTACGCAAGGTTGCGAGAAAGGGGTGGTGAATGGTCTGAAGCTAAGGGGTATATCCAGGATCACCAGGGTATCCCTATTGTTAGCCTGCATCCTAGGAAGCAGCACGGGTTATAAATCTTTGACAAACCTAATGAAGCCATTCAGAGCACTGCCAATGCAGTGTCCTCGGCACCACGGCAGGAGAAGGGTCCAACGGAGCTATGGCACCGTTGCCTAGCCCATATACAGCCTGCAACCCTTAAGCAATTGCCTAAGATGGTCGAAGGAGTGATCATTGACACAGAGGAAGCAGCACCCAAGGTATGCGAAACATGCAACCTAGGAAGGTCGAATCGGCAAGTGTCTAGGAAGCCAATCGGACGAAGCTTTCGCCGATTTGGAAGAGTACACTTCGACCTAATTCAGCTTCCTCATGCCTACAATAGGCATCGATGGATCTCTCACTTTTACGTCGAATGAATGCGGTTTCACTGGATTATGACGCATGAGTTAAAACCTGAATGTCAGCTAGCCATCACCCAGTTCGTCTAATTAGCCAAAAATTGGTGGAACCTACCGATCAAGGCCTTTCATTATGACAATGAAATCTCGGCAGGAAGTGTGTCAGAACGAAGCTTGACGTCGGACGGCATAGTGGTCTATCATAGTCCACCAGGACACCCAGAAATGAATGGATACGCCGAGAGAGCAGGGGGTGTCATCAATTTACGTATGAGGATGCTAAAACTCGAAGGAAATCTCCCTAAAGAACTATGGCCTGAAGCAGCAATGGCAGCAGTCTGGCTGCTTAATCGGACGCCAACCTACCAGCGGGAAGAGAACCACTGGACAGTGCCATGGGACGAAGTCCGTAAGAATTCTGCTGCTGGCGAAGCTATTCCGAAAGTCAACCTATTCAATGTTAGGTTGTACGGAAGCCTTGCTTACTGCCGTATAGAAAAGCAAGTCCAATCGGATAAGATGAATACACGCGCTGAGGTTGGTTTCCTCGTGGGCTATCTAGCAGCAAATGTCTGGAAAATATGAGTCCCTCAGCATGGAAAGGTCAAATTAGTCAGAGATGCCGTATTCGATGAATCACGGCGATACTCACCGGATTTTCAACCCTTTCAACCTATCCCAATGCCATTAGGAAAGGAACCGCAGGAATTGGACCTAGCGGAGACTGAGAGAGCATTCCAGGCATCATTGACAAGTGGAGAGATGCCTGAACTAGAAGCGAGGACCGATAATGAAGACGTCCAGGAAGCACCAGGGAGAAATGAGGCTCTAGGAAAAGATGGGTTTTTCGGCCGAAAAACCATCTCATACAGTAAGCCGCCAAGGGGTGTACGAAACACCTAGTAGCCGACGGTTCGAAACTATATCGGTCTTACCAGGTGCATTCCCACAGGAAACTCCACTGCCGCCGACACCTCCACATGAAGAAGAACCTCCTACAGCTCGTCAGGGGGTGGAGACGCCGGAAATACAGGCCGGGGACCAGCTCCAGGAGGTTCAGCAAGAGACCCATAAAGCTCAAGAAAATAGTGAATCGGACGATGAAGCTGAAGCACAGCTGCAAGCGGAGCTAGCACCGAGAGAACTAGCCCCGAGGGACATCAACGGCGATCTAGATGAGGCAAATATTATGTCTGGACCAAGAAGAAGCTTAGCAAAACGGGATAATGCCTTCGCGTACGCCACCATGGAAGAACCCCCAGCTTTCCTCCATGCATTCGCAGCGGCCTTATACGCGGAGAAGCCAATAAGACGTCATCGGGACAATCTACCTGATCCCCCGAAGCATTGGAAAGACGTCATGAATCATCCATTTCAACAAGACTTCTTAGCAGCCATGCGGAGAGAGATCGACTCCCTAACGGAAAAATAGACGTATCAGGTGGTAGATCGTCCGAAAGACCGGGGAAAGCAGGTCTGGCCGCTGCTATGGGTCTTCTCATACAAATTAGACCAGGACGGCTTCCTAGTAAAATTCAAAGCTAGGATCTGCCTGAGAGGAGACCTTCAGACCATCACATCGGACGAAAAGAGAGCTGCTACGCTAGCAGCAAGGACAGCGAGAATGTTCTTTGCGTTGGTCGCGGCATTCGACCTGAATTTGAGACAGCGGGACGCTGTGACGGCATTTCTCAATAGCAGGCTAGAGAAGGAGGTATACACCAGGATCCCGGAAGGTTTTGAGATGCCAGGAAGGTGTTGGAAGCTTCAAAAAGCGCTATACGGGCTGAGAATCTCACCACGCCTGTGGCAGCAGGAAGCTGCGGGAGTTCTCAGCAGGCTAGGTCTGAAGCAGGCACCCGAAGACCCATGCGTCTTCACCGGAGACGGCATCCTCGTCTTCTTTTACGTCGATGATATACTGGTAGCAAGCCATCGGACGGCGGAGAACAGGGCTTATCAGCTAGAAAAGGATCTCGAAGCATATTGGGAGCTTACAGACCATGGAGAAGCTGAATGGTTCCTGAATATACGCGTTATTCGGGACCGACAAGCGAAGAAATTGTGGCTTTGCCAAGACAGCTATCTCAAGCGTGGCAACTCGCTACAACCTCACAGACCGACCCCCGTGCTAACCCCACTACCGATCGAAGATCTAAAGCCGTATGAAGGTATTGCAAGTGCGCAAGAAATCCACTTGTATCAGCAAAAGGTCGGATCAATGGGATACGCTACCACAATCACCCGGGCCGACGCCGCTAAAGCAACCAGCAAATTGGCTGAATTCCTAACGAATCCAGGACCCCAGCACCACCGAGCCGTCGATCGAGCTATCACCTACCTTTACACCACCCGATACCTAGCAATCGAGTTCAACGCGGAGGTGGACATGGACTCGGTGCAGCTAGTAAGCGATGCATCGTACGGTGATCATGCAGATCGGAAGAGCTCTGCAGGGTATATCTGCCAGGTCTACGGCGGACCTGTAGACTGGAAAGCTACTAAGCAGCAGACGGTGACGACTTCAACCACCGAGCTTCTCGGCCTATCTGAAGCCGGCAAGCAACTCCAATGGTGGAGAAGACTGCTTGGCCGAGTGGGTTTCGAGGCATCGCACGTCCTCACTATCGAGTGCGATAATGAGAGAACTGTTGGTCTGATCACCGCCGACGATGCTAGCTTCGACACGAAGCTTAGGCACGTTGGTATTAATCACCTTTGGCTGAGACAGGAAGTGAAGGCGGGACGCGTCGCTGTACGCTGGGTCCCAACAACAAAAATGGCCGCCGATGGCCTGACGAAGCTGCTCTCTCGACAGAAGCATGCTAGCTTAGTCAAGCTACTGAGAATGGTCGAAATTGAACACCTGGTCATGAAGGAATGACCTAATCGGAGCAGATTCGCTGGTAAATGGCATTGCCAGCGGCTCAGGATGAGATACTGAGGCCGCTGAAGGGGTGTGTCGCAATTACCTTACGAATCCGCTATATATCAATTTCCTCCTTCAATCAAATGCTCAATCTGGATCATTCGGAGCAGCTTGATGAAGTTCTCATGCTGCTGCCTCTATAGCAGTTTGGTTAAGCCGTCGGCGACCATTCTTGCCGTCGGCTTCCAGCGTAAGGCGATACGTCCAGCTTGTACTTCCTGTCTAGGCCATAGATGGTGAATATATATATGGTGAAGCTTGGTATCAAGACTGGCGTCCTGATTGGTGAGAAGTCCAATTGCTCTCTCATTGTCACATTCAGTTGTGATGACATGAGAAGCATCAAATCCTACATGACTGAGTAACCTTCTCCACCATTGGAGATGTTTCCCAGCTTCTTAAAGGCCTAGCAATTCGGCTTCAGTGGTTGATGTTGTCACCGTCCGTTGCTTAGTAACTTTCCAATCCACGGGTCCTCCGTAGACCTGGCAGATATAACCTGCGGAGCTTCTTCAGTCTTTATGATCCGCGTACGAGGCATCGCTGGCTAGCTGTACCGAGTCTATCTCTGATGTGCTACTATACTCAATGGCAAGAAAGCGGGTGGAGTAGAGATAGCAAATTACTCGATCGGCAGCTTGCTGATGCTGAGGACCAGGGTTGGTCAAAAATTGAGCAAGTTTAGCGGTTGCCTTTGATGCATCTGGTCGGGTGATCCAACCTTCTTCTGATATAGAAGGATGTCTTGGGAAGATGCCCTTCCATCGTACAGCTCCAATTCCTCGTTTGGTGGTGGCGTAGATACACTTGGCCGGTCAGTGAGGTTATACCTCACTGCAATACTAGTGATATAGCTATCCTGGCATAGCCATAGCTTCTTGGATTGCCGGTCTCTGATAATGCGGATTTTCAGGAGCCATTCAGTTTCTCTTTCTCCATGATCAGTTAGTTCCCAATGCTTTTCAAGATCTTTTTCAAGCATTTGGGCTCTCTCCCTTGTTGTCGGGTGACTTGCAATCAAGATATCATCCACGTAGAAGAAGACAATAAGTCCATCTCCTATAAAAACGCAGGGGTCCTCGGGAACTTGTTGAAGACCTAATTGGCTAAGCACTCGAGATGCTTCTTGCTGCCATAGACGTGGGGAGATTCTCAGTCCATAAAAGGCCTTTCGGAGCTTCCAGCATTTTCCTGGGATTTCAAATTTCTCCGGTATTCGAGTGTAGACATCCTTCTCTAGCTTGCTATTTAGGAAGGCTGTGACCGCATCTCGCTGTCTCCGATTAAGATCAAATGCTGCCACGAGTGCGAAGATCATGCGAGCCGTTCTAGCTGCTAACGTAGCAGCTCTCTTTTCATCCAATGAAATAGTCTCCAGGTCTCCTCTGAAACAAATTCTTGCTTTTAGCTCAATAAGATATCCATCTTGATCAAACTTATAGGCAAAGACCCAGAGCAATGGAAGGATTTGCTTGCCCCGGTCCTTCGGTCGGTCCACGGAGTTAAATGTCGCTTTCTCTGCGAGAGTGTCAATCTCCTTTCTCATTGCGGCTAGGAAGCCCTTTTGAAATGGATGATTCATAACATCTTTCCAATGTTTTGGAACTTCTCAAAAGGTCATCTCTGTGACGTCTGATTGGCCTATTTGCGTATAACCCAGCCGCGAATGCATGTAGATATGCTGGAGGTTCAGTCATGGCAATAGCATTGTAGGCGTAGGCATTGTCTCTTTTTGCCTGCCTTCTTCGTGACCCAGAGATAATGTTCGTGTCTTCGATATCTCCATTGATGTTTCTCGGTGCTAACTTAGCAGTCCTGCCTGTAGTTGTAATTAGACCTCGCCCTTACCCGCGGGTGACCCTCTTAGGGTCGAGGGTCCGACATTCTCTGTTGTTTTATAAGTGATGCTTCAGTGTTCTTGTTGTTAAGGGAGGTTGATTGTGTGTTGTGTTGCATGTTATCTAAGATACAAGTAGGCTGGTGAACAGGTATTAGGCCTCGCCAAGCGCGGGTTGGGTTTCGACTCTTGACCCAAAACCCGCCAATAAATTTGAATACGTGTAATATATACCATATTACATATATTAATATGAGCTACAGTACTGTGTGTATTACGTCCGTTATTCCGTAAAATACGGACTCATGGGTTCTTGGCGGGTTCGCGGGTGCCCATAGGGTACCCGAAAACAATGTGGCCATCACGTGACCTACGCTCACTTAACGCAGAGCTACATGCTCATACAGACAAGTGGTTTCCGGCGATACTAGTGATCGGCTGATCTCAGATTTTGGAATTACCTCCACGGATTTCTACGAGTACAACACTGCGTCAGATCTCTGTTCACCAGTCGTCGTGGGTATCTATGTTTGCTGTTCTGCGGGATCTCAGACTTCTCACCATTTGCTTATTCGAATGGCACCTGTTACACGTACAGTGTACAATCTGGCGACAGTTATTCCTCTCTGGCTAGCTCATATAGCCTCACTGAAGCTGAAATCGAGTTCTACAACAATAAATCATGGGCCTGGTATGGATGCAGCGAATTGCAGGCTGGTCAGAACATCTGTTTGTCTACAGGCAACCCTCCATACCCTTTGCCAATTACCAATGCAGAATGCGGACCTCAGGTTGCGGGAACTGTTTTCAATAGCACCAACTCTGATGACTGGGAGGCCTACATTTCATGTCCATTGAATGCCTGTTGCGATGCCTTTGGCCAGTGCGGTATTACACCAGCTTACTGTAATCGCACCTTTGCGGACAACAACAACCCTGGAACCGCAGCGAATGGATCATACGGATGCCTTTCGAATTGTGGAACAACAACCACAAACTGGGCAGTTCCTCCTTCAAGCTTCTACAAGGTCGGCTACTACGAGCCCACTAGTGTGGATCAATCCTGTCTCCAGATGAGTCCGCTCTCAATTGACACATATGTATTGACTCACGTCTATTATGCGTTTGGCAGTATTTCTTCGGACTTCTCCATCAATGTGGATGGATATGAAACAGAGTTCTCGGAGTTCATGGAGCTGAAAGACGTCAAGCGTGTTATGTCCTTCGGCGGCTGGGATTTCTCTACCGGGTTGGATACATATATGATCTTTCGCGAGGGAACTACTGCAGCACACAGATCCACCTTGGTAGAGAACATAGTTAACTATGTTTCTGATACCGGTCTTGATGGTATCGACATTGATTGGGAGTATCCAGGCGAGCCAGATATCGCAGGCATTCCGGCCGGAAGCGATGACGAAGGAGATAACTACCTTGCTTTCCTCAAAGCGCTCAAGGCCGCCCTACCTGACGACAAAATTCTCTCAATTACGGCTCCTTCCTCGTACTGGTATCTCCAAGCCTTTCCAATTTCCGAGTGGCAGATGTAGTGGACTTTATTAACTACATGACCTACGATCTGCATGGAACCTGGGATAAGGAAATTACCTGGGCAGACAATGACTGTACAGCCGGAGACTGTCTTTTCTCTCATGTCAACATGACCGAAACCGAATGGGCCCTGGCCATGTTGACCAAGAGTGGAATTGCCACTAACCATTTTGGTCGGAGTGGCTAGCTATGGTCGCTCTTTTGAGATGTCTGAAGCAGGCTGCTATCATTGCAGTTGCACATAAACTGCCGCAGGATTGGCAGGAGAATGTACCGATTCCGCGAGATACATCTCAAATGCAGAGATCAACCGAATCCTTTTGACCAACGACAGCTCTGAGGCTTACTCGGATGGAAATGTGACCGACTTTATCGTCTACAATGACACTCAATGGGTCGGTTACATGACTAATGACACCAAGACCAAGCGCGCAACTTGGTACGAGGGCTACAATTTTGGTGGTACAGCCGAGTGGGCCGTTGACCTCGAGGAGTTTGTGATTAATGATGAGAGCTCTTCCTCCGGTAGCTCAGGAAGTTCAGGCAGCTCAGATACAGCAACACTCACGGTCGATCCGGAAATCTGGCAACAGCCAAGTCCCGCCGTGACCTGCGCACCGCCCCGTTTGATGACCATGCCCCCCCCTACCTTTGACCTACAACACCACAATTACCTTCCCCCATAGAGGACTCATCTTACATGGAGCTCTATTGCGTCTTCTACCTCTGCCAATAGAGCTGGAAACATCACTACGGTTTCGTATTTCAGCAATATTCTGGTCCCGTGGCTGATCAACATCGAGCCTGGTATGTTATCATGTTATCCTTCGAATTCTACGCGCACAGGTATCCCAAACACTGACCTGTTGACACAGTGAGAACCGATTACATCAATTTGTGGAACCAACAGATTTCTGCGGGTCAGACAGCCGTTTACCAGACCAGCTCAGTGGCTCCAAGGCCTTTCGCTATCACCTACACACCGTGAGTCCCGATCTCAGTTCCAGTGACCCTTTCATAGAAAAGCCAAGTCAAGCTAACCAGAGCAGAACGGTCGGAGGAAACACTACCGTCATTGATGGCACCACAGGCGTCATCCCCGGATTAGAATATTCCTCTGGGAACATCACCTATACCACACAGAACTACACTGGAGTTTAGGGAGGTACCACATCTGTCAGCGGTGGAACCACTCAGCCTGCGCAGACTTCAACTGTGACACATGTGGCCTATCCGACAACGACTGACAAGACACCTGATCCGATTTTGAACACTGTTAAAACCACCGTGAAATCGGCTTCCGACTCCTCGAGCTGGTGTCCTAAGGCAACTAGTGGCACTGAGCATACTGGTTCAATCTGTATGTTCCAGACTCCATTCTAATATCCCATTGACAGATGTTCGAAATGGAATAATTTGGCTAATAAAGAATATAGGCACGATACACTGCCTTGGAGGCTGCCCTTTTTGCCCTCCGAGTCTTAGCATTGATATCGATGGTGGTGGTGGTGGCGGCGGAGGGGGTAGTGACGACGATGACAAAAGGACGATAAAACCATCGTGACAGAAAGCGCCTACACCACAACTATGACCACAGACGGCAAGATAACCACAATAACCCATAGTGCCACGACAGAAACTGAGACCAAGAGTGAATCCACTACCACCACTGAGACCACATCCACCATCACAGTCGGCCTGGTAGTTGGTACTTACACCGCGTTTGCCGAACCTACGAGCTCATTGGGTACCTCAACGGTGGACATTACAAGCCTGTCAATCGCCACACTTCAGTCAAAGCTCTTCTCGTCTCTTTATTCCGGTGAGTAATACTCGCTCACAGGCAGCCTGTACACCACAACCACGTCCACATCGACAACTTCCACCTCAACGACCTCTAAATCTACATCAACCACCACATCAGCTTCGGCTACACCGTCAGAGCGGTTCATTATCACACTCACCGAAGATGACAACGAGCTTGGCAACCCTTACATCTAGGAATACTTTGATCCAACATACAGTGAGTCATACAGTTTTTGCGAGGATATTTTAGACACGCTCGGAGAAGGACCCTCAGATGGCGAGGGTCTTCCCAATGGCACCTTCGATATCTCGGTAGACATTCACAGAATGAGTGACTGCGTTTATGTGGGTACTACTGATGTCCCGGGTACATTCACTTGCCCCGGCGTTTCATCTACTGTGGACTGCATTAAGAGTCCACAGACAACGGGTGCGACGTGCTATGAGATTTCCGCCCCGGTTGAATACACTCCCAAGATCCAATGCTCTTGGTAGATTCGACCATGTCTCCACAGCCAAGCGGTGCAAAGTTGGATAGACGTGAGTGACTGAGGTATACATTTCACACCTACTTCTTTAATCACTTGGGCTATTTTTTTTTCGTTTTTGCGTTTTTTTTCAAAAGCTTATCTGTAAATTTCCTCAAATTATCAAACCTTGGGAAACTAACATATCCAGAATATGTGAAGGTATACCAACATACTCACCTGATCACACTGGAAGGCTATCCTGCCGATCTTACCAGCATCGCTTCATCGGGATCCATCCATCTTTAGACCTCGGAATTACCCTCGCGAGGGTCGGCTCAAAGATTTGACCCTCACCCGACCTCAACCCTCGCCGGCCCTCACGCGGCTGACTCTCACTGACCCTCATAGACCCTCATTTTCCATAAAGTTTCTACGCTTTACTTAAATCGGATGGACAAAAATGCCGATTCATCTAATAAAATACTGTTATTTACATCTTGTTACGGACCTGCCGGGCACCAATCGATCCTGGGGCCGCAACCAGTGACGGGCGGTCGTGCACCAACCGGTTGACAGCCATCGGGATCACGTGACGACCAATCAGAATACTGAAGGAGCGCTGCCAAGACAAGGCGCCCTTTTCGGCCCTTGATTTACCAGCACTCAGAATACATAATAAGAGGCTTTCTTTAAGATCATCATTATGATCTTTAATCTCTTTTACTTCCTGCTCTCTAGTCTCTTCTCATATTAACAACGGTAATAACTTATTTCTGCTGGTTATTTCATATTGTACTGTAGCTATAGAAAAGAAACTAGAAGCTATCACAAATTTGAGAGTATTTAGTACTGAGTTAGAGATAACTGGTGACAATCATTCACCAATACAGCTTGTGGGTCAGCTTGAGGAATATCAGTATATCAATAACTTCCTAATTCTGTATTTAGTACAACAATATTCTCTTTTGCAAGCATTCCAAGATAAGCAGGGAATGAACTCATTTGAACTTATAAGGCTAATAGATACAGATCAAAACTACAAAAGCTAATATATTAGACATGTGTTATCTATTGTTCATTAGGCATAAGCATAAATAAAACTATCATTGAAGTTAACGTGGAATAGTTATAAAAAGAACTAGCTAGATAAGGCGAAATCAGAATCCTTGAAGATTATTTTTATGTTCAGGTCTATTAAGAAATATGGATGAAGTCATTGATATAATGAAACTCAATCATAGTCATAGTATTACTTAAATATACCGATTTAGTTGTGGTCTTAAAATTTAGACAAATTGATTCATTTTAATTGAAATTTAAATGACATCTTATGGCCTAATTGGTATTATCTAGTAGCTATTTAGGCACTTCTATCTAATTGTAGTATGATCTCATTTGAACGCCTAAAAAAACTCACATATAACAAACATAAGCAAGCTAATTACCGAAATAAGAGAGAGGTACCAGCTCTATACGTGACCAAATTCGTAGCCTAAAAAAAAAAAGAAACTTGGTCCTAGTTGTGACTCAGTATGAACATAGCGCGTCGAAGCACTATCTACCCTTGTAATATCTTGCTATCTTATTCATATCATTGTTCCCGACCTTACAATATATCTATCTTTACTTCCTCCATTGGCCTCCCGGCTAAATCCTATAGCGGTTAGATGAGACCCCGTTCTTCAATCTCCTTAATTTAGGCTACATCATTTTCATGTGTGATTCTAAGAGGGCGTCTAATTAGGTACAGTATATTGAAACAGCGGATTGAGATTCTCTCTGCTCTAAGCCATGCAATTAAGTTCTGGTAAGTATCTAGCATCTTCGAGACCCCCTAATATGTATTAAAGTCATAAATACTTATATAAAGAGATGAATCTACTGAAATGCAAGAAGAAAAGTTATTATATTATCTGTAAATACTCGTAGACTTGAAACTCTGTATAATTTGATACCATAAAAAGGTACTATCACTAGTGAATGGAGCAGTTTATAGCAACGATATCTTACGTATCATAGGGCTAAATTGATTCAGTAGACCAATTTAGAAAGATATACCCTCTAAATTAGTAACATACAGCGTAGACTCTTTTAACATATTTCCATACTACAAGAGGATCTTTCGATGAGATACCGATAAACTTCATGATAACGTAAAAGAAATACAAAAGGATTAATATAATTAATGGGCTTCGCTTAGGTCAAAACAGCCACCACTTTATTTAGGTTACAGTATTTTCGATATATTCTATTGTATATATGATTAGAAGGTAAGCGACAATGAGCAAATACAATGTTGTTCTTACAACTATTTGGGTCAGAATGAGAAGCTCTAGTCTTACAGAGTAGTAAAACTTCATACTAAAATTGGTGTCGTGTAAAGCAACGATGAGAGTCTGTGTATTACCAGTCTTTCTGCAAATTCTAGTAGCTAGCAATACGCGATATACTTAAAGACGGACTGACAATTTAGCTATATTTTTCATAAATCGATCTAAGTATTTCTGTATCTTCTAGATAATTCCAACTCGAAGGGGCGTATAAGAATAAGGCTTAATCTAGGTTTGTGTGAAAAGCTAGATTCGATCTTCTCTTTGAAAAAATAAACTGAAAATTTTCAAGTGCATACAACTAGCTTATTGGATTATCGATAAGATATCTCTCTCTGTAAACAGATCATTAGATTTGGTAAAGACCAAGTCTAAGATATATATATACACATATAGAATCATGCTAAAATTTTCTTAATAAACACTTAAAAAAGATTAGATTACATCGTTACAGTAAGCCGTTATGTTACTAAGTAACGATACCAGACCGGGTTGTTCGCTTAGTTCTAGTTCTTTAAGTGTGAGTATGACAGCGGAATACGCACCGTGAGAGTAAAAATGGAGTCCGAAAGAGGTTGGGTGCTGGCTAAACCTTGTAAATACGGTTGAACGCGGAGAAAACTTCGATTCACTTTCCATATATATATTATTTAATTAAAAACCTAACCCACTAGGCTTAAGTAGTGTAGATACATACCAAGAAAAAAATGTATGTATGCCTCAACTATTTCCATTCTTTTGTGTAAATCTAGTGATATCTACTTTGTTATATTGACAGTATTAATATAAACATTTACTAACTATATAATATCAAGATCTGTACGTATTTTTATTTCACGTATTTACATGGATAAAATATAATTTAGCAAATCAATAATTGTACATAGAACTAAATTAAAGCCATTGAGAGTTATTAATATCTCTAAAGTATCAATATCGAAAAAAATAAGTTGATACTTTGTATTAACTCTAACTCCGTTAGACGAGTTTGAAGTAAGAGATTTATTTTCTTTGAACGCAAACTAATTAGGTAGTTTAAACTTATCTTGAACAAATAAAGGTTTATACTCATCATTAAGTATCTTTTTGATTTTAAGATATAGCCCTTCAGCTACATATAATCATGAAGTAATTCCAAATAACTGATCGATAAGTCAAGAAAACCTGTATGCTACAGTATATTTTATAGTAGTAATTCAAATTAATCCTAACAAAGGACAAGTGTTCTTTCCATTAATGCATGTATTCCATCATGTTTAATTTAGTTAATAATTTAATAGGATCAGTACCATATAGTTTTGCATCAACATCACATTTCATATGAGCATTCTCCTGTGTTTTACTGTTGTTTTAGGTGGTGCAACTATATTAGGTTTCCAAAGACAGGGTAAAAGTTCTTCTTTTTATTTGTACCTTCAGGTTGTCCTTTAGCTTTATTACCTTTATTAGCTTGGATTGAAATTATTTCATACATATCTAGAAATGTTTAATGAAGATTAAGATTAGCTGCTGACATATTAGGTTCCATGCTTTTGAGTATTTTAAGTGGATTCACTTATAATGTAATGACTAGTGGTGTGTTCTTCTTAATTTGATAACTTCTACCATTTATTGTTGCATTCTCTGGTTTAGAACTAGATATGCATGCAGTATTCAAGCTTACGTCTTTGTAGTTTTAGCTTGTTCATATATTAAAATAATAAAAAAACAATAAATATATTAGAGAATATTTATAATAGCAAAAATGATACCCATTATAAAAATCAGATATATAAGGCTATATATTGTTAAATATATAAAATATATAAAGATTTCATGAAAATAGAAAAGTCCAATACTTATTAGACGTATACACTTAAATATATGAATACATATTTAATAATGAAAGAAATTTAAGGATTCTAACAGAAAGTTAGATTTTACTCAGATACTAATAAGTACTAATAAAATAATAGAGAACAATAACACTACGTTTGATTTTCACTTGAAATTATTAAATCTAAAACAGAGACTGGCTTAATTATATTTAAAAAATATAATCTAAACTAATAGCTATCTAACAATTATATAGTAATTCATTCAGTGTATCATATATAACCGTGAATAAGAACTGAAAATTTAAGCAAAGTAAAAATAGTCTGCATAATATGTGATGTGATATATTATATAAAACCTCGAATTACAGGGTAAAAGATTACACATAACAAATGAGAATAGAGAGTCTGATGAAGGCTCTAACTGAACACTGTCCAAGTACTTGACATGCTAATCGAACGACTATTTAAGTTAATTAAATTTATACCGTTAATGCAAGACTACAGTAGTGGGGTAAAGGTCAGTTAAAGCTAAATTGGCTACCTTGAAGAAAAGGGTCAAATGTAAAATCCCTATATATCCAATCAAAGGTTAAAATCCGTTTTAAGATACTATTTTTTATCTTGGTGAGCAGTAGGAGGCTAGTGTTAGTTATCTTTATTGAGTCTAAAGAGTAGGTAGGCGAAAATGAAACTCTAATTGAATACTTTTTTTACTAGAGTTATATGAGAGGAGAAAGAATTACTGAAGAAATTATTTAAATATAAATTTTGTTTTTCATAAGTAGTTAGTTTTAGATAACTTTTCGAATTTTTTCTAATAGAAAGTTTTTAGGCTTTTCCTGGCTAAAAGACTTAGTTAACTTGTTTTTTAGTATAGTTGAATTGAAATGTATCAAATAAACATTCTCAAAAGCATAGATATTCGGGCCTTGAATAAAAAGATACTATTATTTATTCACTACTCACTACAGTCTAGTCTTTTAGCTGCTTAACTACCCACGAAATAGTAGCGATTTGCTAAATAGTCCTATTATTAATACATTTTTTATCTTCGATCTAAGACAATACATCTGGATATATAGGGTTACTATCTATTAGGTTTTGAATAACTCAAGCTTCACTATTCAATAATAACTCGGTATTACCTATGTAGCCAAATAGCATTTAAATGTAGTTAGATCAACTCTACTACTTCTTAGCGATAATTCGCATCTTAGTAAGAATTGCCGAGCACTCCTAGGAGCTTATACTATACTTTGTAACCTTATAAACTATCTACTAGATTGATCATATTAGTTGCGATTTTTAATGATAAAGTTGAACAGTTTAAGAGATATAATACCAAAGTACCTAGCTCGAATTGAACTATAGTCATTTAACAAATAATTATAGAGATCCTTAAAGGTAACTAGATACTAAATATCTTTTTTTAGGTTACGATAGAATACTAGCTATCCCCTTATTTTTTTATATCAATTATATATGTAATTTGCTATTGAGAAAAAAATGGTATAGTAAGTTAGACAATAAATAAAGCCTTTACCTGCTGAAGCTGAAAGGTAGCTGGTTCTTCTATGGTAAGCTATATAATCTCTAGTCTTTTTACTCTTCTTCGATATTTCTATTACAAGTCGTATTACATAGGAATATCCCTCAAAACGTGGAAAGATATGACAGAAATCTAAAGATAATCAAATCACTTAATTAGTAGCCTTCTCCTATTCTTTAATTATAGCTATCCTATTGGAATTTATATCTACGCCCTAATAGTTAACGATCAACCTAAGAAATCTCACTTTTTTGCTATTGATAAAATATACACTCTAATAACTCTGCGTATAATTCAATATACGAAAGACTTTTGGGGGATTACCGAGTACATTTTGAATATATTTCGCGATTAAAAGAGAAAATTAAAGTATTACTTAGATAAACAACTTTAGTAATATCTAATAAGCTATATAATATAATAGATATATACCTAATCTGAGACGTAGTATTTTGGTTAATCTCATGGGCATAAACTATTCCATATTTAAAATAATTATAGCGAGCTCGGGTTAATAATTTTATGTTCTTCTCTCTATTATGAGGCATGTAGAAGAGGGCTTTTATATTAGATTTAAGAGCAAAAAAGTAGTAGAAAGACAAATTAGACTTGACATTAGAGATAAAAAGATATTAAATCAAGGAAATAGCGATAAAACCCCCTTTAAACAATACATAATCGTAGATCTCCTAAATCTTATTTCTTATATTATTAAGACTCTTAATAATTTATTATATATAGTCTTACAATAATAATTAGATACGACTATAGAGGAGAATTATTTTTCATGATGTTAGCCTGATAACCTATTAATTTACTGATATATCAGGCAAACTTTTGATCTTATTCTTAACGGCTCTTCTTTATACCTATAAAAAAATCCATTTAACCAAAAAGATAAGCTCTAGCCTTGTTCTATATATTTAGTTGAACTCGAAGCCATTATGTAGGTGAAACGTTTTATTTTTAGTACTAGACTACTACTATCGACTTATAGGTGATAGATAATTATCAAGATCTTTCAGGTATAATTACATATAGTAAAAGTAGACTTCTACTAATATACGGATCTCATAGAAATAAAAATTATAAGTAAATTATAAGATAAATCCTTATAGTTAGGTACCATCATTAGTATAATATAATATATTTATATAAGACTAGATCGATTTTTAATAGCTTGGAGCTTAGGTATAGATAGGGAAACCTCAGTTAATTCGTTTTCCATAATTATCTCATCGCGTATAGGTCTAATATATCCTTGGTGGCTTGTTGCTATTTTTTCGAAGGCTTTTCGTGTTTAAATCATATTATGAACGAGTAAAGTTTGAAGCAGCGAGTCCGCGTCAGGATTCGGCCCTGTCCCTCGTGGTTGCCCGTGGTCGTCACGTGGCGTTGCTGAAGACTGATTGATTGTCCAAAGTCGTCCATCCATAAGCTGCGGCCCCATAACTGATTGGCGTCTGGTATGTCCGTAACAATCTAGAGTAAAGTATATAAAGAATACCTATCACTACCCCTGTCATATGAAGCCCCTAATGATCTAGAATATCATTAGCGCTTCTAGGTAATGTTCGAGATTATAATTCACTATAAGCATAGTGTTAGATACTGGCTTAATATACTAGATAAGCGCACTACCTTGCTTTGTTTAGTTAAATGGGGAAAGATTCTATACTCAAGCTAAATTAAGTAACGTTTATCTACTAGTTTTATGTAAAGTACGAGCAGCATTTATTTTATTTGTCTTTGGTATAGACACTAATCTTGAGGGGACATGTATTTTGTATTAAATATATCAAAGAACAAAGAACCAATTTTCGAGCTCGTGGGGCTCTCTTGATACCTATCTCCTATTGAGTGTACTCTTTGTATTTAACATCTGTATTAGTGATAAATAAGCTAATTATTTACCCTTATAGAACAGTAACGTTGCACACAGTAAAAATACTTTATTTCTTAAGTAGTTTCTCATAAACATTAAATATGAGGGTTAATTCGTAGCGAGATTTTTAAGAGACATGGCAGATTTATCGAAGTAACAAATATTCGTCAGCTATTCCAAAATATAATCCTAAATCTCTCTATTATTGTCAAGATCTTCAACATGATAAAAGTTCTAGATTATATTGCACTTGGATTAAAAATTGAGATCAAGTCGATAAAGGGAAAGGCCAAAAAATGTTCAATGAAAGCTAAATAGATCTATAAAGTTAAGAATGAAGTGTATATTTTAAAAAGTAATACACATGTCTTTAAATATTGTAGTGGGGAAAACACGAGATTTGTATGATTATTGCCTCAGGCAGTGATCTCCTCAAGGGACATAGGCAATCTACGACTGTAGAGAAGGATAGACAGTTACAACAATGCCACTCATTTCCTGATTCAAGATTTATGATCATTATGCTCCTTGATATAGCATCCGATTATCACTGTTAAGACTCATTTGCCTAGAGTCCCTTCCTGACTTGTTGTTGGGTTTTTTTGCCACCATTTGTCGACCCGTCTATTTTGACCAGACTGCCATCGAGCATCTCCCATTTCAATATATATATACCTTACAGATTGTTAGAGAATATACGTATATTACGGTAAAGTTTGGAAGAAAGAGGCACGTCGTAGGAAAAAGGTAGATATAATACTCTTTGAAATCGCTCACTATCCCTTAATATCGACTTTCCCTACCCCTGCAGCTTAGTGATGTCCCGTAGCGTAGATATAAATTACTATCCCCGGAATACCTGGCTTGTTTCTACTATAGACAGCCTTGGTAAATAACGCTTTTAAGAGATAAGCGTCTTTATTAGGTGTTATAGCTATCCTTTTTAAAAATTATGAACAATCAAGTACTTGTGTTGAATAATTTTGGTTTCTGCGAAACCCCTTATGTTTCTATAATTATTAGCTATGTATTTATACAAATACGTGAAAATTATGTTATGGCTAATCCTATGCAAGCTCTACCTGCTATAGCCGAAATATACGACGGTTCTTGTAATAAAATTGCACGAGGAGTATAAACTTCAAGAAAAATGAATGTGTCTAGAATTAGACCCCTAATTAAATAAAGGCTTCTACTTTTTGAGAATACACCAAATAACAATCTCGTTGATTCAGGTATAGTTACTTTATTTTCAACTATGAAATAATTGACATTGAGAGACAAAGGCAAAGTATTTTCTAGTTATATAAGTTTTATTGCTTATTGCTAAAAAGGCTTTATGAAATAAATGATATTGAAAAATATTTAGTATAATATTTAATAATATTAATATTTAGTACTTTATATCTAAAATGTCTCCATTCATCTTGATTAATTAATCTAAGGAACAGGAAAGTCGCAAAAAAGAAAAAGAAAAGAAAAGAAACTAAGTACCACTTATTCAGCCTTCAGCTTCAACTAGTCTTTTTTTATTCAATATAGAATATGTTAATATCTTATATCATTGATTGAAAAAATCAAAAATATAACAGAAAATAGGAAATGGAAAATATGATGACAGTAATAGATAAATAAACATGTATTTATGATCTACGGATAACGGTTATCTACTAGATAAGTATTCATAGCACGTTTAGATCTAGAGACTGAGAAACGTCTATTTAATCTTCTAGCAGCTTCTAACTTAACACCAGATACTCTTCTATATTTCATATTACTTAAAATAACTATTTTTAGATATTTAGAATCAAATAAATAAAGTGGGGGTTTCGTTAATTAAAGGAATTAAGCAAATCTTACGAAGAGTATTAAGAAAAGTAAGGCAAAAAACCTATGGATTTTACTATTTTATTATGAATAGTATATCTTTATTAAATGGTGACATATACATATGTTCTTCTCTATGTCTATTTATATATTCAGATAGACTGAAATCATTAGACCGTTTCCGAAACCAGACTCATGAATTAAAACCCCGTAAACGTAAATCAGTACCTATAGAAGAAACTGCTTACATACATAGCATACCTTACACTTTCCTTTCTACATTTAGAAATGCCTTTTAACTGAACACTGTCCAAGTACTTGACACATGCTAGTCGAATGACAATTTAGGTCAATTTGATTTATTGAATTATTTTAAGTAGTGAAATGGAGCTAATCCCCAAAAAAGGAAATAATATGGATTGTATTCTGTGACTTGACTACATGAAAAAGAAATTAAGATAAGTGTTGAAAGCATCTAAGCGCGAAGCCTTTTTTACATCTTGTTGGAATAATCCTTTTAAAGTGGTGTTGTATTAGCTAATGCTTCACTCGGTGTTGCTTCTCATGATACTCATTATGCTGTAGCTCATTTCCAAATTTAAAAGTGACTGTCACAAGCGCTGCATATCAGCAAATGATGATAGATCACCTTTTGCTCTTTACTTCCTACTTAAAGATTCAATAACCATATTATTATTCTTTAGAGTATTATCAAAGTGTAGCCTAAGAAAGCTGTAATGTAATTCACTACCGAGTGGCCACCTCCAAAACGCATAGTAAATCCAATATATTACAACTTAGTATCTCAGCAACGAAAATCTATATAGAGTTTGTCTTAATATCTTAATACTTTTCAGGTAATAATTACCTTCTCTGGAGAGTTCAAATATGTTTACGACTTTCTAAGTACGACATTCTATATATTTCTGGTCCTCTGTAACGTAATTGCAAAAATCATGATAATATAACATTTCGAGACTCTTGAAATTAATATATAGGATTTTAAATCGTTATCGATCACTATCTAGGAAAAGTAAAATTAAACAGTAATGCGGTTGTTGAGATACTAAGTTGTAATATATCGAATTTACTATGCGTTTTGGAGGTGGCCACTCGGTAGTGAATCACGTTAGCCATCATGACTATAAGTATATTACTGTACCTATAGCTAATGTTAAATAAGTATCCCGAATTTTATCTATTTCAATTACTTTCCCTCAAATAAAAACCCAATGCCAACCGAACATTCAACTTCAATAAGGATAAATAGCATCCAGGTATATTATATAATATTTTGTACTTAGTACTAGACTTAGTAAAAGATTAATGATTAAGTAATTCACTACCGAGTTAACGTGATTCATATCGAAGCTGCGCACATACCGAAGCTGCGCACCCCACCCAAAAACGCGTCATTTAATTAGACCTTTCTTCTTCAACCACCCACTATGCCACCAATTCGTACTCAATCCTCTCAAAAACGTACGGAGCAAGAGGGTAGGCTCTCATTAGCAATCGAGGCGATTCAGAAGCAAGATTTTACCTCTATACGTGGAGCAGCGCGCTGTTTTGACGTACCCGAATCGACCCTCCGTACGCGTCTCAATGGGGCTCAAAACCACGCAATTGCACGCGTTAAAAAGCTCAAATTGACTGATATTGAGGAGGAATCTCTTGAAAAATGGATTATATCTATGGATTCTCGCGGAGCAGCCCCCCGACCGGCGACTGTACGAGAAATGGCAGATTTACTACTTGCGGCGCGTGGATCTATACCCCCTCTTACGGTCGGCAAATGTTGGGTTACAAACTTTATTAAAAGGCATCCTTTATTATCCTCCCGTTTCTCAAGACGCTACGATTATCAGCGAGCTAAATGCGAAGACCCGAAGGTTCTTTCTGAGTGGTTTTCTCTCGTTCAAAAGACAATCTTGATGTACGGTATCGACTCCGACGATATCTATAACTTTGACGAGACTGGCTTTGCGATGGGCATAATCGCGACTACGAAGGTTGTAACGAGAAAGGAATTCTACGGTCGGCGATCACTTTTACAACCTGGAAATCGCGGGTGGGTGACTGCAATTGAGTGTATAAGTTCGACGGGGTGGGCGCTTCCTCCGTGTATAATCTTTAAGGGCAAAGTCTTTATTGAATCTTGGTTCGATAACCTCCCGAACGATTGGAGACTCGAGGTTAGTCCTAACGGATGGACCTCTGATGAAATTGGCCTTCGATGGCTCGAGAAGCTCTTTATTCCGTCTACTTCTTCTTATACGAAGGGGAAGTATAGACTCTTGATACTTGACGGCCACGGTAGTCACTTGACTCCGAAATTCGACGAGCTTTGCGAGAAGAACAATATTATCGCAATTTGTATGCCTCCGCATTCATCTCACCTTTTACAGCCCCTTGATATTGGCTGTTTTGCCGTATTAAAGGCCGCCTACGGTCGACTTATTGATTCGAAAATGCGGCTTAAAATCAACCATATCGAGAAACTAGACTTCCTCGATGCCTACCCTTCCGCGCGAATTGAGGCGTTTAAACCGGAGACTATTAAGAATAGCTTCTCGGCCGCTGGTTTATTACCTTTTAACCCCGATCGGGTTCTCTCGAAGGTCAATATTCTTACGCGTACGCCGACCCCCCCCTCGAGCCGAGGGAGCGAGTGGGAGCCAAAAACGCCCTCAAATTATATCCAGTTACAAAAACAAGCTTCCTCGATAAAAGCCTTGTTAAAACAGCGCTCAAAAAGCCCTCCGAGTCCGCTAAATTCAGCGATTAATCAGGTTTTAAAAGCTTGTCAAATCACTATGCATTCAGCAGCTATTCTCGAGAAAGAAGTAAGCGATTTACGCGCTGAAAACGAGAAGAAGAAGCGAAAAAAGGCTAGATCTACAAGGCAGATAGTTTCTCAAGAAGGCCTTTCAGTTCAAGATGCCTCTGCCTTGCTATTAGAGCGAGAGCAGGCTGTTTTAGCGCCTATATCCAGTGAGGCAAATCAGGGTTTAGCACGTTTACAGCCACGTACGCGGGCGTTACTGAGATGCTCAGAATGTGGAATTCAAGGTCATAATAGAAGGTCCTGTCCTACTAGATCTCGCAGTTAGTTTAGTCAAATTTGATGGCGTTTTGGTTGAGAAAAATCCATTTTAAATGACTAAGTTGGGTGTGGTGCGCAGCTTCGGTATGTGCGCAGCTTCGATATGAATCACGTTAGACACCCTAAACTGCGTACTAGATGCGATTTTCAAGAACTTAATATCTCAACAACAACGGCTTTATTTTATCTCCTAGCTGGTCGAAAAAAAAATGATAAGTCATTTCAACATTGAAAACAAATTTCAGGAAATCGACAGCCCGCATTATTATGGTCTGAAAAATCGTTGCTGGAAGCCAGAAATGACTATATCATTCATTATCACTAAATTTGAAATAATTTGATACTCCCGTATGAGGATAGGTATCGCCCAAAATGTATTTTGATACTAGCAGAAATCCCTAGTTTATCGCATTTAGTATGGTGTTTGGGGGTAATAAGTTCGGTAGTAATTATGTCAATAATAAAGGAAAGAAAGTATTATCTAATATTATTAGGAATGAACGTAAAAATTTTAATTGACATCACGAATAGTGATATAACCTAGTTATTTTATGTCTTACATCAAGTCCCTTTAATAATCCTACCTAACCCAAAAGCATTCAAAGATAATAAGTACTATGTCTTTTCCAGCTACTATCATATTATTTAATCTAATATACTCCTAGATTATAGCAAGACGTAGTTTAAATTTTTAAAAAGTGATGCTACTTGATGACTTACGCTTATTTATGGACATATTTTCATATAACGACATACTCACGGAGCTTCTTTAAGTCCTTCCTTCTCTCCCTATTTTACATGTTATGGAAAACTGTCAACTCTATCAATAATTGTTTGTTATTAATATTATCTCTGAAGGGTGTAATATTATGATAAACGTGTATTTATAGTTTTACGATATAGCTTTGCAGAAGTAAATATTACTCACAATAATTTTCAAGCTTCAGTAAATGACCGGAGTAAACCGGAGTAACCTACTGCGCTAGGACCGAATCTTCTTTGCATTGAAGCCATAGTTCCACCCATAGTTTCCCGTTCCACTAAAATTACGAATGTCAATGAAAATAAAGCAGGTATTATTGACAATAATCCATTAATTACTAAAATTATAATTTTCAATTATTTTTTATTGTTTAGCATAACAATATAACAGTGTATAGAATAATTATCTTTTTATTACTATTCAGCCTGCTGTTTCTATTATATATATATTAATGTTTAATAAACACGTTAGTAATTTCTATTGAAAACATTTGTGTCTAATTTGGACTACAGGTTATTAATTTGCATCATATTAAAGAAAAGTGATTTTAAGAGCTCTGAGAACTCGAATCCTTTTTTTTCGATTTTTAACCGGAATGCAGAGCTACTCCTGATTTACAAAAGAAGTTAATAATGATAGAATTAAATTGAATGATAATCTTTTTGAATAGATAATTCAACTGAGCCATTTTTTATAATACTTACTAAATCTACTATAGCAAAGAAGTAAGTAAAGTATAGTACAGTAGAATATTGTCTCAATGCAATAAATGGTCTTTCAACATGTTTTGAACCTATTTGCATTAATTTTAAGAAATTAGCTACAAGTCTGAAGAAAGCGGTTTTGCTTCAAGGTCTAAATTGTACTCCTCTTGATTCAGATGATAGTAAACTACCACTGAAGCTAAAATAGCTGCCAGTATAGCTAAAGCACCTAATATTCTATAAGATTTGATCTAAATATAGCATAGAAAATTGGTGTATCATTCTAGTACCATAGCAGGTGAAGCTTGCATAGGATTAACCATAGCTTAGATTTGCCATCTCCTAAGCACCGAGTAATGAGAAAACAAATATAGATAACACTATCAAGTAAAATGTTATAGCTATTAGATCTTGAAATGAGAAGAAGTAAGACCAATAGGTAAAGCATCATAATTTCCTTATCGTACTCCACCGTAATTGACTATTAATTGGATTAATACTAATGTAGGTAATACAAAATGTAATAAACAATGTAATGCATAAAATCTATTTCAAGTAGCATTAGTAACGGAAAAAGCTCCTCACGTAAATTCAACTATATCTTGACCTACTTAAGGTGTAGTACTCGTTATTGAAGTAATACTTGTAGCTCTTCATAAATTCAATTGCACTTATGGTAGATCTTAACGTAAGAAAACTGTAGCCATCACAGCTATGAGTATTACTGTACCTATAGCTCATGTTAAGTCTCAGGCGATTTATATGATCCGAATAAACCTCTACCTGTGTGTAAGAATAGCGAGAAAAAGAAAGCTGAACTGTGTTAGCGTGTAAACGACGTAGGAAACATCCATTAATTACATTTCTCATGATATTTTCTGCATAATTAAAAGCTTCTATGCTCTAATCGCATGTAGTTTTTCATATTCTTCAAACTATGAAGTACCAAAATGAAAGAATGTCCATCAAAAAACATAGTTTGAACTATGAAAAATTGATACATAGTTATGACACTAATCAAACACCAATAAGAGCTAAGAATATACGGCCTTCTTATGAAGCAACTAAGAATAAACAATTTGTTTTCCTACCCTTTCTATTTTCTGAATCTGTTTAGTAAAGCCATTCAGACCTCTACAGACTATTTGCTAGTTGAGCTAGTATAAAGAAGTAATTTTATCAAACCTACTAGAGTATCTCTTCGTATCTCACTCCATATTTAGTATTCATTTTTAGATTTGATAGTTTACATATATTATATGCTAGCAGAAAATCTTCTCAGCTTATTGATAAATTCTTATTGAAGGTAGTGATACTGATTTTTTTAATAATAAATATTGAGTATTTACTAAGATGAGTTTTTCTCATATTTAATAGATGCACTGTGGTTTTAACGTAACAGACCCCCAAGCTGCGCACCCCACCCTACTTGATTATTTTAAATGGATTTTTCTCAACCAAAACGCCATTAAATTGAATAAACTAAACGCGAGATCTAGTGGGACATGACCTCCTATTATGACCCTGAATTCCACATTCGGAACATCTTGGTACTGCCCTCGTACGTGACTGAGAAAGGGCTAAACCCTGATTTACCTCATTAGATCCTTGCGGTAAATCAGGTTGTACTAGCTGCGATATCAAGGTTGATGCCTCTCTAACTGTAAGGCCTTCCTCGCGATGTATTTGCCTTGTAGATCTAGCATTTTTGCGCCTTTTTTTCTCGTTTTCAGCGCGTAAATCGCTTACCTCTTTCTCAAGAATAGCAGCTGAATGCATTGTGATTTGACAGGCTTTTAAAACCTGATTTATCGCTGAATTCAATGGACTCGGTGGACTTTTTGAGTGCTGTTTTAACAAGGCTTTTATCGAGGAAGCTTGTTCTTGTAATTGAATATAATTGGAGGGCGTTTTTGGCTCCCACTCGCTACCCCGGCTGGAGGGGAGGGGCGGCGTACGCGTGAGAATATTGACTTTCGAGAGTACCCGAGATGGGTAAAAAGGGAGTAACCCGGCCGCAGAGAAGCTATTTTTGATATTCTCCGATACAAATGCCTCAATTCGCGCGGCTAGGTAGGCATCGAGGAAGTCTAGCTTATCAATATGACTGATTTTAGCCCGTATTTTCGATGCGATAATCCGACCGTACGCGGCTTCTAACACCGCAAAACAGCCAATATCGAGAGGCTGTAAAAGATGAGATGAATGCGGAGGCATACAAATTGCGATAATATTGTTCTTCTCGCAAATTTTGTCGAATTGTGGTGTTAACTGCCGTGGCCATCAAGTATCAAGAGTCTATACTTCCCCTTCGTACGAGAAGTAGTAGACGGAACAAAGACCTTTTCAAGCCAACGAAGTCCAATTTGATCAGAGGTCCATTCGTTAGGACTTATCTCGATTCTCCAGTCATTTGGAAGGTTGTCGAACCAAGATTCGATAAAATCCTTGTCTTTAAAAATCACGCATGGAGGAAGCGCCCACTCCGTTGAACTTATACACTCGATTGTTATATAAACTCGATTTTGGTTACCCACGCGCGATTTCCAGGCTGTAAAACGGATCGCCGACCGTACAATTTTTTTCTCGTCATAGTCGAGATTAAACCCATTGCAAATCCCGTCTAGTCAAAGTTATAGATATCGCTAAAATTAATCCCGTATGTTAGAATTGTTTCTTGAACGAGAGAAAACCATTCAGATAATAGCTTCGGGTCCTCGTATTTAGCTCGCCGATAATTGTAGCGTCTCGAGAGTCGAGTAGATAGTAGGGGATGCCGTTTGACGAATTTTTTAACCCAATTTTCGCCGACCGTAGGTGGGGGTATAGATCCACGCGCCGCGAGTAGTATATCTGCCATATCTCGTACAGTTAACGAGCGTGGAGCTGCTCCACGAGAACACATAGAGATAATCCATTTTGAAAGCGATTCCTCTTCAATTTCAGTCAATTTCAGCTTTTCTGCGCGAGAGATCGCGTGGTTTTGAACCCCATGGAGGCAGTTACGGAGGGTCGATTTAGGTACGTCAAAATAGCGCGCTGCTCCACGTACAGAGGAAAAATCTTGCTTTCGAATAGCTTCAATTGCTAATACAAGCCTACCCTCTTGCTCAGTACGGTTTTGAGAGGATTGAATACGAATTGGTGGCATGGTGGGTGGTTAAAGAGAAGAGGTGTAATTAATTGACGCGTTTTTGGGTGGGTTGCGCAGCTTGAGGGTCTGTTACGTTAATAAGTTATTGCTTTGTCAATATTCAATTTAATTTAATTTCTGCTGTTACAACTGTTTGGGCTAAATCATCACCTATATACATACTATGCTTATAAGATCTTCATTGATAAGTAGTTACTGAGTATTTGATACTTTGCAAGAAAGTAGATACTGAAGAGCAAGAAAGTAAGAAGAGTGATGACACCTTTATAAGAGCACATACAAATAAAGAGAAACATTTATGATACAATTAAATCACCATGATAAAGGTATGTAAAAATGAACATTTATCAACCAGGGCTCCAATAATTTCGAAGGGCTAAAAATATGGCGATCATTACTAAATAGTTCCAAAATAGAAACAAAATTTGCAACAGAAAATACTACTATTCATTTACAGAAGTAGCCGGCGGATATTAAATCTATATTATTAGTACATTTATATTTTGATTTCTCATAAAGTAATTAATTATATATCAATTTTTTTGGAATGTTTTATATTACAATCAAAATGTTATTTAATTTATATGTTTAGTCTTATTATATTATATTATCAATGTTTTTCAATTGATTGTAATAATAGTTTCACTTTCTTATCTGAAAATATATCTTATTTCCGTTTCTTCAAAAATTAATAATTTAAAAAGTAATTCAAATATAATACTTAGAGCAAGATTATCTATCGTAGTGAGAATGAGTTTCAAAGCTATTCACAAATAACTATAGCAACTCCTTTGTTATGTTTTTTTCAAAGAGATCAAAATTTTAATTTTGATAAGAGTTATCTCTGTAGTAGATTGGATACCCTCAACCACTTAATACAGTTACATAAGAAATACCTTCTGTTCAACTTCTTTTAATAAAACACTTCCATCCCATATTTATATTAATTTCTTAGTATCACTCTATAGCTATAATATCGTAGAACTAAGACTAGTTGCTACTCATCACTAGAATAGAACTGGACATAGATATTAAGGACTAAGATATGGATCATGAAATCCGCACAGCCTGTGAATATCATAGGAGGCTAAATTAAACAAAGAGCGAATATAAGTAATACATAGCTACTACTTCCTTATGATTCTTTAAGAAACTTTGTAGATTGGGAAGTCTATAACTGTTTTCTTGTACTGAATATATAGTATAATTAAACCGGTAATATAGCATTTATAAGAGGCGAAATATTTCCCAAAAGCTTGAGCTATCAAATATATAAGTATTTCACATAAAGAAGTATTTTAATCATATTAAATTACTCATATAAATCGCCTTACCACTAAGTTATCTATCAATATTTGTTCGGTTAAATGAAGAACACCATTTTCCCCCAAAATTTTATGTTTCTTCATATTAGAGAATACTTAACATTGTGTAATTTCATTAGGGATATCTTGAAGATCCTGAAATAATATAATTATCACAATCTTTTTATGGACAAGAAAGTCATAAAAAAAACTAGCAAGAGCTTACGTCACAAAGCCGACTAAACGATATACCTACAATGACATCCTAAATACAAGATATAATTATCATGTATGATAATAATATGATAACAACTATGCTCCTCTACAGTTAAATATTCAAATTAGTAATAGTAGTGCAAGACATACTATAATCTTACCCACTTACTTAAGAACATTACTTGGTAACATTATCTCAGGGCTATCATTGTCCGTAAGAAGAAAACAACTACTCTGTAAGACACTACTAGAACTTGATACCATAGGACTATAGTTATGGAGCTTTCACAATATAATTTATCCTATTCTGGGTAATGTTCCAGCTATAGCGCTTACTGATATGATATGCTATAGAATAGCCTTATATTCATTCGTAAATGTAATCTATATACACTCACCCTTATGTCACTTTTCTCTCCCTTGGAGGTCATAGGGTAGATAAAGCTAAGGTAGAACGTTATTTTACCACTTTACTAAAACGTAGAGTACTCTATTGCTTAGGCTCTATCTTGAGAAAAGATATCTAAATACCTGAAGGATTAGAGTCTTATGATACCTCCAGCTTATAAAACCTCTCTGGACGATTCTATGACTGAGAACTATATAAATGAGCTTAAGACATAGTTCCTTCCTTATATTGTTTCTTTAGATATGATGAGCAAGAACAGATCCTTGTAACCTTGTGTCTATAATAGAGACAGATACAACATGATAATTTACTCCTTGTTTCTGGAGATAATTAAGTAGCAGGCTTGGTAGTATTTACTATAGTAAGTTGATATACTTTGTCTATCTTTGATACTTTTTTTAAATATTTCAAATACTCTTCCAACGGTAAACCGTAATATAAAATATGACATTTGATCAACAAAACTAATTATTTAGAGATTAATTTTTACTATCTATACTATATATTATGCTACAATTTTCAATGGAGAAATATTATCAGCTAATACTGTCACTTATAAATTATTTGAATTTATTTTCTGTATTGAGCTTGATCACGCGTTCGGAACGAATATGTGCTCTAACAAAATAGTACCGCCTGCATAGCCATTACAATACTACTTGGGCAGCAATAGGTTAATTGAACTTTGATTCATTGATACATTATTTAGCTTCCCCTATACGCCTTCCTTAAAATGTACTTGTTACTACGCTTAATTAAGCTTATCTCAGTTCAACGTTCTCAGTAGAAATAAGTACTCAATATAGGAGTTCTACAAGTTTTGACTTATACTATCTTGTTCCTTTCTTATTAACTCTATATATCTCTATTTTTATTCTTCATTTCTCTATTTCTTGTCTTAACCATGATAAACTTTATGTTATAGATCTTACTAAGCGCAACTTATTCTTAACTTTAGAATAAAAATTCATTGGAAATAAATGTACTTGAAAAGGATATCTAGCCCTTCTTCTCCTTTCGTTCTCATTTAATCTTCTCTAACCTTTAGATTAATGGGGAGATTTACCTCACCTAGAACGATATTCAAGGGCTAAGGAGTCAAGAACTTTAACACTCCTTATATAAAGACAGTAGATGTATAGGTAATATTCATATCCCCATCATTATAGGAGATATATACCTAGATCCCTATATTATCTTATATAATGTGAATAAGCGTAATAATAAATATATGATGTATATTCCACTTCTTCATTTTATTATATAATAAAGTATTATTTAGCTTGACCCGAAACAAAAATTCGAGTTTCAGCAATTGGAGATACCCTTCATCTTATTAAATAATATAGTTTCAAGATAATGATTAGGATTCATGCATCGGAATATCTTTTTTTTAAACTTAATTTACTCTTCATATAATACTAAATGCTTTAAATATAATATTGTAATTTAAATTTTGGCAGGAGGAGTTGGAATCGATAATTAATAAGTGAATATATTTTTCCGTCTTTCTTACAGAATGAAAAAAAGTAATATTCTAGACAAGCTAATAATACGATTAGTTTTTACAATTATGATCTTATGAAAAACAAGGAATTCTTTCTTATTCGAATAGATATTCATTCAGCTTACTCATTTGTTTGTACTTTATTAGTATTTGGAAAGGCGAAAATCCCCAAAAGTAGGCAATATAATATTAGAGTTTAAGATCTAGATGTTGATAACAGTTTAAAATATTGTATTTTTGAAATGAAGACTCAATTATCAGGGAGCTATATACATCGGTCTGACGGTCACCACCTAGATAGAACGTAAACGCACTGATCTCTCACGCAAAAAGCTAGGCAAAAATCACTTCTAAGAAAATCGCAATTCAACCAGACAAGAGAGCAGGTCGCAGGGCCCCTAGCCGTCTGTTAGTATTATTTTCAAGACGATATGTCATGATACCATATGTAGAGTTTCCCTATAGAGTGAGTCGGAGTAACTGGCTTCTTTGAAGGCCCGAAAACGACCCTAGCTGTGACCAACAAACGCGAGTGTAGATGCTTCGAGTGCTTGTATGAGGACCGAGACGAATCCCCCTTGGATCGTATTAAAGACATCCTAGGTAGTAGCGTAGATTCCACTGGCCTGAACAATCTGATGCAAAACACCGAGATAGATAGTGTTCCTTTCTGATGGCTGATTCTGTGAAGCTATAGATGCTTGGTTGGCGCAATCGCAATATCTTCAGTGCCGCGAGAGTATTCAATTATGTTGACTTAAGTTTGGAAGAAAGAGCGGCATTTAAGTCAACACCTGACATAGTCGATCTTCTGATGGAGCTCCAGTCAGCTGATACTGCCATCTATATATTGGGCTGGCAAGGAGGGCAAGCCCAATTGAACAACCTACAAAAGGTTTCGCCCAAGGGGTCAATAAGCTCATATACCGTACCAACGCCATGGATCTGGGGGGGCTAATATGGATGACACAGGAGAGCTTTTTTTTGACAGCAGTGAGGCTGCCGGAGCCGAAATTCTCTGCCTTTCATGTGATTCGTGGCGAAGGCATCCAGGACACACAATGTCAGCACCAGTGCTTCCACTGCCTGATTTGGCCACAGGATGGACGCCCGAATCTGTCTTTGTCCACCTTACCCGACTCATGAAGTACTTAATTAAATATCCCCTTAACAAATAAATGATAGACTGCACTTATGACACGAGTTAAACACCAGTTAAGAGTATAAATGCTTCTTGTAAAACAGCCGGAATTTGCCCTTGGTTAGTAATGATATCGTTGAGGGTGGAAAACTGCAAAAGAGAATGACCTTGTTTATGTATTATTCCTGTTGTTTTTTTCAATAAATACATTATCTTTAGTTCGGCATAAGCATACCAATGTACTATGATGGTTTTGTTAGATCGATACAGCCTTCATTACTTAAAGCTTCTCCGAACCTTACGTATGTTATATATATTGAAATGGGAGATGCTCGATGGCAGTCTGGTCAAAACAGACGGGTCGACAAATGGTGGCAAAAAAACCCAACAACAAGTCAGGAAGGGACTCTAGGCAAATGAGTCTTAACAGTGATAATCGGATGCTATATCAAGGAGCATAATGATCATAAATCTTGAATCAGGAAATGAGTGGCATTGTTGTAACTGTCCATCATTCTCTACAGTCTTAGATTACCCATACCCTTTCCTCGAGGACATCACTGCCTGAGGCAGTAATCATACAAATCTCGTGATTTCCCCACTACAATATGTAATATAAACATTAAAAATTTACGAAATCATGGATGAATTAGGATCTGAACAAGAAACGCAACTGCTGGCACGTACTTTGGTCAAGACATATAAATAGATTACGTTATTATATACAATCTATATAGAAGTTTATGCGACAGAATCGCTCCACAAATTGCACTTAATGATATTATAGCAAAACACCGTAGTCGTATGTGAAAAGTTGATGGACCATTCCTGCTCCTATTGTTCTTGCTGCTTGTAACATTAATTATGACATACCTCTGATAGACTTTTGCACCTTTCAAAAATAAATAATGTCGTAAGGATGTGGTGCTGTAAAATGGGGACTAGATTTAACGTCTACCACGGCTCTACCATAACATAGAACATAACTCCCAAAAAGCAGAATTAGATAGAACTAGAGTGTTTCTTAATAAACAACTTTAATCACGAATTCAACAATTTCAACACAATTAGATTTGTTCTTGTCCTAATAATAAAGAGGTTCTTTAAAGAAAGGTAGCCCTTTGATTTGAGATAGAATTTATATCAGTGAGAGATTACCCTCAGCAATAGAAGTTGATCTAGGTTCAAGCATAATAGCGAAACTTTCAAAAAAAATATAGTAGAGCTGTCCTTCCCAGAGGTATTTCGGCACAAATATGATATGCAAAACAAGCAGGTAGAAACCCGGGTGGTCCAGGAACTCCGAGTGTGCGTTACTTCACGGGAAAATTGTGTTTAGCTCAACCGCATGTGGCAGAGGAACTAAATATTCCAGATGTTGCATCGAACATTGCAACCAAGCCCTGGTTTTCTTATCAACAGGCAATCGATTTTCAATCCAGTGGGCTGGCTGCATGAACCCTCCGCCGCACAGCCTGGTGGGTATTTTGACTTGTGTTCGGGATTAGATACAACGAGAAACAAGTCCATGTTACCATTCTACCCAAAGAACAGACTTTCTTTTCGGCTCACCCTATTATTGCAGCCCAGGAAGGAAATTTCAGTGGAAATCTCGCTGGATTGATTTGCTATTCGAGGCGCTGCAACGACACGTATGATATTCCTGGACCGAGGGAGAATCGTTGGTTGAATTATTTTACAGTCACTGGGATCCTCACATTGGATTGGAATAACGCGCCCTGGAGATCAATTGAATACACGCCTTGACTGGGCTGTTTGAAGATTCAAAGAGGAGCTTAACCTGTCTCATGTGGAGAGTGGCTGTTCGGACAATCCGCGCGACAAGATCATTCGAGGAGATCATTTGAGCTGCTCACGGGAAAGAACGATTGACTTTGCGTCAGCTGGCCGCTTGCCTCGAAAGAGAATTTATGAAGCATCGAAATCCAAGTACTGAATGACTCGGAGCTAATCAATGACTATGAGAGGGGAAAGGTCTCCAGAGCCAGGCATAAAAATGGGTCACATATTTACAATGTGCAATTAGCTCAGGGAAAATGCCATCTGAAAATGGAGATATCAGTCAGGGCCACCCATGCTTTCTACTTTGTTACCGAAATAGGGTACCCAGGCAAAATTCTAGACCGGTGTCTCGTGCTGCTCAAGGAAGGATACAGTACTGCTCTTTCCTTGGAAAGAAAGACAATGGCTGTGAACTGAATAAAGCCATACGTGAAATCATCTCAGTCATTTACGTCAAAGCAAGCCGATGACATCAGTGTGCGCACTTATGAAGTACTCCTGCTTAAATCGCCAGTTTTTTTGACCCATTCGGCAGCTTTTTGGACAGCCATGTCGGGTTCCTTCTTTAAATCCATGAGATAGCTCTAGATTTCAGCAGCTGTGAGTCGGCCTGCTTGACCAATTCCGCAAACTTGATCGATGTCCCAGATATTTCGGGATATTTCGGGGTTCCTTTGCGCCAGCTGACTGACTCTCTATCTCGTGAGTCACAATGCACGAAGTTGATCACACTCCCTTGCAGAGAACGGGTTGTAGACCAGTATGAATATGCTCCTGATGCTGCTTTTATCCGTTTATCGTGAGCACTACTTCTCATTCACTCGGTCAGGGCGAGTCAAAGCAGTATCAAGTTTGTCTAGGTGATTAGTTGTCATGATGAGAACCCGACCCTCCTGTGCTCCAACACTATTGAGATAGTTCAAAAGCGCCGATATTGAAGTACCACGATGAAATGCGTTCCGATCTTCGATGAAGCTCGTAACGTCATTGCTTTTGCTGACATCATGGAGAGGTTGAATCCCCGCATTATCGACATCCTCGAGGAGTCTGATGCAGCGACTTGAAAGCTCCTGGAAGAGCTATTCCGAGAGACATATTAGGTATATTCGTTAAAGGGAGCCAGGATCTTCTTGATATCCGAGAGCTGTCTCCAGTCGTTGGGTATGAGACGTAAGGCTTCGATATCTGGACCATCGTTGACTGTATCTTCGAGCTAAGGGCGACACTCTTCGGCTCAGACAATCATAACAAAGGTAGAGTTCCATCGCGTATCAACATCGTAGTTGATAGCTATTGTACAGCCAAGTTGATTATTCCACTTTTGTATCCGCTGAGGAGATCGTGAATCCCAAGGACAAGCAGTCGAAGCTGTGCAACAGGCGTAGGAGCGTTGACCGTCTTCCAGCTCCTTTCAGCAACATCATGTAGGAGAGCACAGGCGTCCTTATGCAAACTAGCGCGTAGAAGCTTTTATATAGATTTCATAATCATGTTCAAGAAGTGAGCAAAGCAGCGGATTTGGGAGGTAGGGGTAAACTTCTTCGTCTCCTCTCGGATGATGGTCTCGGCCACGTGCTCCTCGTACCGCTGAGACAGCTTTTGAAAAAGATATCGGTGTCGAGTATCATGAGCACCGGCACCAATTCCCTGGGAGATAGGGCCTACTCCGGTACCTTCTCAGCCGCGTACGAGGGCCCTACCGAGATGCCGGTCCGGATGGACCTCGAGTCCAGCTGTTTGATTTGATGACGTTTTGATTGAGATAAATGCGTCTAATATTGATAGTTTAGATGGGTGTCCAGCTCGCTAGTGACAGGGAGCTGAAGGAGTCGACTCAGAGGGAGGCCACGGATCTCTGATTGTTGGATTGTTCATTCGTCTGCGTGGCTGGCCTACAAATAGTGCATCATTCTTTCCTATCTTCCTTCACCGTGCACCGTCGGACAATGGTCCCCCTCGTAATTGGCGCCTTGATCCCCTGCCCCTTTGTCGACGAACACTCCCAGTCGGGTGTCCGCCGGCGCAGTGGCGGCATTTGAAAGCGTTAGAACGGTGTGACCAGATATGCCCCGGTTTTTGGCATTTCCTGCATTGCTGCATCTGCATGTGCGTAGTTCATCTATCATTGACCACGGATCTCAATCAGTGCGAGCAGCACCTTGTACGTCCAAGCTTGGAATATCCGCTGCGACCGTGGAAGCCGGACCTGACACTGCCTCTGGTTCGTAATCAGCCTGCTGTCCTCGTGGATTGGCATCTGGAATGTACCACAAGATCAAGCTGATGTCACGTCTTGCATCCGGTAGCGGATCCCCCCGAACCACCCCCCCAGGAAGTCCTCGTAACACCCACGCCCTCACTCGGCTCATCCTCTGCACGATCATGCTCAATCGAGTACCCCGATGACGCTGGATTGTGATTTCGATCCCTCACAACGACGAGGACCCCTCGTGGAGGTTCTCGTCTCTCGCGCCCGCGCACCGTCCACAAACATCGCCTTATCGAGACGTGTCGCCGAGTCACGGTCGACGCGACCAACGCGCCTGCCATGATATAAATTTCGCCTCGCTCCGCTCCACGCTCAGCGGACCTCTCGCTCGCTTCATCGCTTCCGTCCTGACTACCAATAACATGACTGCCGACGACCTTTGTGACGGCATCCTTGGCATGGTCGCCAGGATCCGAAACCAACCCCCTGACGAGCTTCACGAGCTGACTTACGATAACGAGGTAAGCGGCTGGTCCTGATGTGCGAGCGACCCTGCCCCCTTTCCGTGGCCTTGAGATGCGCTACTGACCGCCCGGACAGTTTGCGGCCGAGGTGGACAAATGTGAACGCCTGTGGGAAACCGCGCTTTTGCGTACCTTGCGGTTCCCTTTCAAACGCGACCGTAAGGGCCATAACCGCCTTTATGAAAGGCTGTGCAAGGACTGGACGCCCAACGAGCTCGGCCCAGAGGCGGAGGCGGTCATCTGGTATTGGGCCATTGAGCCCGACACCTTCTTTGCACCCACGCCCATCGTCGACCCGGACCATGCCACGCCTTGCATGTTGGACTCGGTCTGTCGCCTACTGAACCATCTAGCAACCCAAACCAAGGTCGATGTCGTTCGCTGGCGATTGCTCCTGTGTTTCCTCGTCGAGTTCGTTGACGAACGGATCACGGGTACCAGCAATGCGGATCATATCGTCCATCTCTTGATCCAGGCGAAGCTGATCTCTCCCGGAGTGCAGCATATGCTGTCCGTCAACCTTGTGAAATGGCCCAAGGCTGGGCGCCGGTACGTGAGTCTCGCCAACGGGCTTGGAGGCTGGGGTGCTCTTGTGTACCTTCCTGCCTTCGCCCCATCGCATTATGAAGAACACTACCACCCGGATGGTATGGACCAATCGCGGATCATCCAGTGCCTGCAAGAGCAAGTGCCGACGACCGCCAGCTTGAAGCGCAACGACTGGAATGCTTATGAGGTTGCCAATGCCCTCCGCCAGCACTGGCGTAGGAAATGCCCGACGAGCTTCTTCCATTGCGACCCATGTGGACACCAGGGAAGTGCTCGACCTCGTCGTGTCCGGCGGCCGAGAAAACGTCGTCAGACACCACGCAATGGCGTCTATCCACCCCCACGGACGCCTCTCCCGGCCATGGGTGAAGAGGTCTCCACGTGGCAAGCTCCTTCGCCCATGGGCCAGTCGCCTTGGGGCAGTGGTGATCCGATGCCAGACCGCGCATCTCCGCAACTCTCTTTCCTCGCTCCCAGTGACGATGATTGTCGGGTGTTCCCTACATCCTCTTCGACGCCGCTCGTCATCTAAACGAGGCGCCTGGATGACTCCCTGCTGTCGGTTGTCATCGCGTGCGGACTTTGACTTATCGAGGACTACGTTGTCCCTAGTGCGGCAATTGCCGCTGCTGATGGAGGAAGTGATTTCTACTCTACTTCCTCTTGGGGTGCGAAAGTACGGATCAACCGCAAGGCAGGCACGGTTTCTGTCTTTTGTTGTGGGCGGGCCGCGTCGATGATCTTTTTGCCAACCTCACGATGGAGGTGATCCTCTAGCCCTCCAAACGTACAGTGATGCCGGACAGTTGGAACCGCTCTGCTGCTCGTATGCATGCTTTCGTGGAGTCCGTCTATGTATATATATATATCCTCTCTTTAGTGCAGAATCTAGATGATGGAGATCTAGTCAATTGTGTCAAGACACACGAGGCCGACTGATTATTATTGATGCCGTCCCATTCCCCATAGTCCGTGATCAATATCCATGGATGATTGGACCACGGCTGACCAACGATAGGTCCGGGCCATGGGCATCCCCAAGAGTGACAGCTGCTCTATGGACAGCCTCCGGCATAAATTCTGTGTGGGCAGGGTGGACGCATCAATATCTAGACCCTTGTGGCACCGGAGCGAGAAATGATCCCCGTCCAGCGTCTGGTCCGTGAGATCGCCCAGGACTTCAAGTCCGACCTCCGCTTCCAGTCCTCCGCCATCGGTGCTCTCCCGGAGTCCGTTGAGGCCTACCTCGTCTCCCTGTTCGAGGACACCAACCTCTGCGCCATCCACGCCAAGCGTGTCACCATCCAGTCCAAGGACATCCAGCTGGCCCGCCGTCTCCGTGGTGAGCGCTCGTGATTTCTTCATCTCTCATATGAGTTGAATTTCAAGGCGATTATGGGGGTTTGTTCTTATCTTTTATCATGACTGGCGATACATGATGGGTTTGCTTTCCAATATCAATGGGTTCAGGAACTGGGTTTCCCGCAGTCGATCTTCTATTCCAGTTGACGGTTGTTCGCGCAGCTACCTCTAGTCAACACGCTGTACTATTGACTCATAAGAACACACTATTCCATCAGAAAGAAGATGTTTCTATCATACCAGCCTAATTTGATGAATCTATGTTCAATTGAGGCAACGGAATCTCATAGTCCAGCGTTGCTGTTGAAGTGATAGCATTGTGAAATCGACCACTAAGCGCATTTCGGTAATACTGTTGAATATCACGGTGGCCAAAGCTTGTGTGGCGAGACTAGCGATGTACATTTAAATAGATGGGTTTCCCACTTTTGATAGTAACATGAACTAGAACACTACCCCCTCGGCCAACCACAGGACCTAAAAACGTTTCTTGGGGTCGAAACGTCACGGAATAGAGTTAGTTCAATAGTTTATAGGATCTGGCGAGCCCGCGGAAAATCGCTTTTTTAATTACTTAATACACAATCTGAATTAAATACAGTCCAAATGGTGCCGGCAATGATGCGCGGGCACTGAAGGCCGTTGCCATGACTGAATCTCCGAGGGAAAAGGCGGCTTGTTCGCATTCAGTATGGCTGCGATGAATGAATGAATGGAGAGGACCAGCTTAAAGGAGCTCTCATTCGTTTATTTGAGGTAAATTCATATCTGATATGTAACAGAGCAATTGTTTGCGAAAAAAAAGTAGGTTAGTCGGGTGCAGAGCCAACGGAGTATAGGCATATTAAGTCAGCTAATAAGTTGAACGTGATTTTAATTAAGTGATGTTCAAACCCTATTTTTCCCCCTTCCTAAGCCAATTGCCGTGGTTTTCGAAATACATATGGCAAAGAAAAGAAACTCCTATTCCATCCGTCTCCATTCCACGAATCGTTCAACGCACGTATAGTTCGAGCCCAGAAGGATGTTAAATTCGTCTTGAGACCCTTGCTGTCCCCGTTCTAGTATTGGCTTTGTGGGCCATGTCTCAACAACCGTGTGGAGATCCTTCATTGCGACCTGCAGATCGGCAGATATTCGATCAAATCGAAACATCCTGATGTACCTGGCCAAAAGTCAGCTGATATCGTGGGGGGCACCCAAATCATGACTAACCTCTCAAAAAACTTGTGTCGGTCAATTACAATTGTTCTCGCATCCCATAGTTTTAGACTCTGGGCACTCTCCGGTCGTAGCAAGGAGAAGATGTCAATACCAGGTAGAAATTCCATTAGTAAATTCAAATTTGGCGTTTGGTCTCTGTCGTCGCCTTGTTTGACCATCTCCATGACCGCATTCAGGTACGCCGAAATTATGGTGGCATGAGGATTTTCCTGTGGAGATTGTAGCAAAGGGGACAATAGGCGCAAGGTTTCTCGTGTACCCAGATAACCGGCATCAGTGATATTCGATACCTAAATATTGTCAGCTACCTGCCCACATGTTCGGGATTACGTACCTCGATTCTAGCATATTTGTTCTCCTGAAGGGTTTCAGGAAGCTGGATCGCGTCCGTATTAAGCAGTTCAAGGTTGATCTCTATCCTTGCAAGACGATCTAAGAATCTTCGGAAAACACGCCGAAGGTAAATATAAAGTTTGCCGTATAGGTCCTCCTTCGCCATAGTCTGCTCTCGGGCAACTTCTCGTATCGGCCACCCATCTAAAGGGTCGGCTTTGTCATCCATTGGCCAGACAAATGGAGGAAAATAGAATGTACTAGCACATTACCACGAGTGTAAGCCGGTTTTTCGTAAAGTGGTGGTCCTGATACTTACGGATTTGGGCTGCTGAAATCGGCCCTATCATATCCAAATGGAAGAAGAAGTCCATCTTCACGAAACTTCTGTTTCGACAAACGTACGGATGGTGTGGTATCTTTGAAGTACCATCGATCTCGAAAGTCTCGCCTCTCCGGAGCCAGTGTTGTGGCCGTCCGGATATGCAAAGCTTTCTGCTGTGTTAGATCGGAAGGAACTTCGCAGAGCGCCTCCAGTCGGTACCATTCCTCTTTTCTAAGAACAAGTCGCAGGCTTTTCTTACGAGAAAAGTTCCAGGTCCTCTCCACAATCTCCCCAGTGGCTTCAGCAGTTATTTGTCCACAAACCTCAGTAAAGAACGGTTTTACACGCGATACTAACTGAGTAGTAATATTCTTTGGTAAGGAGGCAGAGTACCAGAGGTGAATTAAAGATTCAGCATTGGCAAAACCGCCAGGGGGTATTGAAGTAATCTCCAGCGCTGTTAGGCAAAACAGGAGTATTATCGCGTTCCTAGCAACGACGTGAAAATCCCGGTCGTTAATAGTCAAATCGATTCGTTGTGCGAAGAGCTGAGGAAGCTCGGAGACGGTTTTGACCACGTTGCGCAGATCACCAGATGCTTTATATTGTGAGCCGCAATTCCCTTTGTTGGGACGAAGAAGGCAAACATACCAGCAAAAAGTAGCGTAAACGTCACGAGAGAGGTTATTCCCTTCATTCTGGTCCAAATTGAGAACATCAATTGCCGGGACGTTGCCCCACAGATATATTCCTTTACCAAATGGATTATGAAGGTTACTTGCAAGTTTTGGGCTTGAAAATGATGGCGTCCGTTTTTCTCTTTCCCAGCATGGGCTCCAATTATCCTTCATCAAACTCGACTTGCAGATTATTTTGTGCTCTGGCCAGTGCGCTACCTGGCAGCGTTTATCACAGTACTGTTATACATGTTAGTTAATTACAATGTTAGTCTCCAAACTTACCGAGACTAGCTTGCAGTTACTGCACGAGTATTTGCTATCTTTGTCACAACCCGGGTCCGCACATGAGAATAAAGTAGTCGCAGCCATTTCACTGTCGTTAGTATAGTTGCTGGTGAATATTTTCTATTAGTCTCGAAAGTTGCGGGGTTAGGTCTAATGAGATACACCGCAGACCAGGCTTGCGAGGCAATCAATCACTTTGTGCCACGACTCGCATACCCCTCACTTTCCGAGTAACGTACATTCAACGGTTTCTTGTCTACACTCTGACAAACCAGACGTATAGAGACCCAGTCCTAAATTATTAGCCATGCCGTCGTATTGCTGTCATAAGTTCGAACAGGCTATGTGTCCATCAAGGGACGTTTCATCTTAATCTTTGTGTGTGTGTGTGTGATTCACTTACCCTGACCTCCCGTTGAAACGATCAGCATGGGTCGGAATCAGTCTCACCATTTACTCACGGCTGCCACTGCGGGGCAGAAAGCGATCATGAGCAAAAAGGAAAACAAACTTTCTATCTGCCATGGTGACCCTGGCGAAGCGCATTTACGCGTCATCAGTGCCTCATGACTACTGTTATCCTTCGAATCTGATACGTGTTGGCAGAACTCATGCACAAGCCTGGTCAAATCGGCTTTCTTCTCCAACACACCTTTGTTTGTCTGCCAAAAGGTAAGATTTTCTGAACCCCTTTATGGTCTGTGTAACATCAACCGAGCCCATTCTAGTCTACCCCCTTCTCAGGAACTCCGCCCGCACCCTCTTTTTCTGTTATCGGGCGCCTACTCACTACCACTCAGCCATGGATAAGTGAAAGTCTCACAGCCGAGCTAATGCAGATTACCCTCAGCATGGCAACCAGTACGAATACGACAGCCGCTACATGCCTATACTTTTTCCCCATTATGACGGATTACAGATACATGGCGTGTCAATATGTGCACACTTAGCTAATTTGGAGTACTTTTGTCATTGCGAGGGGGGACCGCAAAGGACCATTGGGGACCGTGGTGCGGTCCTAACTATATCGAAAAAAGACCAAAAACCGGATATTCCGGCCCCAGTCCTTGCCGAGGTCTAGATTTTGCAGTCTCAAGCTGACTCTTGGAGAGACTGGAGACCTCCTCAATTGAGCGGGTGATGCAGGTAGAGCATGGATTGTGTGGTAACACGTAAATACATGCAAGGAGCATGTGTGGTGCTGGCAGATTAGCGCACCTCCCTTCTATAGAAATAAGTACTCGTAGGATTTCTTCCTACTTCAGTAAGTTAGCGAGAGAAACCCTCCGCAATTACAAGGCAGAATCCACAATCCGCTTTGATCGACGCCACTGTCATAAGCGACATCCTATCCCCAAGAACATGAAGGCAGTTCTGGAATATTGGGTGCCCAAGGTTCAGCAGTTTGAGAGGGAGGACGAGGTGATTGTCCGCAATGCTTTTGAGCTCAACGGTATGGGATTACCTATCACAAGCGTTCTTGTTACTGGAGAGCAGGTCCCATCGAGTGAGGCCGGTGATGCCCCATATCGCTATAAGTTCCTTTGGATTATTGAATCCATGGTGACCCCGACGCTCGGAGTTATTGGTAGTTACCCTTGTGCCCTGCGGCCGACAATGAGTGGTCTATCTCGGCTTCGTAAAGCCGAGATTTTTTATTACGCTGAGGATGTCGAACACATGATGAATACCATGTATGCGGAGTTCGAAGAGAATTCGAACGTCAAGTCCATCAAAGAATTTTTTTACTGCAAGGATTGTCCGTCCAGACTGGACTATCGGGTCCGACGAAAATTGAAAGATGGTACGGTCGATCTGCAGAAAAACTGGCACAGGACCAGGCCCCAATTTGGTCCGACTGAGCATTTTCTATGAGTAAGTTGTTCATGTTGTGAGGTGAGCTCGTCTGAGCGAGTGAATTCTCAGGTGGTTAACATCCATGTCGGATAGGCGACATTTCCAAGTTGAGAGCTGAGACTAAACCGAAACTTTCTATTGAAATGAGAACGGCGCGATGGCAGTCTGATGGAACAGACAGGTCGATACCGAATGGAGAGAGCATAGAAGAACCCAGCAAAGAGGTCAGGTAGTAAGTTTAGGCGGGGAAATGCCTACTGTAGGTAATTTGATACCATGTCATGAATCTTGATAGGTGATCAACTTCTGTGACGTTCTTGTAGATCATCCAAAACCTCTATCTGATGAAAGCTCCCTTTTCTACAACATGGATGTCAGGCATCCCGTGCGAATACTGGATTGAGACCGGATATATTGATGCCCCGACCACCCGAGATTAGTTGGCATTTCATATCAAAAGCCTCTAAAATAGGGGTAATAATAGAACAGATTTCTGGACGACTAGGTGGGGGACTCGTGCTAGGAACACCCTCATCGACGGCCTCCAGTCTGACTTTCTTCAGAGCGACAAGAGACGCGTGAGCTGAGTTTCGCCAGGACCGTATCAACAAAACCAAGAACCGCGTCAAAAGCCCGTACCTGCGCCGATTTTCTCAATTTACTGGTAGTTCTCCATGAAGAATGCGACATCTAATATTATTCTGGGCTTAATTGTACTTAATTGTATCAAGAAAATGAAAATCGAGAGTGAGTGAGGCATGTGAGATGGATGGTAGGAGGAATCAGGGAGAAGCAAGGAGGAGAGAAAACACGGGAGATTGATGAAACTCACATGAGTCAAGCTTCGATTCTCGAGACCACGAAGCAAGTCAAGTAAGGTCTCAACACTACAGTAGGTTTCGAGATTATACCTCTATACGCTTCCTACTTGATCCTGGAGAATAATAATACTAATAATAATAATAATATTCCGAATAACGCTAGGCCGCTCTTACTCACCGCTTCACAACTCTGACAGAGATGTCATCGTAATGATTGTGTTGCCCTAGTGAGTCGTCGATACAGAGCCGTAATATTACATGAAATTATCCGGAATTGTGTCGTAGATCTGGTGGCGTTGCCAGATCGCCTGCTAGCTTTCCTCTCCCGTCAGCCATCTTTTGCCTCTCTCTCCGTGTGCTAATCGGTACTTGTTTTTATGACCATAAACATACTTTGGACGAGCTAAGGTGATATTTTGATGGTTCCGCACGGAACCATCAAAATAGTTTTGGGTTAGCGCTGCGGTTGTTGGCAGCCTAGAAAGTGGGGGCGTGTACCACGAAGAAGAGCTGAACATCTATATCACATACGTCCGTAATCAACGACCAATCAGTATTTTTAGATTGAGCTGATTTCACGAATTCGCAGCTGCCTTTGTCTCAGACCTCCTCTGTTTACTAATTACTATGCAGGAATCCGTATGAATTGTGGGTGCTCTGTCTGGGAATTCTGACATTCGAAGGGCTTAGGGCTTACTTGCCTCCTCTCCTGGCCGCACAAAGCGTAAGAGACTTGAGCGCCTTGAAGAGGAGCTCCGTGGAGTTTCCGATGAGGAGTTATGCCAAGTATTAATTCGATCGGGACGGCGACATCTGCTGGCCAAAAAAAAATATGTAGACAGTGATCTGCCAGCCGAGTCTGAGACAGTCGGAGTTGCCAGTGTCGAGATGCTTGAGCGCCGCCTCAAGCACAGCCTCAAACAATATGTCGTTGAGACGATTGAGCACCTCAAATCACAAGTTGTCGGTGATATTGTCGAAAATGCTTTAAATGAGTGTGATGAAGCGATCGAGGGACGATACAGAACGCACGAAGCCGACTTAGAGGAACAGGTCGACGACTGTAAGGTTGACCTAGGCATTACGGCCAAGGCTGTACGAAGGAAATAGAAGAACAAGCGCTACGGTGCATGGATGATATCGAGGGTCAGGGAATCAAGGTTGAGAAGTCTGCGACAGAAAGATTCGCAGAGCTCACGCGCTGCTTGAGTGATTCTGCCCAGTCCCTACTTGATAGCAAGTCAAGCCCAGGCCAGCGGCGCACTGAGGGCACTAAGGCTAGACGCATTTCTATTTAAATTTGGTATTATATCTCCTAGGATTGTCGTTGTACACTTGAGTTCTTTATAAGTCCGCTAGAAAGGCAAGTGCCGAACGTACTCCTAAGCGAGCAGGCCACCCTAGAACTTGACATCTATGCCATGGGGGTGTGCCATACCACCACGATGGGCGTTCCCGTCTAGGGGTACATGTGGGAGCGTCCAGACTATCAAGAAATCTTAGCGCCAGGAAGATCAGTAGGCCACCGACTGGGTCGAGGATACCATTTAAAGTTCAACGCAGTTCGTCGTATGCCGGCGTTTATTTCATCGTAGTATCAACTCGTACTGTATCCACATTCGACGGCCCGGTCCGTCCTACGAGCCTATGGTCTCCGGCCCACCCTGTTCCACGGGGTGCTGGAGTCTGGTTGACTCCAAGTTAGGGTTTCCTCAACTATGGCAGAAAAGTGGGCCACACGTTAGACATCAATCTGCACCAGCCAAAGCGCTCGATTAGCATGTGCGATTCGTTCCAGCAGAAGGTGTGGAGCTCATTCGAGCGCGATGGATGTCCGTTTTATGATTCGCTTAGTACGGAAATACCGATCCTAGAACGTGGTCTTAGCTAGACGCGTCTACTTATACTTTAGATAGTGGTAGGGTACCGGGTGAAAATTTCAAATTGACTTTGTTCCGGGGAACCGTGGCCAGTCGAAATGGAGACGTGCTGGTAAAAGGTGGCGTTGACCGCAGTGCTGGTGTCCCGGAGCTAGGAGTTGTGCGTGAAAACGCGCAACTGGAAACGAAAATAACATTTATAACGATTAATTAAATTGACAACTGGGTTCATCTGTTGAAAAACTCTACCCCGAAACCGTCGCATATTCTAGTCTTGAGTTTGCGACCGCAGACGAAACCCCTGTACAAGCTCAGAGGATTCAGCCTTGCAGGGAACTCTAAGCCTCTTTGTGGAAAGAATATTTGGTTGAGGAGTAGCCGCTATAATATCTTGTCTCAACCTTCAAGCCCGTGGATTACTAGACTTGCGGATACGGAACGGATCCCTTGCTTTCGAGGCCTTTGTATCCCTTGAATTGGTCGGTGAGTGACCTGAGCCGTGGATCCCGTGTATGTCTCGGCATTGGTCCTAGTTGAGGGCCTTATTGGAGTTATCGGCGGAACTCGACTCCGGTGAGTTGTTAGGCCTATTCCATCAAAGCACTTGACCAGCATCTGTACCGCGGAGGCGCGCTCGTCCGGATTGACTCTCGCCATTTCTTGAATAAAGTCAATCTTTTGATGCTGCGACCAAGATGGCCTGATGGGCGTGTTGGAGACACTTGAACTGCTCTGAGCTTTCACGAAACCCATCGATGTCCAGTGTCCATGCCATGGTTACAAAAAGGGACCAGGCATCCATCTTGTGTGTCTGGACCTGATTCTGAAACGCCTCGGGGGCCATGTACAATGGACTCCCAACAGAAGTTACGGCACTGACAGTGCTGTTGCACAGACCGAAATCGCCGAGCTGAAACTGAAATTGCGCACTTGGCAGCGAAGAATAAAGAATGTTTTCGGGCTTCACATCTCGATGAACAATGCCTTCCGCGGCGAGATAATCCAATGCGTGAGCATCTGGTGGAAGACGTAGTGGGCAAGGCTGGTGAGGGACGGAATCCGACCTTTGAGAACCAACGATCTAAGGGTGCCATCCTTGAGTCCCATGAATATCTCTATGTTGAGATTTATGGTAGCCGGCCATGGTTTATGCCATGAATGAGCCATGACGGCAACCGCAGTGATTCATCGCCTGGGAAATCTAATTAGGACTAGCTGAAGGCAGAGTTTTCTGGTATGTAAGGAGATTCTGACACAAATGAAAATCTCCAGACTTAAACACCTCGGTAATCTATTGTTAGATTATCTATATTTTACGGTCGTACCCGTCATCATTCCTACTTGCATCGTATCTCTTTTAACACTCTACAGATGGTCCGTCCCAGCCTTGGGATGTGATATAATCGATAATGTGCAGCTAGGACAGCGTCAGTTCAGAGTACGAGCCCTGGACGGCTTGGAATGATGACTAACGTGGCATATGTGCGATAAAGTCTCCACTTCGCGTTTCAGCGCATAATACAATAACTGCCTCCACTCAGCCTCTTTTGATGCTCGGTGAGGTTTTTGTAATATCTTAACAGCGAGAAACCTGCCCGTGTCGATATCGATGGCCTTATATACAACTCCGAATTGTCCCGACCCAAGTGTGGCAACCTTTGTGTATCTCATCATCAGTTGTCGAGGGCCTGGAGAATGGATTCTGGTTTGCCTTTGAGATGGTAAAACCGTTGCGTTTCGACAGACGCGCACCGTCGCACACGTCTTGTCAGTCGTACAATTCAATACGATCTCAAAGCCCTTGCGGCACTTCCGAGATGGAGCAACGCGGTGATCGTTGGCAATGGCAACTGGAGAAGGATCATCAAGAAGGATCATCAAGCTTCACGATCCGATCGGCAATTTGACGCCCAGGTCGACGAGCTAGAAGCGTGCATAATTGAAGGAATCGAAAATCGAAAGTTTGCCGTTCCCGACGGCACAAATATGCACAATCTCGCCCGAGACAGACACTAGCACAGCACTCAAGCTCAATGTGTTTTCTCCCCTGGAAAAAGCAGAGTCATGGTCCAGTCAACCGTATAACGGCAGCATAATACAACAGCACGTTGAGCGACGAGCAAGACAGAAGCACAGAAACGAGGCATCACGCCCATTCCATCAGCTCATCTACCAAATATCAAAGGAGCGAGAACAACTTCAAAGTGGCTCTCCAGATGATACTGTTCTTCTTTCTGCCCCTCTGGATATCAACACCAACGCTTATAATAACGTGAAACGTACCTGGGTCAAAAGAGGCATTTGGAACGAAAAATGGGGCATATTGCCAGGAATGCTATGGAAGCACGAAGGACCTTTACAGATGCCTGACACGGATTTAGATTTGAGCCAAACAAAGATCACGGAGAATGGCACCGGCAATTTGATTACTGTGCCTTGGCGAGGCGATTTTCAATTGCCCCCAAGCCGACCCATGGGTTTTAAAGGCCGTTCAGATTTACTTTGCACTGCTGCACAAAAATGGACTAAATATCAATTTCAGCACCAGCAGACCTTTCTGCATTGTCAACAATGGGAGACCGTATTGGGCGCATGGAGTCCACTGAGCATGGTCAACACAGCGCCGGCCTAGTTTTTAGTCCCAGATACTCCTTATCTTTGCTTTTATTGTCGACCAATCTCGTCGAAAGTCCAACTAAACAAAGATCATAGGATATACCTCATCAAAGAATCCGCGGCTTCAGTTATCTCAAGATACGAAAAATATTTCGTCTCGCGTAAGTGGAAAACAAAACCACAACATGAGACCAATCTCTAGTGTGCGTGCTTCACATTTGATGCTTTAGACAACACAAGCCAGCTTGGAGTGGACGATACTGTATTAGAATACGTCATAAGCGGAGATTTGAAAAATTATGAATGGGGGCTGACATAGTCAACTCCGATCACGCCAATGCGATTCTGATTAGAACCAATACCGACGACTCCTTGTCTTTGCCACTTGAGCATGACGTTTTGAATTACTGTGCGTGATGTCACGGATTTGGTTGCATTTATGATGAGTTCGTGTTCCGTGCACAGCAGCAAGATAGATGGAATTCTCACTTTTTAAAGACCTCTTGAATAAAATCTGCAAACCAGACTTGATGGACGCCCAGGAAAGTCTCATCCAGCGACTCCGCTGCCCGAACTCTACGCAAGACACCCTCGTCGAAATTATCAGCCAGTATTTGACTCCGGAAAAAGCAGTTCCGATAATTCAACAGTTTTTGTCTGACGACTGGGTCACTAATGGACAAGTGCTGTGGAGCGGCGTGCCTTACAATGTGGCCTTACAATGGGCCAAAGATCACAATATACAAACCCTGACCACTGCAATGGGGCCTATGATGAGAAAGGAATGCACGGAATGCCGCAGGACGGAGTTGTCCGCCCGCAAATGGAGTAAATACATTCATGGGGCTTCAGCAATCTTCGCGTGGCGCATAGCTCAGGACCAAACAGTCACGCTGTTGTCCCCTCCACCACCTGGAAGGTTTCACCCAACTGGCTTGTCATATTTTCAAGTGATTGAAGAGCCAATAATCAAAACGGTTTCTGGGCAAAATTTGCCATGCCGTATAATGATGGTGCATCCAACAGTACAAGGAGCTGCAGACTTCGCTTATGAAATATGGCCAAACGATGAAAGTCTTTTATGGATTGAGTGATTTGGTATGCAGCCAGGCCCGAGAAAATGGAGACAAACAAAGCAATTCGATAGAATACCGCAACCTCAGAGTTCTGAGGCTACATCAGTTCAGTCTAGTGGGCTGCCAGCCAAGTCAAGGCCGGTGGAACACGAAAAAGTGAGTAAAGCGTTCCATCCTGCTGTTACTCCCGCAGGTAGTTACAAGGCATTGAGTCTCGCGTACTGATTTTGCATACAGTTGATCTTCATTGATCTATTTGGCCCAATGTTCAAAGCTTTCAAAGCTTTCATTATACTATGCGCCCTGAAAGTTCATCCATTATTGACTTTAGGAATCTTGATCTGTCATCTCTTAAGTGTGGTGCACTTGGACATGCAAGTCCCATATGAAGGACCATCTTACACGGCCAATTTGCAGTTTCAAGAAGAACTGTCGAATTGGAGCTGTGAACTGAAGCTTCTAGGTTTTATCCTCTTAAATCTTGTGGATGTTGAAGACCGATCGCCGTACTGGGATCAGGCCGCGGATCTGATAACATTAGTGGATGAGCTCAGGCATGCTTGTGCCAGGTCTGATGGAATTCTTCGCAGAGCAATAAGCAAAAAGGGGTTAACTTATTTTGCCGAGTCGCTCAAGAAATTGAGGCAGATTCACAATGCTGCAGGCCAAAATTGCTTCTACGACGAACTGCAAATGATGGCCCTCCGAGAAATCAAGAAGGAACTCAGCAGCCAACTCCAATCAGTCATCTGGATATTGGCTCCCAAAGTCAATAAACATCAGGTATGAGCATGGATTTGTTTGGAATTCTTGGCTTCTAATGATAATCTTCCTAGGTTGATTTGGATGTAGGTATCTTGTGTACGCAACATGGCGATCTCCAGATATCTCGGATCGAGAAAATTTTCGTCGATGGCCAGCCTTTGCTACGCCAGTATCAACGAATTATCTGTGGATTGGGGACTAAGAGATGTCACGCGGGATAGGAATGCATCAGAATTACCAAAGAGAGCGTGATATTTTGTACGACCCTTGCTCATGATGTAGTGTGTCAGCCTTGAGACAAGCTTGTTTTTCATCGGTTTCCCACATCGGTTTTGTATGCTGTGACTGCTGCTAACACTATGTTCTACGTTACCATGGAATGTTCGTTTGACTAGGCATCATGCACCACTTTCAGTGTGTTTCGTGAAACGTTGTTCGAAAATGAGATTCAAGTTGACTTATGCTAGACCAACGCACCTCCTAATTAATGAGAATGAATACCTTGTTACGTTCGATCAGTATCAAACCAGAGGCGCGTACCTTTTCCCGAGCCTGGCAGCGGATTTTGCCCATTGCAATTAGGTACTGTCTTAACGGACTGACCTTTTCCTGTTGGAAGATCTTTAGAGTATACTTCGCAACTAAATACCACTATATATTAATTGACGCATAGTCATAATGTGAAATGACCCCGAGCGTCCGAGAAGGGCTGAACTAATGATATAATCGCGGTTGGTATTATTACTCAAATCTATTAAACGCGGAATGAGAATAAGGAAAGCGAAAGCTAAGTGAAAAAGAAAAGAAGAAAAAAACAAAAGTCAACGCCAAGATCCCGTATGCCGAGGTCAGAGAAGCGGTAATAAATCTGGCAGCGCGCTACGAAAATGTCGGGTTTCAAGTTTATGTGAAATAAGCTATCTATCCTATATATCCTAGCAATAGTATGGCAGTAGAATTTTTTATAAACTGACAGTCGCTCACCTTTTGCTTTGAATCATACTTGGCGCTTATCAGTAGATCAAGCGAAGGCAATTTATTTTCTTTATATACAAGCGACAATGGAAATTTGGGTATCAAATACAGAACAGGATCGCTAATTAAATGGTAGAAAATGTATTCGCATCTGTGAATATGCTGGGTCTCGTATTGAATACCCGAAAACTCGAGATGCCATATTCTGTTGTGTGACCGTTCAATCAAAGCCCTTTATTTGGGGGCACCCCTCCTACTCTATCCTTTTGGCTTCATTCCCTATGTCATGCGACTAGAAATTTCTAGACCGATAGACAAAACAAGTCTCAAATTCAAGCAGTCTGTGTACAATGGAACTATGATTGACCAATCGCAGCGGTACATTTGGGGGCACCCCTGCTTGGGCCTCCTGCTTGGCAGGACCCACTCGCGCAGAGCGGAATGGCGCTGACATGTCCACGCGAAGCATAAAACGGCTGGAATTCGCGATCCTGCTTTCCTCTTCTTTCTATCAGGGGTGGCGGGTCTCCAATTCCCCCTCTTCGCTCTTTTTCTGAATTTTTCCTGCTACTAAATACATCCGTACTTCGTGTTTTAAATCTGTCTTTCGTTATCTCCTCTAATCACTCCTTTGCAAGAAGATACTTTTTCTGCTCTGCACTTATTGGGAGACTGAGTCGTCTTACCAACCCTCCAATATATCAATTTTGTGATCAATCTACAACCCGGGGATTCAAAAATACGTGGAACTCTTCTTATCCCATTTTTTGATAGCGCGAACACATATCAGAAAGACCACCACTAGCCACTGATCGACAGATCAATTCTCTTAAATCACAACAACAACTTTCGGAGACTTTTGATACTGTCAACCCAGCCTGGCTTAGCAAAGCGGACGATACTGGTCCCCTTCCATATCTCGATTCAACAAGTCACCCCCGGTTTGTTGATAACACACTTGATGGAGAGCAACAACAACAGCAAGATTCTTTGCGACATCTAGGAGGATATTCTCAACATGAAGAAACAGAGAGAGATCATTTTGTCTCCCAAGAATTCTCGGGTTCATTACAGTCTGAGCTACCTTCACCACCGAGCAGAAACCGCAACTCAGTCACTTCCCTGCAATGCAAACATTGTGGTGAAAGATTCGAACAACTCGGGCGGCTCAAGTATGTCTTATAATCTCTTCGATTGCCTAACAACCCTTTTGGCATATTCTGACAAATCAAAAGCAAACATGTCAAATACCATGAACGTCTCCATATATGCCCCGTGGAGGGATGTGAGTATGCACGAAGCCAAAATGGATTTGGCATCAAAGAAAGCCTCATACGGCATATGGCATCCAAGCATTCAGACCCCATCTCTATCACGAAGACCATGGCCTGTTGTACCCGTTCTGGTTGTGCCCTTGCAGGGAAGCCAATGCGTAAAGATAAGCTTAGACTGCATGAGCAGCGCAAGCACAGATTGGACATGCTTGGTTCCTGAAGTATGTAAAATTGCAGGCGTGCTCACTAGTTTGTTTATTTTTCTACCTCGAGCTCTACTTAGATTATTGAACAGACTCTCTTTCACAATCAAATCAAACAATTTTTTGCGAAGTCATTTCTTACCATGTTTTCTGGGCATGGGGAATGAATCAGCCTGGTTCAGAATTAATAGAAGATGGCCGAATCGAAGATTCCAGTAGACATGGTGACGGTTGCCGCCCGAGGCCATAGAGAGAGGGAATGCGATTATGCGTCGGCCGAGATCCTTGTTGGGCTTGTTTTAGAGGCAAGCGACCTAATGTATGATCATATTACCTTGGCAAACGGTGGGTTTATCTGCAGAATAAAGGTTATGCGGAGGCGGATGCCTGAACTGCCTGAGTAACCAGCCTCAAAATCTTATTAGAACCAAACACAAACACTAACAGATGGCTACACCCTGGTCAAAAATTAATAATTCAAAGTGGCTGGGAAGCGGTCAAGTTGAGATTGCGGGATGAACACGCTAAGGTTGGTAATTGTAGAGAATGTCAACGATCGATGAATCGGTAAGGTCTCGTACGTAGCAATGGATTCTAGGGGGCAGATGTCGGGAAATGGATCAGCCCACCACAAGCACTAAGAGGGCTCTATCCCACGGGGGGTGGTGCAGTCAGCCTGACTGCAGGTGAGGGTTTTTCCTTAACTATGGGCGAAAAAGCTTGGCACAGGGCTGACTGCAAGTGAACTTTCCCGACCTGACTGCAGCTGCTTTTCTCGCTCCGATCGGTCTGAAAATTTAGAAAGTTATAATAGACGTAGTTAAATACCCTCCATTTCACTTTCAGATCATACAGTCAAATAGTACTTGAGTAATTCGCGATTGAAAATCGGAGATAGTTTTGATGGGGTGCCGCCAACTGGGCTACTTAGGGTTGCGACCGGAGCCTGAGGCGTCACTTAGGGTTTTCGACGAATTGTATGACCTCGATTATCTAGTCTACAAGGATCAGGAGGGGTAGAGAATCATTCAGGGGGTAAAGACGATTCCCATTTAATCTCAGAATCATTTCGGACCCGATTCACTCCATATTCAGTACCGAACATCCATTCCAATCCACTTGATTTATCTACGCGCGGATAAATATATCTTCTATCGACAATGGAACATCAGCTTTTTCATCAGCCATCGACAGACCCAGTTATCGTTTGTCAGCGATGCGAGCATGGTATTAGACCGAAGCAAGTGGTCGCCCATCTCCAGGGCACGCATCATCGACTCAGTCTCGCTAGGGCCCGTTTAGTCAGTGAGACTATTCAGAATTGGGATCGTATAGAGGAATGTGAACAGTGGGAGCCACCTAGTGTTATAAGCACCCCAATTCCTAACTTACCTATTTACTCCGACGGCTTACTATGCACCAAAATCCCATTATGCTCATTTATCGGACGTACGGTAAAGACTATACGCCAGCATTGGCGAGATCACCATAGCTGGACTGCTCCAGTCAATAACGTTGGCGGTGGCAGGAAGCAGCCAGGACCATCAGCAGCCGAGCAGCAGATTCGCCAGTTTACGCAAGTCGTACGCTGTCAGCGGGCATTCGGCCAGGGGCCAGGCTCCCACTACATTCGCGTCCGTACGGGCGGAGTAGAGCCCGTTCCTAAGCCGATTGCCCCGACCGTACTCGGTGATCAGGTTCTCGACCAAATAGAGCAGGCTTTCACCGAGCGACAGAGTCAGCCCCAAACTATCCAGGCTAGTCAGCGGGACGAAGCGAATCCATGGCTTCGACGTACGCAGTGGGCGGTTTACCTACGGGGGATTAACCCGCAAGATCTACGTGACAGCGTTCAAGCGCCCAACGCCAACTCAGCGATTTCGGCCGAAAAAGCAGCTTCGGCAATCTGGGACTCGATGGCCGTTATAGCTCGAATTAGCCAGTTGATTTGTACGAAGACTAGCCAGTCGATTCGCACTGAGGCAGTCCGTACGGAGCGGGACCGATTACCGCATCAGCCACTGCAAGCGTATATGGACGCTGAGAACATCGACCGACACACGCTGCCATGGCAGCAGATTTTGATGTTTTTCGCGCGTACGCAGGCCACACATGAATGGAATAGTCCGAAATACCGATTTTCGAAGCGCCAGCGGGCAGCGTGGATTTGGCGACTAGCTCAGTCGGGGGTCGATACGTCACCCAGACGCTCCGATAGGGCTAGTTCCGCCGGCAGTAGTGAGCAGTCAGCTAGTAGCGAGTATTCAAAGAGTGATACTGAGCTACGTCTAACGGAGGAACAAGTTTGAGAAGGGTGGTATCTGTAGAAGTTTGAATCGTTTTGCCGAGCGATTCCAATACTGCTTTTAAAGATTCAAGTTCACTCGCCAAATCACGCAAAGGCTTCAGATTTGGTTTTAAAGTTTGAATCCCTTCGAGAAGATCGATGCTGGCCTTGGTTGCCGAATCTACTGAGCCCATCAAGGTGCAGGGAGGACCAACCGCATTTGCCATTGATTTAAGGGACATGTGAGGAACTTAGATGAGCAAACAATTCCTCGATATAACGGGAACCGAACGTATTTATGGGGGCTCTCAGCCGCCAAGGTCAACTGATCTGAAAATCTGATATGCTTTGTTTCTTGACAGCTTGAGAGCTGCCCCGCGGCGCGCACGGACCAGACCTAGGGAGGGTGGGAGGCTACTCAGCCAGGCTTTTTGTAGGCTTTTTACAGGGTACCTTTTAAAATGAGAAGTGATTCCTGTGTAGATGAGGGCGTACCTGGTGATATTGTTATTGATGGGAAGAGATATCTTTATAGCCCGCTTCCTTTCTGCCCCGTATATTCGCCGACGGCGTGTGACTGTACTTTGATCGCGGCAGTTCAGGCCAAAGACTGGTCGATTGGGTTTATTTCTGCCATAATGTAGTATATAAGGGCCACCAGCGCCTACTGAAACTGAATGGGGTCGTCTAGTCTCGTCGCAGGCAATGTGCTGCGCATTCTTTGCAGGCATTTTCGTCGTCAACTCATTCGAGAGGCTCTTTTGTCAAATCGATGTCTCATTTCTAAGACTACCGATCGGAGTAACTAATTACTAGATTACTTGCTCTACATTGAATCGGATAGAAAGTTGTTTTTCACCGAGGGACTAAGGGGCGGTCAAGAGCCAACCTTCTCAGAATGGATCACATTGATCAGGATGAAGCTAAAAATCAGAACTCTTTTCCGTCCCCGTCTTATTCTCGGAAGCCCACAAACCCCCTCTCTCACCCCTACTGAGCGCTGAAATACACCACAAGAGCTACATATGAGAGCAAAGCCGAACCGGGCTTACAAAATAACGGCACATGGTCCTCTGGAATGAACTGAGACAAACACAACCCCATTATCTATGCATACGATACCGACCAGATAATCTCCAGCTAGGATCAGCCACCCAAATAAATGCCTCAGACAACACTCACATGTTCTTGATGTCCTCTTCCTTCATCGAGCCAACGAACTGCCGTGAGCTGCCACTAGAGATTGCTGTCCTGACCTCGAAATGGCCCGGGGAAGTAGCCACTAGTGTCTGTTCGCTGCCAAGGGCAACTACGTTCCCAAGATAAACGTTGCTGACGATGTGTACAACTGGCTCCGGACACAGACCGGACTGTGCAAATGACGCATTCTGCAGCATCTAGAATGTTGCAAAGCCCCAGAATGAAGCCACCACCTGTCTGGAGGTGCCAAGAATCCCAGGAATATATATAGGTCTATCTCCTCGGAGTAGAATGAATGTTTTCAATAATCATCTAAAGAAACCCATCTACATAAACTTCAATTGACTTTGTCTATGGAAGATATGACCATGTCTGCGATATTCTGCTGCACTACTCCATCTCCCTATCAGCCATCACATCTTTTGCATGATGAAAAGTTCGAGCCTTTTGTCTCGTGGGCTAAACGATCCCAGTCTTCTCCCGCTGCAGACTCAATCCAGTACTTTCTAGACTCCAAAAATTTGCCAGCTTTTGCGGTTCAATTGGTTCAACAAGTCAATTATGGCGCCCTTGAATCCAAACGATATTTCATCCCATCTCCCAGCATCTGCACCCCCGCAGCAGACCGGGTCGGTATTGAATTTGTGGAGGTTACCGAGCAAGACCTGATAACGGGTAATTTTCAAAAGCTCAACTCGTATGGTCCATCTAAATCCAATTTTTTTTTTTTTTTTGGGCTAAAGAAGCTCAATGAGTGAAAAGTTACAAGAATTTCAAATGTACCACGCATAACAAGTTCTTCGAAGTCAATCTCAACCAAAAGGATCCCATCAATCAGCATCACTGGCGGGCCAATATTGCGAGACCATCACAAGATATCGATCTAGCTCTCAGGGATGGTAGCTGCAAGAGACAGCACCCCACAGGAGAGAACAAGAATCCGAAGAATGCGTCATTTCTTCTTGAAGGCGAAGCGTCAACATCTCAGGTAAGTCATTTCAGTGTGCGAGTCGGACAGCTCGGTGTTAAAACTTGAGATAGGACGTCGATCAAAATGCCACCAAAGCAACAGATCCTTCGATTTTGGTGCCCGTTCTTGGGTTCTTACTCTCATCCGTTAGAGCAGATCTTGGGTCGAGCAGTCTCGTATCATTACTGTGCGTTGATTGGGCTAACAAAGAATTAAACCTCGATCTTGAGCTTGAACCCTTTTGGAAAGCAAAGTTGACTACTTCAAACATCATCATATTTTTTCATGATTGTTTTGAGCTGGAGGAAGATGGAGAGGTCGATTTAAGATCCTTGGTAGCTCATGCGATGCGAGCAACCCAACCGTCTCCAGGGCTCCAAGTACATGGACGACTCAGGCTCCAGCAAATCATCACTTGCGTACTTAATTCTGGACTTGCATCTAGATACGGCTGGAATATTACCGATGCATCGAAATCTACTTCTAAAACAGATGTCCTTGAGGAATGTTTGCGCAAAAACAAATTTTCACGAGGAAAGCCGGGCAACGAGGAGGTCGAAGTGAGCCAGAAAGTCCCACTGGACGAGGTAATGCTCCGCTCTGTTAATCCAAATATAACTAATTGAAATAGGATGAGGAGTTGAAATCAAAGATTCGTATGAGTGGGTATCAATACGAAAATAGAAATCGCGGTGACCAGGTCTACGATTATGATTTTGAACCCATACAAGATTATACAGCCTGTGACAAGGAGTGTGGATACTGCGGAAACTGTGATTATTAGAGAGCACGAGAGATACTTAAAGCAGTCTCATTTATTGCTCTTTTGGATCTATGGTCAAACTTCCCGGGCATCATTGCCAGAGAAAAGCAAATTCCAAATATTGTTTTCAATCATAGCGTGCAAGTCAAGTACTACATTTGTGGACACCCTTTCACGTATGGTAAGAGCTGGAACAGCCCTTATTGCAACGCCGAAAAACATCGATATCACGAATGTTAGAGTACAACATAATTCGGAAACAGACTTAGCTATGATCTCGTATTGAATTGAATTAGGCAAGGGGTTCCCAAGCAGCGCTGGTCTGCGCTCAGGGTGATTTGTTGTCGCCTATTTCCACACACTTTGGACTCGCCTTTAGAGCTCCGAAAGGAATAAATGAATGCGAATATGAATAAATGAATATCGTATTCACGCGAATAAGCGCATTATTCATATTCGCATTCATATTACATGTATATGTCAGTGGTAATTTACCACTAAGCCCGTTTTGGACAGGATTCACTAGAGAAGCTTACTAAGAAGCAAGCCCCTGAGTCTGAGTATGTATGTAACAGGGGACGGAGGTACTTAGAAGAGCAGCTGTTTAGTGATAATCCATTGCTACGTACGAGACCTTACCGATTGATCCATCGTCGACATTATACTTAAAGCCCAACGTATATTTGCCGCGAAACACTCCTCAACTTTATATTAAGAATGCCGACTACCATTTTGCCCTCTTCTGCTGCCGCCTTGACGCCCCGAGCGCGGCCCATAGTGGTGCTGAAGAAAAGTATCCCCTGGTTGATAGAGATTCTGAAGCAAGTGAGGCAGCCTAGGCAACCTTTGAAAAGTCTCAAACAGCAAACCAACTTTCTCATTGAGAAACTGGAATCGATAAGCGCAATCTGGTCCTTGTCCTCGGTGATGTTGGAGAAAACACTTGAGATGATTCACATCGAAGCATGTCCTGTATGTTGACATGGTCTCACAGAGCGAGATGGCCTTTAAGTTGGCCAAAGAGACGATCGATCCCCTCACAAAACTCCATGAAGAATTTCAAACACTTGATGCAGCTAAATACAGCTTGAACTGGCCACAGAAGCAAGCTCAGTTGGACAAATTACACGACGGGTTTGTCGGAGCCATCAACAAGTTCGTTTACCGGACTGACGTCAAAGCTCTAGAGAAGCTAGAGAAAGACGGCTCGGGAGAGCTACTAGAAGGTTGCAGCGTCGATGTTGAAGAAACTATTCTCAACCTTTTGGTGCCATTGAGACCTCCCCCGCTTGTGGTGCATTTCTTGTACCCAGTAGTTCATTGCCTCTATCGAACTGAACAAGGTCTACAAAGAACTGTCCACCTATTTGGGGAAGATCAGTGGTATGCCGAAAGTTTGCCGATATCTTCCGTTGATAACTCGTTTTTGCACTGGCGCACCCGTCTCAGCGGTTGAGCCAGTGTATTATGCGCCATTATATAACTCAGTTACGGCAGCAAACGCGGATTCTTTTGGTGGAAGCTTTTTTTCTTTTTTTGAGTCCTGAGCAGAAAGATATCCCTGTTGCCTGCGTATTCTGGATGGTCGTGTCCGTAGCTGTTATATAGCTTCGAATCGAACAACTCTCTAACGAGGAGCGAACACGGAGCAGACAGGCTGATGAGACTGGTGGGGACAATGGATTTAGCATGCTTTGTTCAGAGACATCGGAGGTGAAAGAAGAGGGAATTATCGGGTTGGTCCTTCGTGGTCGGTACCTTTAGTATATATTTCAAAATCAGCAGCTTCTTGCTATGAATGGTATGCGTTACAAACACTACAATGCTTGTAGGTTGACAGTCGTGTTTCAATGAAAGCAACCAAAAAGGCTGCTATTGCCGCATGCCTTGCTAGCGCAAATAAGCACATGCGAAGCAAGATTATATTTGCTTAGAGTATATCGACTTATGTTTTGGATTCTTCATCCATAGCATCGCCACGGTAGACGCCAGGGTAGACAGTAACGGAAAGAGGACAGCCTTCGATGAATTGACGGGCTAGCTTTGATGGACGGCATATTAGCAATAGAACCTGGTGGATGCTGCGCTTTCAAAAGCTGACTTACTGTACCGAGCTCTGATCCATGTATATCCGATAGACCTAAAATAGGTGACGGCAGCACGCCAGCCATCTTTGAGCAGAGTCTTCTATCCGACACAATTTGGTCTTCTTTTTCTCGGCAGGTTTACGGAGTTGAAAAGCGCATGTTCAATATCGGGGAAATCCTTTCCGAGATCGTGACACCCCAATTACCTGCCTCTTCGGTCTGTCAGATTGTATGTTTCGTTCATCAGTTGGTCTCCGTGGGTAGGCGGCTTAGGCGGCGTTGATTTGGCACCAGGTGATTTTCCAGAGGGCCAGAACTCAGGACTAATATTGGGATCAGGAATTGTGGGACGTAGGATACGTGGAGGAGCGGTATTGGGATCGTGGGTTGTTGTGATGATGGCAGCGAGTGATGCCTTGAGCCATATCGGAACAGTGACTGTTTGACAAGCAATCAGGGGCGCTTTCGGAATGGATAATCTAGTAAAGAGTTTAGCCAGCCGGCGAAGAGAGTTTTGTACAGGGGAACAGCTATTTTGAAGCTGTCTACGCGGCTTATATCATAAATTTTGTGTGACTCAATGGAAGGCAGTGGGCTGAGGGCAGTTTGTTCTGACCACAGATAGGATTGACCGAAGGTATCGGTACAGGCTCCAAACCGTTGATAGGAACTGTTGTTCAAGTAACTCATTAATCATCTGACGGACCTGTTGTTCTGCAATGGACATACCAGGATACAAGGGTCTTTGGCGCAACTCAAGCCATGTAGTGCAAAAAAGAAAATGAAGCGTGTTTTCACAGGAAGATTTGGAATGCCATCCTGTACGAAGACGTGCGATTGGAAGAGTCTATCACCTCTAGACCAGCTCCGATCTAGCCGCCCATGACTAATTTGCGGCCCGTCATTTGCCTATCATACCATAACTAGCAATCAGAAAATACCTCATTATAGCTAAAGTCTTATAGGACTTCCTAGGAGCTCTCAGACCTTTCGTGCCACCATAATGTGATTGGTGAGAGCCTATAGATCCTAGGAGTTGAAGCGCTAGTTCGAGAGAACTGTGACTACTCATGCCAAGAGTGAAAGTATATAAAAGAAACACCGATTTATCCTTCAGAGAAAATACCCAAGTTTCAAGCAGTTCTCAAGGTCTCATGAAGTCTACTGACTCTGCTCATAAGCTCAGTGTCTGTCAGTATCCTGGGTCTGTTTTTCTAAGCCCCTCAGCCAGAGCAAAAACCTAACTAAATACTAATTATGCAGATTGTCTGATGCCGCAAAACCCGAAAACCTGATTGATATCCGATATCTCCCATTTCCCATTCGGTGAGAGTTGCAAGACCGAGTCTTGTATATATCTGAGCTCTGAGTTTATTATCTATGGTTAATATCTAAATGGAAGGGTAAAGTGACTTTCACTCTTGTACCTGAGGAGGCGCGAGAAATTGCAGGGGGCATGTGGCTAACTGAATTTAGTAGCATATATTCACAAAGATCTGAGAGAGAAAGATCCTAGCTTGTTACCCCGGCCTGATTAAGCCCATTTTACTTGAGCATGCTCTTTCTGTCATTTATTCAGATGCAAATGGTGTGCTTCCGCCGATGAGCTGGACTAACGATAGCCCCTCCCACGCAAGTGAGCTTGATCCATGACTCGCTCTTCTCCACCCATTGCCAGACACTGACATAGACGAATGGCTATGAGATATCTGAGCATTTCGCAAACTTGGTCTAAACTAATACTTACTTAGATGAGATTTATACAGCGCCTTGGTACTACTTTAGAAACTCAGAAGGCCCCGAATGGAGTACCTCTCCTGAAAGAGACAGTCTGAAGATGCCACTAATGAGCACGCACGTGGCTTATATTACGATATATAATCAGTCATGCCACGAAGATCGAGAGCCTCGCTTGACAGTCTTCAGTCTGTATCATTCCACTCTGACTTATAGGCATCCTTTTGCCCCCTGGCCCCAGCTTATCCGACCATGGTTCTTCGTGCCGTAGGAATTGAAAGCCTTCAATCGAGTCATGATAGTCGTGAAAACAGGAAAAGCTCATATATTGGAGCGAAGACGCGACATCCTAGTTTGCTAACCTGTTCAGACTTGACGAGATAACCAAAAGGCCGTATTCTACGCGCTGCCCCTCGGCGTTCCAAGTTCATACTGAAAACCCAGATCACAGTCTCTAGGACTGTCAAGGTACCCGCTACTTATCTTATCATATTGCCTATGTTTCGATGCTGTTGACAGGTTAAGACTGTTGTGATTTGAAGCTGGTGCAGATCAGAACCCAAGCCGCATCATCGAATTCATTTAATTCTGCACCGCTATCTATCAGAAGGACCGAGCCTATTGAAAGCCAGCTGGACTTCGTCATGTATCCCAGAATGAATAACCCGCTTTCTTTGAATCACTACAATAACGAATACTCCTGGAACAGCAAAAGGTTTGGTATATGGACAAGACGCGACAACCTACTTCCGAATACTTGGGTTATTTCTGAAGGCATATTAGAATTTAGAAAATGGAATTCGCGGAAAACGCAATTACGCCTCCAGACTTGTTTGATGATAGCCTGGCCATTTCGGTAATCAGCTTAGTCAGTGGTGTTCTGGGTTCGTATTCGATAGAGCGACCCATTATTTACTGATGTAAGGTAATTACAGAGGTCATGTCCAGCCTGCACAGCCACCGCCTTTAAACAGATAAGCCACAATACTTGGAGAACCTGTAATTTGAGTGTTACATGAAACAGGTATTATACCGTATGATACCATTACCGTGTGGTTTCATCCACATGACATTTCCACTCGGCCTCCGCCGATTCGATATTATTTTGAACACCCCTCAGGAACTGGCATCTAGGCAAAATTGCCCGTAAAATCAACGACGCTAGTTCCGCGAGGATCGAATGGGCAAGCATAGCTTGGTACTCGTGCAACGAATTGACCATCTTATCGTAGGCCAAAAACATCGGAGGCTAGAGCTTTTCCTAACACCAGCTAGTTCACTAATGCTGTTCGCCGGACCACTCAGGCTGGCTTTGCCCAGACCTCAAGAAATATGAAGCTCGACGCAGTAGCTAGAGTACTCGCTGACCATTCGGTTCAAACTGACTGTCCTATCCAAGTCATGCTGATAATTCCAGTGGCTCTGGACCCTGGGAGATCTATCTTCGTAAAGTGCCGTTGGCAGTTCGGTTCCACCTGCTGCCCTTTACTCTTTTCTGTCGTTGTTTCTCGCTTTTCTGCTGCTTATGTGACAGTTTAGCTGAAGATTTCCCCAAACCTCCGCAAAGCAACAATGAGGCTTTCTTCGTCAACGCTCGAGATGATTTGTGTTATGATACTCACACACAAACTGTACTTAGCTGCAGGCACCAAGCTAGTATTGGGTTCGAAGACTATCAAACCGAGGTAATACCACTAGACAATGCCAGGCTCGCGCAAGGCTCTCTGTTATCTTTGCATTCTTCAACTGCGATCTGGCCGATAAACCGGTCGATTTTTGCGATGGGGCATCCGCCTTCATCGACGACTACTTCCGCTGGCGAGTTGGCTGGAGTGCCGCAGAGAATCTGGCCACAATTCAGTCAGAGGACATAACCCGGATCGAAGCCTGGGCCCAGAGAACGGAGTCCTGCTTCGCTGCGGAAAAGACCGAACTTATTCACATTACCCGAAAGAGGAAAGAGCAGAGCCAGGGCCAGCTTATCATGAATGACAATGTCATCAAACCATCTACGACCGCCAAATTCTTTGGAGTAGTTTTCGACCACGAACTACGGTGGAAGGAGCATGTACAGCAAGCCGTTAAACGAGCCACCAAGATCAATATTGTGCTCGGCGGACTGCGACAGCTTCGCCAAGAGAAAATGCGACAGCTCCACGAAGCGTGCGTCTCACCAGTGGTTGACTACGCCTCAACCATCTGGCATGATCCACTCCGAAACAAGACCCATCTACGACAGTTGCGTACCGTACAAGGAACGGCTCTCATCCGCGTCCTATCCGCTTTTCGGACGGTGGCCATACCACACTTGATGTAGAAGCACATGTACTGCCAACACATCTTCGTCTACACCACCGCACACAAACCACTGTCACGAGACTACATACCCCAAAAACATCTTATATGGAGCGCCTTACTTCGGGCCAAGAGAAGACGCAACAATCGAGGATTTTTCGCTCGGTTCCCGCTATCAGAAAACCATGAACTTGGAGAGAATACAGGAAACCGCAATGATTGACCCAACTCCGCTACCACCATGGCGAAAAGAGGCGTTCTCACAAATCAAGATTGAATCAGACAGGGAGACTGCACGGTCAACTGCGGAAATCGTGGTGTACTCGGACGCCTCGGTGGACGGGAAGGATATCTAGGCGCAGCAGCTACCGTGCTCTACGAAGCACTGGAAACAACCGACAGCATACAAGTTCAGGTCGTACCTATAGAGCGATGGTCGGTTCACACTGCTGAGCTCATTATGATCCTGTACGCCATCAACATCATCAACAAGATTGCCCTCTGTCACTGGAGAACATCCCATACGCGGGTAAGATCGGCCACTGCCCTTAGTGAAAGCAAGTCGGCCCTACAAGCAGTTCAGAACTCCGGGAACAAGTCCCGACAACACATCATCCATGCCATTCTACAAGCAGCCAGGAATACCAAGACTCACGGCACCTCGATTCGACTACAGTGGGTAGCCAGACATTGCGAAATCCCTGGGAACGACGCGGCCGATCTGCTAGCCAAAGAGGCAGCCATACCGGGAAAAAAGCACCCGTTTTGCTTCTTGCTGTCACGCGAGCCGGGACACATTAGAAAAGGGATCTACTCGCAATGGAAGAAAGAATGAAAGAGTCAAGTACCGGCGCCCATCTGCGTCAGGTCGACAACACACTGCTGAACAAGTACACTAGACGACTCTACAGCTCTCTGTCTAGAAATCGAGCGTAGTTATTACACGCACAATCTATTAACGCCCGGCGACTCAGCCGAAAGGTCAACGATCTTTGATCTACTATACATGTCATAGTATATATAGTTCTGTGTCTCTTTAGAGCCCATGCATAGAACCGTACCATATATATCATTTCCAGCGGTTGAAGCGGGTCTACCATCTGTGACACGAGCTGGTTGGTGGGTTAGATCGGAAAAATGGGTGATTTATGTTCATCGGCATGGTTAGGTGGCCTCGAGCCGGCACGTGGCGATGGCGAATCGTATTGAGGCCCGTACCGCCTCTAAGTTTGGCGTCCACTTCTGATCGCCGGAAAAGAACTTTCCTCCTAGGAAGAAGGATATGGTGCATTGTAGTACAGTAGTTCCGTCCGGTGTGCCGTCGATTTTTGACATCGAAGTAGGAAGTGCTCCGCGGTCTCTCTCGCTTGTCCACAAGCACACTGGTCCGTGTCTGCTACTTGATTCGATAGAGATATCCATTGAGTCGTGCCATGCCGGTTCAGAGTTGAGCCAGCACGCTCGCTTCTTTCCTCGGTAGTCGGTCATACAACTGCCGCTGTGTTTACCCGGGAGTGCTGCATCAACTCGTTTTGCGTGTCTCCCTATGTTCCCTGGCAGGTTATTGCTGGGGACTGCTTGGGATCGTGCGATATTCAGTGTTGTTGACTTCATTCTCGGGACGCGTGCTTGCGGGCGAGCATCTTCTTGTGTCGCGGCTCTGGCCTGTTCTTTCGCCAGATCCCGCAGTTTATTGTCTTCGCTCGTTGGGATCCACCAGGTATTGATCTGGGTTCCATTTCTCCGTAGCTTTCTCGTCAACTTGTACAGTTGGCAACCGAGCAGTACAGTACCCAGTTTTCATTGACGCCTATGTATTCTGAGGCGCTCCTTATTCGTATGCTTCGACATCAACGAATTATTATGCGAGCCGGGCATTAGGTTTGAGGATTTTGGAATAATGTACAGGATGGATGGATGGATGATTTCATTTACCCCGACCCCCGCAAAGTTAAACTCTGGATTAAGGTACAAGTGTGATGACTCACTATATGAGTAGATCCAGCTATTTGTAGTTGTAGCAGCTTATCTCCCTGCTGCCTAGCGGAGTGTCTGCCTAACAGGCAGCCACTCCTATAGATCTCCGTACCTTAATCCAAAGTTCAACTTGTCGAGGAGTCGGGGTAAATGAAACTATCCATCCATCCATCCTGTACCATAAAATAGCATTGCAAATTGTAATTCAATACGAAGGTGGCATTTTCCAGCATAATAATGCACCAACGCATACTGCGCACGTTGTCTGGGATGCTTTACGGGATATAGTGATCGAGACTATGGATTGGCCCCCGCATTCGCATGATTTAAACCCCATTGAAAACCTCTGGGTGTCAACAAAAGCCGAGATCTATAAGCTTCGGCCTGATCTCATTCATATGAAGAAAAATGAGCAGGCAAAAGCTACTTTGGTAGCTACAGCACAGCTTGCATAGGACTAATTGAGCCTAGATCATCTTAAGCATCACTCCGAGACGATGCCCCCATCGGGTGCGAGCTATTATTATAGTGAGGGGTGATATACACAGTATTCGCTGAAGCGTGAGGTTTGAAAGGCCGGCAGAAAATAATTTTCTCAGTCCTCTTGGGCTCTCCGTAGGATCTCTTTCATCCTACCATACAATCCTATATCTTCCTTCGCCCATCTCCTCCCATCGGGAAAGACCACCTTCCGAAGTGTGTTGACACATGGAATAAGTGGCTGGTAGTACTCTGTGAAGTACTCATTCGCAGACCTCACAAAATCTGCTTCCTCAGATATCTGGCCTGTCTTCAAAAAGGCCAGGTCCTCTGTATCCACAAAATTCCACTTATCAAACCTTGCAACAACTCTTCCGTTACCCGGCCCCTCGTAATGGATGCAAATCCAGAAAATTACCCAGAAGAATGATTCAAGGTCATGCATAAAAGAGTGCTTCTCGCCCAGAAGCGAGCCAATTGCCATAAAGGCCCTTGTGCCGGTCTTTCCATTTGCTCCCGAAGCACCGTCTCGCTCCTCTCTGATGGCTAGATCAAGATCAATCAAGAATGACGGCCACGATGGGTTCTTTTTGTCCTCGTTAATCATGAGATTATTGACTGAGATATCTCGGTGAAGGATTCCGGCGCTTTGCAAAGACTGATGCCCTGTAATGCAACCCTCTAACGCGGCAAGCAGGGCCAAGCGAGTGCTTGCTTGGTAAATTGGTTTGCCATAGTCACGCAGGACGACACGCCGATGAACTCGATTTGGCAGTGAGTTGCTGGGTGCCTTGGTAGGAGATGCCGAACAGGATCGCTTACTAGGTGGCAGAGAGGTACCAGTTTGACTGGAAGAGCGCTTCACGCCGGACCGGCCGCTGCTCCGGCCCTTCCGCGGAGCGACGGTTGCACTTGTGAGCGAGAATTGTTCTGGCCGATAATTGCTCGCGGTCCTGATATCCAAGCCGCCTCGAACGTTGTCCCGGACATCATCAGACTTACCACAGGTACGAACCGTCGCATGATGATAATACCGCGCGACGTTGACCACCCCTCGTTCGGTGGCTTCTTTGAGAAGATCACCTTCTTCGTCGCGCTCTGTGTATTGCCAAGAATCTTTGACTACGAGTGGAATCCCGGGGTCCTCTTCACGATGCGCTTTCCAGCATGTTGTTGCTCGACCTGCGATGCAAGGTGCCCGTGTCATCAACCTCTCGAGGACAAGACGTTCGGTCTGACCGTTCTGCTCTATCTCAATGGTCCGCTGGCCATCTCTCGTGATGATTGTGGGGTCAAATCCACAGTCTTTCTCGCTCATCCATAGAAACCCGAGAATGGTCGACACAAACTGGAGTCCATCCTCATTTATGTCGAATCGTTCGGATGCGACTCCTCCAAGACGATCAAAGGCCCATATCCTCATGAAGGAGCCACATAATGTAAAGCCCAGAACGAAGCGACGGGTATCTTGAGCCGCGAGGACTTCTCTAGCATATCTTCCCAAGTCAAGCCATGCCTTAGAAGCGGTGTCGGCGGCAGGATTGCTTTTTAGCTCGCCGGGTACGAGAATCTGTGACCACTGACATCGGGTGTCCTTTCCAGCGCCAGTGTCACTCACGAACCCAATGTCTAGCTTGCGCTCTGCCGTGGAACCCTGGACGGGTTTGTTGGGCTGTGCGAGTGGCCTTCGCAGGTGCGCCGAAACAGGAACATAGTCTGCTGAGAATGTTACTAGTTTCTCGCTCAGATCTGCAAACCAGCTCAAAACATCTTCTTGGTTTGCGTTCTTTGGCCATCCTTTCCACCCATCTGCAAAAGCCGCATTGCTGCCTTCTGTGCATCTTTGAAACACGGCATTGGATGCAGATTGAAGACCACTGACACCTCCAAAAAATGTTGATCGAAAATGCGGGAGCCCTACATACAGAGGTCCAAGCTCGGACTTGAGGACCCTGTCTACGTCTTGGCGGTATTCCGAGGAGTTCGCGAAGCTACTCGTCTTGTGGAGCCATGGCGTTTGCTGGAGCGAGGAGGCAATCGTTCGAGGGGGCGGGGTAGATTCCGCTGCGGCAGCATCCACCAGTTTCCATATCTGTTCATCTGTTGACGCGTCCACAATAGATATTTTGAGCAGCGGTTTAATTCGTTCGAGGTCGAAATCATTTGATGCGACGGCAGATATGAGTCGAAGCAGGTTACTCCGAACGATTCCTCCTGAATTGGACGGCAGAAGACGGGCGGTGGGAAGGATCTGAAGGGCTGTTAGGAGGCTGGAGGCGAGATCTTGCACATCTGCACTCAAGTTAGCAAAAAGGAGGATTCATGATGGATTCTTGTGCCTCACCCTCCCGCTTAAGCCGATCGATGGCCTCATCTGGTGAGCGCAAGTCCGCACCTTTACAGATCGAGGTGAACGTGGCACGAAAGCCCTTCAAGCCATCCCCAATAGGGTGTTCTAAAATCAACCTCGACCTTGTTTGATCTGACATGACACAGTTCTTTGTCTGCCACCATGTTGATTTTGGAGAGGATGGTTCGAGAAAGAGAGTGGAGGGGACACGCGGGAGGAACGCGACCTCACGTGATTTCAACCAAAGTCTGAAGGAGGCCACCCGTGGGTTGGGTGGGTCTTAGTCAGCATACCTGTTGGTTGGTAAATGATGCTTCGGTATTGAGTAAGTTGATTGTGTGTTGCTTTATTAGATACGAGTAGATTGGTATACAGGTATACATGTATGCACGTGATCTCAGCCCCCTTGACCATGTCAGTGATTGGGATGTTCAACAAAGTTCCTTGAGCTGACAAGCAGTGAAGCTAGCTGCACAACCCGGCGCAGGACGCCAAGCCTCACAGGATATGCCCTCCAAAAATGTGACTCTATCTCGGGCCATCACAAAGCCACCGAATTTTATTGGGAGGTTTGGTCTGCATTTTGCCCGCTATTTATGAAACTTTCCCTCCTCTCCAACCGGGGGCCTCATAATATCAGCGATACATGAAAGCATCACTAAAAATTCAACCTTAAAATCCAACGATCATTTTACGAAACCAAGAGTTGAAACAAGCACCTGGCCCCTGCTTCATTCTTTTATCTCTGGTTTCCCACAAGGTGAGCTATCGCCTGGGCGCGAATTGAGGCTCTGTCCTTAAAGCCATATTAGGCGACACAATCGTCGATTTGCAAGTAGCAATTGAGTTCAAGAGCCCACAAAATTGCACGGCGAACAGGAATCAGCCTGCTAGACGGTATGGGAGTAGATTCCCGAACGGCGCGGTACTCCGCTGGTGACTCAGCCCGTCTGTCAACTGGTCGCTGCAAATCCGCTGGCAAAATGCTGGTGCGCCAGTGGGCAAGTTGCTCGTAGAGCATTTCAGCATCCCTATACTCTATACCCTTGCCTCTGGCTGTGGCATTGCACGACTCCTGGTTGATTCGCCGCGCAAGGTACCCAGCTTTTGATGCTTGGCGGCTTGAGCCATTTATTGGGCGCGCGGAAACACATCAAGAACTCGAAGCGTATATACTATGGGACAAACATTTGGTGCTCTTTCAGCGTTTTGTATATGTAGCCAGTGTTATGTATGTGAAATTCTGTAAAGCTGATCCCCTTGAATGCACTCCACCTTGTCTTGGCCTTCAAGTATCTTTGCCTCGCCATTTTGCTTTCTCCACATACGGGCATAAAGGCCTTCCATACTCACTAGTTCCTCATGGGTACCGCTCTCGGCCACCTGGCCATCGCTTAGAACTAGAATGAGTTCTGCCGACGTGATGGTGCTTAGCCGATGGGCAATGATGAGCGTGGTTCGGCCGTTGGAGAGAGTAGCTAGGGAATTCTGGATATGCTCTTCTGTTTTAGTGTCGAGTGCAGACGTAGCCTCATCCAGCAGTATGATTTTAGGGTTCTTCAGGATAGCTCGAGCGATTGCCACACGTTGCTTCTCACCGCCGCTGAGGCGCAGCCCACGCTCTCCAACTTTGGTGCTGTAGCCATCTGGAAAACCTTTGATCTTGTCATGAATGCCGGCCTTGGAACAAGCCTCGTGCACATCTTCATCACTCGCGTCCTTGTTGGCGTACTTTAGATTGTACATCAAAGTTTCGTTAAAAAGCGTTGTATCCTGCGGAACCACACCGATGTTTTGACGAAGAGAATCAATCGTGATATCTTGGACGTCATGTCCGTCGACGAGAATTTTGCCATTTTCAGGATTATAGGATCGGAAGAGGAGACGGAGAACAGTAGATTTGCCCCCACCAGACTCTCCCACCAAAGCTGTAGTCGTTCCTGGTTGACAAGTGAACGTGAGTCCAGTCAACACAGGATTCCGCGCATCATATGAGAAACTAACATTCCGGAACTCAATCTTTCCCTGGCAAGTGGCCAGTGGGGAAACGCAATGGCTGTCAGTGACTGTTGGCTGCTCTTTAAAAAGCTCCAACATACGCTCGGCATTGATCAAAGACGACTGTATGGAGACATAGAAGGCCCCAAAGAAGCTCAGGGGACCTTGTAACTAGGCCATGTACATCAACAGGGTAACAAACCGACCCACGGGTTGCTGGAGAGAAGAGACTTGATACACAGCGATGAAGCACGTGACCAGTAAACAGGCCAACAAGACAGTGTTTTGACTGGCGTTTAACAGGGTCCCACAGAGGAATGTGTAGTACTCCGCATTCTGGTAGTTGCAGATAGCGCGACGGTATCGGTCAAACTCATGTCGTTCAGCATTGAAGTATTTCACCGTTTCGTATGACATCAACGAATCATTTCTGTGTGTGCATGCATATCAGCCTTCTTGTGACTCGGATCGTTGGTATTTACCTCAACTTACTTGATCGCATCCTCATATCTCGAAGCATCAACCATCTTTCTTCTGATCTTCGCATTCCTCTGAGCGATGCGAATGGTAACATAAACATAAACAAATGCCGAGATTCCAACCACGAGGGCATAGTAAACGTCAAACGCAACTAGGAAGTACCCAATTGCGATGAACAAATCAGCTAGTGTAGGAAGGAATTGAAATGATATTTGTTCCAGGAATGAATTGATTGATTTCCCTTTGTTCAGAGCTGATAAAAGCTCGCCCGTCTGTTTTTCCAGGTGGAAATCCAAGCTGAGACTGTGAACATGCTCGAAGCCAGCCGTAGAGAGCCCCAGGTAGGAATACTGGCTTATGGGAATCCAGAGACCAGAGCGCAAAGACCCCAAATTTTCCTGCAACCAGCGGTAAAAAACATACATGGAGATCTCAAACCACGGTGGTTGAAAGCCATTTCCATCTTGTTGATTTGCCAAAGATGTAGTAATAGTCCCAATCTGGATGGGTATCCACACATTGAGAACTCGCTGGAGAATCACCAGAAGGAAACAAATCACCGCCACAGCCTGTAGACGGGGGAATTCGGAGGGCCACATGTAGGGAAAAAAACGCGAGAAGCCACTGAGATACTCCACATAGCTCGTAGATGGCAATACTTCTGGTCGCGCCCAGGAATTCCGTGGTTTGGGCTCCGCGGGTCTCGCAGTTCCACTTGTTGAACCGTAGACGGAGTCATTAACAAGACAAATCTTTGTGTGCGGAGGGCTCAGCAGTCTGGTTGTCTCAGTCACATCCTCTGAGTCTCCATCATGGCCTATGAGAGCACCGGACTTGGTAAAGTAGAGTAGAACAAGAGAGACCAGAATCAATATACGGAAACCGTTGGGGACAACTTCCATGCACTCCCAAAAGGTGATCCCTTGGCGCATCGCACCTCCGTTGGGGTCTCCGACTACTGGCTCATAGTGGTCTGAGGTATAAATGGAGAGGGATGTGGTAAGAATAATGAGCTCGGTAGGAATGGCGAAGGACCAACACGTGAGCTGAGTGGCCGTCGGGGAAGGGGCGGTATCGAGTATGCTGACAAGAATAACTGCATAGGCAAAAATAGAGCCAACAATATAAATCTGTGGTTGTTAGGACATCACACATGAAAAAGTATTGTTCAACGGAGCACACAGCGACGCACCACTACAGACTGCCCGCGCCACCAATACTCGGAACGGGCCATTAACACATGGGTGGTATAAATCATCGCATTCGCAAAGAATGTCACAAGCACACCAGCTGAGAGCCAGCTAAAGCAGTTTTTGGCGATGCGGGAGAAGGGCTGAATGTAACCGGAAGCCATCGGGTTCTGGGCCCGCCTGGGAAGCCGGCCACAATTGTTCTGCGAGACTTTTTGCTCGATGTTGCTCGTGACGAACACTTTGATCACACAAACCGCGACGAACAACAACAGGAGGAAAATTGGGTAGCATGTAAGAAGATACTCCAACAGCGTCAGGGGATTCATAATGGTGGTTCGTTCAATAATGGAATCCGGACTTCTCATGCGATTGTCTTGGGCCATTTGTGGCGAATTTTTGAATACCAACGATGGAAACGGGGTCACTAATGGAACTATTATAGATTTCGATGAGTGGTTAGTAAACTGATAGTTCCGATATGTCAAAGAGAAAGATAACACGAGATATGTGAGATAATACCTATGCACTATTTTCGCGGTGTACGACGCGGAAAACTTCAAGTATCAGACTTGTGGATGAGTATCGAAGTATGGAAATGCAATTTATATCAATGACCTGAACTGATCCCATCATCTTGTCATTAGTGTACACGTCTCAAACAGGGGTAATAGGTCCATTATTCAGAGGCTGAGAGCACGTAATCTCCATACCGCGTCCCCATACCACGCCAGAGTTTACAAGACGCCTCTAGACCTCTGTTCCAGCTGCAGGCCTGCATCTGTGGAGCCGAAGGCTGTACTCATAGGTCATGTTCCAGGTTTTCCCGGGTGCGGAGCCTTTTTGATCGACCACCGCACACCCTTGGGACTTCTAACGCTTCAGTTTCCAAAGGCTTTCTCCACTCATGCCGAGAGCCAATTCCGCAAAATTAGCCTCGTGCAATGTTAGTCCAGCAGTCGGTGAAGGTGTATGCAAGCCCCAGCTTTGGTCAAAGGGGATTCTGGCTCCAAATTCCGGAATTTGGGACCGTCACGTTTCTACCACGCTAAAGGATCCGTATCCCAGAAAACAGTGCATTGGAATTATAGTATCTGGCCCCTCAAAGGAGGCCGTAAAGATATGCTTCATTTTCTCTTTTCTTGCTTATCGCCCATATTGGGACATATTGAAGTAGATTAATTTGTTTGGCCCCAATTCATGTTAAAACAAGGCAAAGGTCGGTAGCTGACAATGCCTTGCCGCACATCTGGATCTTGCTTCTGCGCCGTACGGTATTAAGGGAAAGGGGATCGGCCGCACATCCCCTCCCCTGTAAGGAATTTGGAGCGACACAGCCAATATTATGATTCTTCGGGGACTAAATACCATTGTAAATTACCACTAATGCATTCAAGAATTGCGTTGTCACATTCGTAGCTTGTTTCTCATGACCCTGTGCGGTTTTATAAAAAGGTGAAGAGCGGTTCTGACCAGGCGATGTGATAGCTCATGGATGATATCGGGAGCAGGAGCAAGAAATATCGGTTCTCATTATGAACTGTGAGTCATTAAAATTGTCCGCAATGTGATTTACCTAAATCCGCCAAGATACCTCGTACCTATGGGTTTGCGGATAATTTTAACATTGATGATGTAGCGGCTTAAGTCATTGACCGCGCCGTTCATAAACATAGCCAACAGGTTTTTTCGTCTCGTCATCCCATACGGGACCTGTAAAAATCCAGAAAGTCCTCGAAAGTTTAGTGTTCCAGAGGTGTTGTTTCTTGAAAGCCTTGAAAGGCAGATGGGTGGCCTGGAAGACATTGATCGAGTACTGGCTTCAGTGTGAGGGCCTGGCTTTGCGACTGAAAGAGAGGGAAAGTGCGGGTGCATTTAAAACACACACCGTAGCTGAGTCATCGCCAAATTTCTACGAAGTGTTTTGTGGAAAATGTGATGCAAAGACTGTACTGGAGGCTTTGATCCGCGAGCTCTGGGAAGAGACCAAACTGGGAGTTTTGGTTATACATAGCGAGGTGGCCGAGGTCGATGTTTTTTATACCGCGAAAAGTAATCTACGGATTGCCCAAATTCACCTCCTCGTTTCAGCTAACCCGAAAGGTGTATCGTTTGCGGTAGAGGCTTTGGCATCGAGTTGGAACTCAAAGAGCATCAAAGTTTCATTTGGACCGTTGGCAAGCTTACTGCACTGCGGGCTCTGCCGCTCACGGGAGACTGTAAAACCCATTTTGAGCCGGCACTTGCAATGTTCCGAAGAAAGGTGCCTTGTCCAAGTTGGCGAAAGTATTGGCACTCTTTGAGAAAATGTTTTGCATGATGAGGTATGACCGGGTTTGATCGGTGGAGAATTGATGTGATTTCTGGGTAGGCCATTGCTTTATTGTATCTGAATCAGACAAATTGGCTATGCTAGATGGTATTTGGTCACATTACTCTGCATCGTCACTGTTTTATACTGTAATTCAAGCATCAATCCCGGCCTCCACAACCAGACTCACATAGCAATTTCTTTTCCTGGTGTAAGAAAAGAAGAAACAACGAGGCTATGGAATATCGGCGATTGTGAAGGCTGTCATACTGTAAGACGAATTGTACTTCTCTGGGTCCACTTTCTGTTATGCCACTCGTCATCTGCCGAATAAAACTATGCTAGCTCCACAGTGGTGGATCTCAAGAAGCTTGAACTAATGATTGTGCACAACTTTGACCATTGTTTCTCACTTAAGAAATGGAGACTGGGGCTTTTCAGTTGCTGACATATGCACCGTGTGGTCGGAATAAGTTACCTTTTAGTTGAAGCAGATTCATTCTGATTGTATAATCGATGCTTTATCTCAAGACGAAAACATCATAAACGGAAAAAGTAAATAACGGTTGAATAAAATTCATCATAGGAAGACTCCAATGTTATCTTGGTCATTGAAGAATAAATTCAGGCTTTGGAGTTTTTTTCTGTTCCTGATCCACAATTCAATCCCTGACCAGGCTCAACAGCTTTCATCACACTAGCCAAGCTGTCGCAAAATCTAGCCATCAAAATGTCTTTGCGGGTGAGGCCAAGGGGGTGATGCGTTGTCCAGTGGACATCCACAGTGCCGATACGCTTCGCACATTAGCTATACATGTACTTAAATTTTCTTTTTGAAAGATGATGAGCGAGTACTTACCAAAGTCATAGTGGGATGATGCTTCTTCACCGAGCTTTCGGAGGCGATCGTGCTCATGAATGTCTACCAAGTCTCTTTAGTTATCACAGTGGAGTTCCCCTTTTTTGGAAGTTTTGAGCTTACCACTGCCTTGAAATAGCTTTTAAAATGGAAGGTCTTGGAAACTCCCATTCTCCCGTCATCTAACGCCCATCCTTGCTGTCGCAGCTCCTCTGTATCGGATGTGAGTTGCTCGGAGTTTTCACCCTCGGCAAAGAGTGGAGTGTTAGACGCCATGGGGGTTTAGATGGATTTCGAAAATCAGCGGGGTTAGGGCACATATATGATAAACAAAAGCGCACGTGATACAATAACGCAATCTGTGTGGTGAGCATAGACCTCGCCAAAGTCGTGGGTTGGGTTTCGACCTTTTGACCCAAAACCCGCCAAGAATATTAAATAACAGTAATATTTACCATATGACAAGACGTTGCATGTGTTATTGTTTGTATTACACTTATAATTCCATAATTTACGGGCCCTTGTCTTCTTGGCGGGTCGTGGGTAAGCCCACGGGTACCCGAAAAAGCAATATGGCGAGGTCTAGGTGAGCATTGACTACGCATTTGTTAGAACAAGGCCGCAGTGCGCCAAGAAGAGATCGACAAAATCAGGACAATTTGAAATAATACTTAAGAAAATTGTAAATACAAAAGGTAATAATTTAAAGAATGTTAAAACCTAACCCATTCAGTCTTTTTTGAAGCGTCACCAGCACGTCATCTTCCTGTTCTACTGGAAAGATAGCGAGATGCAAAATTCGCATCTCAAGTCATCAAGTCACCAATATATTACTATTGCACGAACGTTGAATTTTTAAACAATAAGGCAGGTTCTACTAAAACACCACAGATCGACAAGCTATGTAGAACGCGATGTCATCATATCCGGGACAACAAGCCGGTCTGTCTTTGTGCAGAATCCAGAAAATCGGAATATTTCTGCTGAAGTTTGCGGAAATCACTAGTTTCCGTCCACGACGGCCGCTCAGACCTGATACTTGCTAATAAGTCTGGTATATACCGTTGGGGAACCATAGGTATCCAGAAATTAAGGTCTTCGTGTGCGAGAACAGTACAGCCAATGTCGAAGGCTTTCTTGGCATCTGCGCTCCAGGATGGCGGGACAACACCAGAATCACGTTTTGTCGACGAGGAAGATGCCAACTGAAGGAGTGCGAGGGAAATAGATATCTGACCGAGGCCGAAGTAGAAACCCTCTGGTTCAAAACTATGGGGGTATTTTTTCAGAAGCGACAAAAGATTCTCCCACTCCGAAACGGCTTCCAAAAATCTGCATTGGCAATGCAAAAGAATAGCAGATGCGACAACTGAGCGAAGATGCAACCACTGATCACTGATATCTGGAGATGAGATGGTAGAAAATTGCTTTCGCAACGATAGAACAACTGAAGAGGCTTCCTTATATTTGCCTTCTGCGATGTACACACCCAACACGGACACTTCGAGACGTCTCTTGGCTTTGGGCAAGTTTCCATGAAGGCGTATTAAGTGTATCTCTCGTTCGATCTTCGAACGAGCATCATGGAAGTAACCATCTGCACAAAGAAGATCTGAGAGTCTGCAAATGATCTGAAACCGATTTGGATCGGCTCTGAAGTGTTCTGACTGAAGGAAGGGATAGCAGTTGCTCAGGTAATCCCTGGCTTCGGCTAATTTGCCCCGAGACTGGTAGATCTTCGAAATGGTTGACCATTTCTTGAAATTGACAGAGAGCTCCATTGGGGACCAAATCGTATCGCTGTTCGGCTCCCAGTCATTGAGATCCTCGATGTTATTGCTGGCGGATTCATAATTTTCGAGCTGGATCAAATTCTCAATGTGAGAAATTATTATTAGACGGGTTACAGCTCGTAATCTCGGGTTGGCCGTTTCGTACGGAAGAGCTCTTTTTTGGTAATCCAGTATTACTTCTTCAGACTTGTGATAAGACCCTTCTAGCCGTGCAATTATACTCCGCCGTAGAGCAATCGATGCTTGGATGTGATCCGGGGCAGCGTCGCCGAGAAGATCAGTCGCTTGGTTCAAAGCCTGCTGAGGGCATTGTACTCGTCTGAGACGTGCCTTTGCGACAAGGACTTCCGACAATGCTAATTTTATAGAAGGTGGAAGATCGTAAGCCTTGCTTTGTTGAAAAAGATGATCTATTACATGGACTAGGTGTGTCCCGTGCTTCTGAAAGCTGATTGGAAAGTCAGTGGTGATGTTCATGCAAATCGATCGCATGGAAGTATACCGGCCCAAATTTCATGTGAAGAGTGGAGGGTGAATTGGCAATACTTACTTTTCTTCCAAGGCAGGGTCGCGGGGAAACACGTGACAAGAAACCTGCAAGCCGACTAAGGTCCAGTACCGAAGATCATCAACACTTGAAAGGCGTGCTGAATACTCTCTTCCTCTTTCGGATAGAGAGTAAGTTGTATGCGAATGATTGTCGCAATTATCCAGGTAAATCCACGAACCCAATTGAAGCTCTTCCAAGGATACACTCAATGCTTCCGCCTTGAAAAGCTCACCGACAGAATCGTACTCACATGTGAGGCGGACAGGATATCCGTCCTCACTCCAACGCATCTGAGGTCTCAAGGATCTCTCAAATAAACACCTGGGCACTTTGTCGCCCCCAAGAGCCGCGAAGATGCAGAGTAACTGCAACGAGGCTGGAGATAGTTCCTGCATTATGGACTGATAAAAAACAGACTGTGGTGCCGTCCTAGATGGTATAGAAAGGTTGCTCTGACGAAACCCGGCCTTCGCAAATCCATTTGGTTGTAAACTGGTTGGAGCTTGCTTCCGTTTCTTGGTGGCAAATTGAGCTTCTGATAATGATTAGTCATCTATTCAGTCTTGGGTGGCACCAACTCCCACCAGCAGCGGTGGATCTGCGCCTTGCGGATGTGCGTACCGGACGAACCAGAGGTATCCTTTCCGCTTCCAACTGTGTTTTCAATAGCCAGGTTGTAAAGGCCCTGTGAAGGAGGATTTTCGATGAGACTTTCGTCAATCACTTCATGTTCTGATCCCAGCCTCAAAGGTGGCGGCATTGTGGTAGGTGGCGAGTCTGTCGGGCATTAGATTAGGTTTGACAGGACAGTTATAGAGTAAGCTTGAGATTTCTTCTTACGAGGTTTGATACATTCTGTGGGGTCAACGTTTTGCTCCGAGAGTGTGTTGTATATCGTATGGTCTGGAGTTTTGGAATGTTGCACAAACTCTCTGTTGGGAACATAATCCTCAATTGAGGTGTTGTTTAGTTTTGTAGGAGTGACAATGGAAGAACCGGGTGGAGTCTCTGTTGTGGTCTGAGATTCTACATTGGTGCCCTCGCTGCTTTGCCATGATATCCCAGCAGCTGAACCATTAGCAAACCTTCTACAGGGGCATTATTGAAACACTTACCTTTTGTAATATCATCAACTTGATGTTCAAGATTAGGGCAGTCCAATTTGTCTTTGTTTTTGTAGATATATTGGACTAATTTTGGAGCCCCCTTCGCACCCAACCGCCGAAACTTTTTCTTAGAAACAAGATGGACCACGAGAAAAGCGTGCGCAAGACCCGTGAATTCCGATATCAGCCGTAATGAATTGAGGTAAGTTACTTCATTCGGGTCTTTTTTGGTCGCATCGGGAAGGTTGTGAAAATTGTGAATGCTCCGAATTATTGAAACGAAAGATTCTTCCTTTTCAGACCCTCGTGGTACTGTAAAATCTGCCAGCCCTGATTGATTGATCTTTTGAGCACCTTTACAAATAAGTTCCGAACAGGCTGTCAAGGCTTGCTCTTCCTTATGATGAGCCGAGAGTTCCCATTCAATTGAGCTTACTACCGCTTTGGAGAGGACAAGTAACTGTCGAATATCCTTCTCTTCCTTATCATTGAGTTTTTCGAACCCGTCCTGCCATTCAAATTTCTCTTTGCCCAGCTGTAGTGTAATCTGCACCGACGCCATGTTTGCATACACAGTTCAATACTTGACGTGCATATAGCCATCCAGTGTGCCAGAGTCGAATGCACAGGGGAAGAATATACAGTCAGCGAGAGAAGAGGGTGTCAGTAGAAAGAGAGGGGATCAGTAGAAAGAGAGGGGATCAGTAGAAAGAGAAGGGATCAGAAGAGAAGGGATCAGAAGAGAAGGGATCAGTAGAAAGAGAAGGGATCAGTAGAAAGAGAAGGGATCAGTAGAAAGAGAAGGGATCAGTAGAAAGAGAGGGGATCAGTAGAAAGAGAAGGGATCAGAAGAGAAGGGATCAGTAGAAAGAGAAGGGGCCAGTAGAAAGAGAGGGGGCCAGTAGAAAGAGAAGGGGCCAGTAGAAAGAGAGGGGGCCAGTAGAGAAGGGATCAGTAGAAAGAGAAGGGGCCAGTAGAAAGAGAGGGGGCCAGTAGAAAGAGAAGGGGCCAGTAGAAAGAGAGGGGGCCAGTAGAAAGAGGGGTACGTAAGGATTAGTTGCTGGCGCTTATGCTTGTGGTAGGATTCGCTTGGTTTGCGCTGTGGGGCGAGACGGGAGCATGTGCGCAGGACTATCCTTACCAGGCACATATGACATTGGCCCATACAAATATCAGAAGCGTTTGGGATGCATTACATGTATTGCGGGAGGTATCATTATTCGTGTTTTGACATGGAACAAATCTGTTGCCCAGGAACGATGTTTCCCTTCGCGACTCCCTGCCATGAGCGAAAGAGCTGATTGGCCTAAATTACACGACTTACAGAGGAGAATATGCATGCATTATGCAGGCTTGAAAATTTCATCCGATCAATCACAGACAAAATCACATGACAAGCCACTCAGTGGGAGGTGAGCAAAGAATTATGTTACCTGAGCAATCTTGAAGTCATCAGCTAGTACATGCTATTTTCAGCTTTTTTCAACAACCTGCTTTGTGGTGGTCTTTGCCACCGAAAACAGTATTGCCCCTTCTCTAGTGCAATGCGTCTTGAACGCTCACCCGTTTGCCAAACAGTTTCCCCTTCCTCTGTCCAACCCAGCTCAAAGGGCACACTGTAGTCTGGAGGGGTTGGGAGATCCGGCCATGTAAGCCGCTTGGGTGCATTGAAATATTGTTCTTTGGCTTTCTCCGTTCTCGACATTATCCATTCATTCAGAAACTTGCGGAACTTTGATACATCAGAGTCAGTTCGCGGCGACAAGTCCATTCAATATTCTGTACCATGTCTATATTTCGGTCCCGGTGAGGAATGCTCGTGGGATGTGAATCGTTCGTGATGATCTCGTATAGCGTGAAGACAACCCCAGACACATCGTCTCGACTATCCAGTAGACCTTCCTTCTCATTGGTGGCCCAATCGAAATCGAAGAGAATAATCTTGTCTGTTTCGGGGTCGATAAGCAAATTCCGTGGTGCAATGTCTTGATGCATGATCCCTAATTTCGGCGGCGAAAAGAGGATCAGAACTCAACAGACGCAAATGACCTAGGTTGGTATTCCATAGAACCCATTTTCCTTGGTGACAAGTGGTTTCTTACAAAGGGAAGCCCCGTTTTTAAATGGTGAGCAGACACCGCTCATCTGCAAGGCGCCGAAGTTGCGAAGACGATACTGCATCATCGCACGAACAGCCAATCTCTCAGCCACAAAGCATAATTTTGTCCCTGACGTATCCGGAGGCAACCGAGAAGTTTGGTCTTCTTTGCGCATGCTCTTGGCACTGGAGCCGAGGCGTATTGAACTACAGACACCTTGAAAGACCGGCAGAGAAATGTATGATAGGAAGCGACTTGATCTTATTTGTTACCGCTTGATATGACTATTATCTCATTGTTCGCGTATTCAATGGGCACTAGCGTGCATAAGCTGGGTGTTGTCATTTCGCTTCAGCACGCTCAGAGCCCGTGTCCTGAAATTATTGATTAGAATTCATAGACATGTATCATTATCCCAGACATTGTTCTCAGATCGGCGCCCCCTGTTTGTGACATGACCTTTCCAAAGACCATGTCACAAAAGCTGGTGGGGTAGTCACTTCTGACCAATGAACGCGTCTGGTACCATATAGAAGAACGCTACCCGCATATTTGTCATTGTAATACCAAACCTGGTTGCTGAAGCTCCTGGGGCCATCCACATTGGGACCAGCGCCGATATGCACGTGCGTTGCTCTCGGCGGGAGGAAAATGCGGCACCAGATTTTGCCAGCAATATGTTCAGGTTGGTCCTTTTACAAGAACAAAACTGCGAGAATCGCTTTCTACAGGATACGAGACTAGCTCATTGGTCGGATCGACGGCCCCATCAGGTTTTGTAACATGGTGTTTGGAAACGTCATGTAACAACACAAGGGGCCGATCAGGGAATTATGTCGCCTATGGAAGTACACTTGGCATATCGTCCCCATTACTATATACCGCTAATGGCTGGTCCGGACTCCCAGTATTAATCACAAAATCACCTAGCGACGTGCCACATTGCACGACCAGGATCCATGCATCGAAGGATTTCAGCGGGTTCACCGATCATTGATGCAAGCGATTGCAACAAGGACCTCTGCAATCACTATTCGTGTAGATTCGGGCAGCTCGCCAGCTTTGCTTTGCTTAGCCCAATTATAGATGACAGGAGAATGTTTAGGTAGCCATTTGCAGCCTCTGTATCCTAAGAAATTTGGACAAGTGAGACAATGGCTTTCAATGAGATATGACCTTGGAATTCAGAGCCATACTTTTGAATAGCTGATAGGTTCAGATACCACAGGGCAGTTTCGGAGCACAGAATGGCTTCCTGAAGTCAACATTGGAAACCAGGAAGATGGAGAAGTTATAATGATGAAATGACTGAGACGCAATCAAAAGGCATCTCAGCAGCAACCAACCGAGGATACTAAAGCCACCCACCAAAAAAAAAAACAAACAAGGACAGAAACAGAAACAAATAAAAAATAATCTGGGAACATCGGGTGTCATTTTTGGATTGATGAATGGAAACAGCCAATGCACTGTAGTTGACGTACATGTTCCGCTTATTGTGAACGACTAATCCTCCTTCTCATTCAATTGTTTGAGAGCGTCGCACATCGAGGGGCGAGATTCGGGAGCCACCTTGGTCAGGCCGTCAGCGATAAATCGCAGTTTTTTCCCAATCCCAGCAGTGGCACACTTTTCGGCAATAGCCGAGAGTAATCTTCCATAAGCCCAACAATCTGTGGCAACCCGTGTCTCAAATGGCATGTCGCAGGGACTTGTTTCACTGTTTTGTTGAAGAAGATTCTGCATTTCTGGTGAAAGCCATTCCCACATGTAACCACCGGTTCCGCTGACATCGATGAGGACGGCGTTTTTATTGACATCCAAAACAATGTTCGACGGCTTGATGTCAAGGTGAGTTCGCCCTGCCTTGTGTAATAGTTCTATCGCTGTCCCAATCTGCAAGGCCCATTGTATTGGCAAATCATCATGTTGAAACTCATCCTCCAAAATTTGCTCAAGCGAACCTCCGGGGTAGTACTCGAGAAGGAATCCTGTGATCACTGCTGCCATATCGGTTGACAGGCAAGTCTTATACGGGTTTTCCGATACAACTAGGCCAACTAGTTGCGCGATGTTCGGAACACCGCGGAGACGTGCAAGAACATCGATTTCGTTCAATATATGTTCCGTGTCTCCTGGCTCATAGATAGGGCGGTCGATTGTTTTGTAAGCAAACTTCTGTTGCTTGAACAAAACCGTGGAGACTGTTGGAGCAACAACCTCGACAATCTGCAAAAAACGTGCCTCAAATGTTGGTAGACATCGTTCTCGCTCTAGAGTCGGATATATGACTCTTTGCGGATCTTCTGCGATCCTGTAACACATTTGATGGGCAACAGCAATATAGGAGTTCGCTAGGGCTTGATACCCATGCCGTATTGTGATCGAGCTGTGACTTTGCTCAGTCAAGCTTAAAATAATATTGGTCACAGTGTCGTCCAAAAGTTGCAATTGACCAAAATCAATCGCTTCAACAAATTTTTGAAAGATTGACCGGCGCTGGAGATAACCCCGCGGTATAGATTCTGGAACAGAGCCATGCAAGGTAACTTTAATCCACCATGAAGAGCTGTTGTTGCGGAATATCAAGATCTGTGATTGACAGTCACCGTTCCAGTCTTGGAACGATTTGAATTCCAGGCTGTGTGAGAGAAGCTGCTTTTCCAGCATTGCGCTTGATGAAATTAAATGAGCTCCCTTTTCGTCAAAGAATAACATAAAGGGAGAACCTCTCAAGATAAACGATTGGAGAAGGGAGGAAGGGGGAAAGGGGGTAGTCAAGTATTCTTGGATCACGTGTTGCTCACACCGAGTTTGGAATGACTTGACTGATCAGTTTCAATAAGCCAATGAATGCAATTTGCGAATATACCCCCACTTTTTTGGTCTGCTCAAAGTATACAGCTGTCATTCCTATTTTTGTTCTTCTTTGGCAGTCATTACGTATATCAGGCATTTAAACTAGGTTGAAGGTATCAAGCATCTCAACGGAAAAATCTTGCGAAAAATACTACAGTACACTATCACTTGACAGCTTTATTGTCCAATAACGGTACATCACAACCCGTTCATGTGTCAAAGTTCAGTACATCATGCAAGAATTCTTCAGACAGAACGAGTGTGACTTATGGTCCACTATAAATATCTGTTGAGTCCACCATTTACTATTGAACCTGTACACTCGTTAGGAGGTGAAATGGAGTAATTCAATGAAGACTCACCCGGTCCATCTCTCTTGAGTCCTTGCTTCTTATCGCAGAAAGGTTTGTTGCAGAATGTTCCTGTTGTAGATTGTTTTTCGACCTTGGGCGGGTCACATATCTGGCCGGCTTTCACTGCGTCCTCGCATGCGTCTCCCATCAGCGTGGCCGTATAATGACCACATTTATAGACGCGGACCACAATTTGACACATAACGAATGCTGAGCTGGTTTGAGGTGATAGGATTATGGTAAGGTATGTTGATCGAGAGTTCTGAAGGACTTCAAGTGAGCAATCGAAAGTACAGACAATGGTGATGAACAGATGCTAGACCGATGACAGAAGAGTACACTTTGCTTATGGAAGACAAACTGTTTTCAGGTGCTGGGGAATATGTCATGGTATGTTGGAGCTATATTTATATTCAGCTGATCCTATTTTCACCACCTTTGGGCCGCTTGGACCTCCACTGCACTGTTGTACATTGCCTATAGAAAGCAATATGTAACCCAACGTACGGTGCTCTTGGGCAAAATGGTTGGAGAAGCTTGTGACCTTGTTTAAATTTATCGACAGTGGGGCCTGCATGTTGTGTGCTATGATACTGGTAGAGAGAAATCTGGCTCCTCGGCCTTGTTCTTGGGTAGAAAGGAGCCAACGCCATGTGACGTTATGCCAGGTTCATCCGTCCGACAAGCAACCAAATAGGATCTACCAATGTAAGATTCGATGTCTTTTTAGAACCCTTGGCTCGACTTTATTCTCCTCAACATTTTACCTACATCGATTTGGCCATTGATTACGATGGTCATGGGGTCCCCGACTTTCATCGATGCTTTGAACTCGACGTAGTCTTGAGGCACAAAAGTAAGTAGGAATTGTATCTCACAGCAAGGAAATTTGGGCCCTAATACAGTCTACCAGGCCGGTATCACGATAGACTTGTGTACAAAGAAGGCATGGGTTTTGGCTTTGGGAATGTTCATTTCCGAATTTTGGATGGAGATTTGTACATTTCACGAAAGGAAAATCGAACGCAATGCAGTTCTGCATATGAAGATGATCTACCTCCCGAACATGTTATATGACAGTATTCTGGGGCTACCATCGCAAAATGAATCAGCGAGAGGATACTTAACAATCTGCCGAAGCCTAAGGACTTGCATAGAAAATGACGGTTTTTCTCTCAGTGAGTTGTGCGATGAAAGTGCTTGTATATTCCTTGCCATTGCATCTAAAGCTTAGATACGGAACCATTGGCAACTGAGAAATGAAGTCCAGTAGACCAAGCAAAATGGTTGTAGAAGCTGTCGGCCGCGTATTTTATGTCATCAATGGGAGTCAGCATGATGTGCACTGCCCCAACTTTTCAGTTCTGATTTTCTTGTTTTTTTTATTGGACGGGAAGGAGCGAACTCCATATCACATCATGCCAGGTACGTCCGATCCAAGCTACCAAATGGAGCAACTTATTGTCGCAATGGAAGATTGGTATTACAATAACAAAACTGCTGAATCGCTTCCTACATGATACGAAGCGAGATCATTGGTTGGAATTGACAGCCCCACCAGCTTTTGTGACATGGTGTTTGGAAATATCATGTAACAAAACAAGGGGCGCCGATCAGAGAACTATGCCCCTTATGGAAGCAGACCTGAAATTTTGTTTCCATGAATCTAGGCCGATTAGCGCAGGTCACGGACTTCCAGTATCAAGTACAAACGCCTCTTTAGCGACGCGCCGCATGGCCCGGCTGGGGTTCATGCACCGAAGGATTTCAGTGGGTACACCGATCACAATCTAGTACTTGTCGCTGATGCACGTTCAAGGATTGATGCAAGCGATGCGCAGTCACTCGGCTTGGAGCTAAGTTGACTGCAAGGTGTATAACAATCGAATCCCAATTCTTAAAATTTGGTGCACCATACGCCCAGGATGGATACCAAAGCCGAGTCTGCCAATTCCGAGAAGAGTATGTTATTCGCTGACCTTCCCTGAGAACCTTGGCTCCTTGACCTTGTCTTGCTTGATTGCATGCTAACCCAAGTTATTTTAAGTGTTAAAATCCGCCTGTTCAATTAGTTCGTTTTTGAGTACGGCAACCACACATGTAGGTACATGTGGTTTATCAGATCCTCCAGTCAAAGATGGGCATCAAGACCCAAAGCCCCTGGAAGCCGACTCCAAATGTTGGCGAGAGCTGGAAGTTAAGAACATGTTGCTCTCCGGGGACGAAAATTCGATCAGTCGACTCCGTGACTTCCACCTTTATAATGACGCTTACGCCCAAAGGGAGGGACTTGAACCTTTCTCCTCTCAGAAGGAAAGACCTGTATTCCCGCAGAGCTGGGATTGGTGTCTGTCTCAGTCACTTCTTGATGGGCCGGAGGCTACGGCTACCAAGCTTGCAAAACAAAGTTTCCGCAGATTCTCCCAAGTTACTTTCGAAGAGTTCGTTCGAAGGGCAGATGCACTTCCCTCGCAAGGAATTGACGATTTCCTTCGGGAATACGAGTTCCTCAAAGTGCAGGTCTACAGCACATTTACTCGAAACCTTCAGTATCTCGAGCTTTTGGATCAATTGAAAAGAGTAGGTAGAGGCTGTCTCTTGGTGCATCTTCAAACAATTATCTAACAAACTGTAGAGTTTGAATAAGATAGATGCGGATCCCTTTGTATGCACTGCAATTGAAAGGGCCTGGCAAGATGTTGTGTCTCAGAGGAAACCACATGTGCCTTTGGCCGAAGAAAAATCCGGAAAATATGAAGCCTGAGCTAGACGAACGACTACAGTGGATCATCGACCCATTGCAGCGACTCCTCCAAAGCCCCGACACCGCTCGAAATATATTACAACAACTACAGATATTAGAGAGTCGGTTCTACAAGCTCTACAGGTCCCCCGAAGTCACTTGGGGGTCATTCAATACCGACACATCATTCTTTGGACAAATTCAATGGATTGATGTGTTCGAATTTGCCAACGCTTTGTCGAGGAAAGATCAATATTTCTTTTCGCAGTACGTTGTGGACGCTCTCGATGCAAAAGATGATCATGCTCGGCGAATACTCAACACACGATGGAACGACCTCAGCATTGCAGTTGAAGAGTGTATGGTTGCTAAGGTTGATGATGTTTCTCAAAAACTTGATCATTTGGCCGAGGTAGTTCTGACGCATTGTCCCATTGATATATGATCTGACAGAGAACTATAGGAGCTCTATCGTATTCGCAACTATTATTCTCTAACGGCCATCATCCAAGGGATCAAAGCAAGCGGCTTTAAGACAAAAGCCGTGGGAGACTTTGGCTACCTCGTCGATTCAAAGAATAATTATGAGATGTATCGGTGGCGAGCAAGGACCAGACCCGGAATGGATTTCCTCTTTCCTGCACTCAGTACCACAGCCCGTGGAAATTTCGAGCTGGCGGCTAAGGTTATTGATCGGCATGCAACTTACAAAGTTGAAAACTGGCAACACCATTGGTTCTTTTATCCATTTACTGCTTGCTTTGGACGTTGACTGGTATTGCTTCTTCTGTTCTTTACTTGCAAGTCAAATCTCTTTTTTCTATGCTGTTTTAAGGTCTTCGGGCAAATGACTAATCTATCCGTGCTCTTAATTACCCAATCCCTTCAATTAATGAATTTTTACACCATGATTTCAACCTCCTACTCATTATTATTGTGCAAGATAGAATATATATGCAGGGTCGTGTTCCATGCTGCAAAGTGAATTGACTCTCATCACATGGGGAGCATAAAGGTGAGAGACGTAAGACCTGACACGCCACTCGTTGATGTTAAAAAAACAATCTCCTATAAATCGAAGGGATTAAACCCAAATCTGTTAATTTCCACCGGGATTTGGACCATAGGGTCAAGGCCAAACCTGGTATGGAAAGTGGATAATACATGCCGAAAAGATCAAGCCTACAAGCTTCCTCAAAATTATGTGCCATTGAGTAGTCGCGGGAGCAGCGCCTGTGCGTCAAATCATATTTGGTCGTATCTCAATTATGCAGCCATTGTCTTTCATTCTTACCCTGCCACTGATTGGCGTTAAAAGCGGGCCAATTTCCCCCTCGTTCCCTGTATGAAGATATTCACGCCGACCTGCCGCTCAGATATGGAGTCCAACAGTTTCCCACCTGATTTCACCATCACCATACCGCCGCCTCATCATCCTTCCTGGCCCCCCTCAACGTCGCAATTCATGCTTAACCCAAATGTTCCTGACCATGCGTTTTACCGTCAATCTTCATTCAGTATCACCAATGATGTACCAAGCTCCGAAAATCCATATTTAATGCCTTTGGCAGGACGGAGACAGCAGCGTAAGATGGGTCTGGCATTGAGATTGCAGACTAAAGCTGATGATTCCTGAAACTTCTAGAAAATTGGCCGGTGCCCGCTCCTTTTAAGCCAGAGCCCTCATCATGTCCACCCTTGGACCAGCGCGACTTCGGCGACAACACAACTTTTACCCCCATCTGTTCCACGGATCCGCATTATCAGAATCATGCTCACCATATGCACATCTCCATTCCCACCCATGGATATCAGTTGGCAGACGATGGAAACAATGCGACCTCAGTTGCTGCCAAGGTGGAATCTCGAGAAATACGTATACCTGACATCAAGGCAAAAAAATCTGGTTCGAAAGCTCCAAGTGAAATGCTCCAAGGAAATCCTGACTCTTTTAGGATGTTCTGTGAGAGCGTGCAGCTTCTGCAGGAAAAGAAAAATAAAGTGCGGTTCTAGAGTATCAGGAGAATATCCTTGCCTGCAATGCTCCCGAGCAGGTGCGAATTGCAATCCCTCGATACCGTGGGTGAACCGAAAGGAGTTATTCAGTTTAAAACCTGACAGAAACCTCGAAGTCCACCAATTCCAGACCCACCATGCTCAGACGTGCCTGGCATCAGAATATGGCGATAGTGGTTCTATTGCAAATAGCTTGGTCAAGACTGAGCGAAACTCCATGAACGTCGACGATATGAACGGGAAGTATTTTCGCGGAGGCTTACACGCGCATAATGAGGGCTCGCAGATTTTGAATTCAAGAGAAAGGCAAGTAAAAACGGGAGAAATGAGTGCAGTCTCATCCACTCATCCTCTACAGCCCTCTTTCACAGCCGCTAACCCATCATTGCTCACAGAGCTCAAGGTCAATATCAAAAACATCAGAATCTTCCTATCACCTCGGCTTCGGATTACCAGTCGTCACCCTTGGATTTGGTCTCTGATTGTGAGCAACACACAAGTGTCAACCCACTTTTCTCATAACAAACCAAATTAACATTACCACAAGCCCCCTTCAATGCCGAAACGACGGTAGACGCGCATGAAAATTCATCTGGCGCTCCTTCCACGAGAAACAAGGAAAACCCCTGCCCTGTGGACGAGCTTGATCAGAATGACGATACAGTCTTTCCGATTATCGATGCAAACCCGACATGTCGTGGACCCCGAGGAGACTTGAATGGCTTTAATTTCTGTATTGAGTGGCAGCAGTTCAGTTATGTCAACGGATCATGGATGTAGGTGACACTGATTACCTTGTGTTGAATCATGCTTATAAACAGATGGTATCCCGAACGCCGCGCCATTGTAGAATTAACAAAGCAAAAGCTTAATTGGAAATCCCGAGAAGTTCATGCACTGCTAATGGAGTCCTGTGTTGCCAAATGCTTAAGTGAAAACCCGACCGTTGGATGGCCGAGGTTAATTTTCCAAAACAAGTATGTCCTCAATCCAGCGCCGAGATACCCCGTTAACCACGGTATCACTAGTATCAACTGCGTGTGGGTCTGTATTCTCCAAAGCCTTTGCTCCTTATTAACAAAGCCAAGGGCATTCTCGATAACAGGAGCAACAATTGGACTTGATGAAACACCGGTTACAATCCAAGCTAATTTCTCACAATTTATTCCTGAGTTTCTTTCAAATCTCGATCCAGTCTCAAGCAATCCCTTGGCTGCGGCAAATTACGACGGAAGTGCCGCAGTTTCAAACTCAAATACTGCAGAGCCCATAGAAGACAGAAACCGTGGAAGTGGTATGCTAGACCAGGCATTCTCAGAAGCAAGACTGATATCATGTCCTTAGAGATACCCAGCAACGCCAAGAAGGAGCATGTCGTTGTAGCAGAGCAAGCCATATTGGCGCTCGTTCGCCGAACACGACTCTCCCAACCTTCTCGTCGCACTCTGAAAGAGCTTTATGAAGCTAGCTTCAATAGCCTCCACGCTAGAATGTGTCGAGACCTTCTTTACAAGTGGGTAGCTATCATGAAGAATGCGAAAGGTTCGCCATATGTAGAGAGACCAAGCTGGTGGCCGGAGAGCGTCCGATACACGTCTGCTGGCAAGTTGCGTGGCCCCGGTATGTGCGCATGAAATATGATATTTACACTCACTAACACCTCAAAGAGATCAAAGCGGTTCTCTTCCATCTTTTCTATGGAGAAGACAGCTATGTGCCGCTTAGAGCGTTATACACCGCCTGCAGAGACATTAATATTAGTAAAACTGACCAAAAGACTTTATCATGGACTTTCTATATTCGGAACGTTTGCAAGACCGATACGATGCTACGTGGGTGCCCACCAGCTCTGCACTTTTTTAAGCATCAGCTGACAAGAAACAGGCCTACATGAGAACACTGCATTCCCGAAACAGGCGCATTAAACATTCCAATGTGACATGAAGCCTCTTCGAGCAAAGTGCGGAACGACCAGGTATATGGCTCATTACAGATCAATTTCACAAAAAATTGAACAGCAAAATAATAACTTTGACACGCAGAAGTATTAGGAAGGAATGCAGTTATAAACATTTGTTTGTCCTGTTTTTTTTTTACTACAGCATAAAAGAGACTACTTATCTTCTTCGACGAGTGGTCAGCGTAGATGAAAAACAAAAACATACTGTGCAAAAGAATATTAATATTTGAGATAGGACCGAATATATCACAGGACTAAACTCAGTAAATTGTTATGGGTTAGAAAATTTCACTTGCAAGCATTGAACAATTGCTACCTATCTGTATCTGTATTGTCAAACAGGAAAAGGTCCGTAAAACACTGCCCTCCGAACCCCTTCACCAAAACCCCAGCTAGCACAATTTGTCTCAGCTGTGATTGCAGAAGAATTCCATAAAGCTTTTTGGGTCCATATTTCCGTTGGCGAATTTGCTGTTGCGTGTTACGGAGCCACCCTCGAGGCTGTGCTTTTCGACGACGACTGAACCGGTTCTTCTGTCATCGTAAACGCTACCATTAATCACTTGCGAGCTATCATCAATTTTGGTGGCGTTGCTAGAGTGGTGTGTAGCTGTATATCCGATTAGCTGCTACATCAAAACCGTGCCTACAAAATCAGAGACGACGGGAACGGCGGTTGTACCCCTCATGTTTCTATGGTCGTTTTCTTCTACGGCAGACGAAGTACACTGGTTGAAAAATTCAAGTCAGTCGAAATAATTGAAAAAGTAGTGTTAAAACCTACCGTAGACTCCGTAAGTAACCCTCGCGGTCCCTGATAGGATGTAACGGTCGATCGAACATCATCATCACCATCATCATGAGGACTTTGGACTGTGGCTTGATTCATACTGAGAAATTCTTCTGAAAATGAGTAAAGAAACTGTTATTTGATTTATTCCTTGGGTTGGTGCAGAAAAGGGAAGTGGACGGACAAGTCCACTTTAAATAACTTTGACCCCTGGTAAATACAAAGTATGTCGTAAGTTTCCTGCATCATTTATTACGCTGAAAATAGTTACCTACTCAAGCCCGAAGTAGCCAGTGAGAACCCTCGGCAGGCGGATCCAACAGCATACGCGAAGCGAAGGTTCAGACCACGTAATTGTCGGTTATCTCGGACCCCTTGACTAGAAAACAGCAATGGAATTCATCGTATAAATTACCTCCACTAGTGACGTGCTATCAGCCAGGGGGTAGAGCCGGTTGGAGAGGAGACCGGCCCTCGTGTTTAACACCGTCTTTGCACAGGGTAGCATTGCTCATTTTCCTGTGAAACCAATCCTCGAGGTAAAATAATAACCTAGTTCTCCTTGGCACTGGGGTGGCTTCAGCAGCGAAAAGGCCTCAGTAGGCTGGAATAGCCAACAAGGACCAACTTGCTGGAGGATCACATCATTTGACTTGCTATTTGGAAAAATAGAAGGTTTATACCACGGATTTCGATTCTGTCTCGGTACCTCCGGTTATCCTATCTGACCAAGATCAGACTATTTGTCTCCCCTGGGGTCCGCCCTAATCTGTATCTTAAAATGTGCGCATGTCCTGCTATGCCTAATATCTCCTGCTACAGATCTCTACGCATCTTGCCGGAATGTCTAGTGTGCTTTGAAAGCTTCATCTGTTGCATATCCCTCTATACCGTTACTTGTCTGTTTTCTAAATTACGTGATATATGCCTGGAACACAGAGAATATTTCTCTCTCCCACGTGCCCGCACAGAACGCTGGGTCCATGGTTATGATCTTCAACGTTGTGAGAATCTTCATAGAACTTCATGTTGAGATTTTTGCCCGGCCTGGCAGTAGGATAATGGAAAATGATTTATTCGAGATCTGGTCACACTCTGGCACTGTGCAAAGCAGTCTGTGGGGTGACACCGGAATTGGTTGGCGTTTCGGGGCTTTGCTGGTCGAGGGAAGGTTAGCGCTATATTTTCTGGAGCAAGGGATCCGGAGAGGATAAGAGAAGGATGAATACCGTGATTATCTGCTGTAAAAATGACCACAGGATCCTTGCTTTGGCTTTGGAATTGGAATGGCATCATTCTCGTCTCTTGGGTGGAACGTCGTAGCACCATATTCGCAAGTAGGACACCTTTGGGCAGCGGATAAGATTCGATATCCCAATGCTCTTCCAGATGATTCGAACGTGGATTGAAAGTCAGATCAAGCTCAGCTCAAACTGAATCGTGGGCGAGTAAGGAGACTGGAGCGAGGAAAAGCGTGGAATCTGACCCGCTCCGCTTAGACTAGACTGAATCTGGGCCACAGTCATCCATGAAATGGGATAGCCTGGAAATTCCTGCCTGGACGCGTCAGTACCATTTATACCATCGGAAGGCCGGATATGCTGGCCGCGACTGGCCCGAGAAAGAAGGCAGATTCTGACCTACAATCGGCTCCTCCGCCGGTAAATTAAGCGTTACTTTGCGGCGCTGTGAGTTCTGTCTCTGCTTGTTTTCTCCTCTGCGAAAGCTATGTTCTTCTCTGTATGCTACGCCTGTGAACTTGCTGTTGTGATTGTATCTGGTAACTTACTTCATCATGCTCATTCTTTTTCCGTCCCAAGAAAGACAGATCACGACCAGGGGTCAGGGCACGCTTACACATTCAGTTCAACCTCCTGGCTACAACCATCGTTCAGAAGCTGGAATGTTGGCGAGACTCTTCCATTCACCTCCAACCGCCGATGCGAGTCCCACCGACCGAAGCGACTTTCGAAACCCATCCCACATCTGGCTACACCCGGAGCATGATGAGCACGCAACTCAATGGAGCGAGACTCTATTCAAATGATGAACGGAAACTCAGGTAGAGGGTGGAGCTGGTCTAGAGGTGATAGACTCTTCCAATCGCACGTCTTCGTACAGGATGGCATTCCAAATCTTCCTGTGAAAACACGCTTCACTTTCTTTTTTGCACTACATGGCTTGAGTTGCGCCAAAGACTCTTGTATCCTGGTATGTCCATTGCAAAACAACAGCTCCGTCAGATGATTAATGAGTTACTTGAACAACAGTTCCTATTAACGGTTTGGAACCTGTACCGATATCTTGGTTAATCCTATCTGTGGTCAGAACAAACTGCCCTCAGCCCACTGTCTTCCATTGAGTCACACAAAATTTATGATATCAGCCGTGTGGACCGCTTCAAAATAGCTGTTCCCCTGTACAACACTCTCTTTGCCGGCTGGCTAAACTCTTTACTAGATTATCCATTCCGAAAGCGCCCCTGATTGCTTGTCAAACAGTCACTGTTCCGATATGGCTCAAGACATCACTCGATGCCATCATCACAACAACCCACGATCCCAATACCGCTCCTCCACATATCCTACGTCCCACAATTCCTGATCCCAATATTAGTCCTGAGTTCTGGCCCTCTGGAAAATCACCTGGTGCCAAATCAACGCCGCCTAAGCCGCCTACCCACGGAGACCAACTGATGAACGACACATACAATCTGACAGACCGAAGAGGCAGGTAATTGGGGTGTGACGATCTCGGAGTGGATTTTCCCGATATTGAAAATGCGCTTTGCAACTCGGTAAAACTGCCGAGAAAAAGAAGACCAAATTATGTCAATAACCATGGGATAGAAGACTCTGCTCAAAGATGTCTGGCGTGCTGCCGTTACCTATTTTAGGTCTATCGGATATACATGAATCAGAGCTCGGTACAGTAAGTCAGCTTTTGAAAGCGCAGCATCCACCAGGTTCTTTTGCTAATATGCCGTGCATCAAAGCTAGCCCGTCAATTTATCGAAGGCTGTCCTCTTTCCGTTACTGTCTACCCTGGTTTCTACCGCGGCGATGCTATGGATGGAGAATCCAAAACTTAACTCGATATACTCTAAGCAAATATAATCTTGCTTCGCATGTGCTTATTTGCACTAGCAAGGCATGCGGCAATAGCAGCCTTTTTGGTTGCTTTCATTGAAACACGACTGTCAACCCACAAGCATTGTAGTGTTGGTAACGCATACCATTCATAGCAAGAAGCTGCTGCTAATTTTTGAAATATATACTAAAGGTACCGACCACGAAGGACCAACCCGATAATTCCCTCTTGTTTCACCTCCAATGTCTCTGAACAAAGCATGCCTAATCCATTGTCCCCGCCAATCTCATCAGCCTGTCTGCTCCGTGTTCGCTCCTCGTTAGAGACTCGTTCGATTCGAACCTATATAACAGCTACGGACACGACCATCCAGAATACGCAGGCAACAGGGATATTTTTCAGCTCAGGACTCAAAAAGAGAAAAAAAGCTTCCACCAAAAGAATCAGCGTTTGCTGCCGTAACTGAGTTATAAATTGGCGCATGATACACTGGCTCAACCGCTGAGGCGGGTGCGCCAGTGCAAAACCAGTTATCAACGGAAGATATTGGCAAACTTTCGGCATACCACTGATCTTCCTCAAATAGGTGGACAGTTCTTTGTAGACCTTGTTCAGTTCGATAGAGGCAAGGAACTACTGGGTACAAGAAATGCACCACACGCGGGGGAGGTCTCAATGGCACCAAAAGGTTGAGAATAGTTTTTTCAACATCGAAGCTGCAACCTTCTAGTAGCTCTCCCGAGCCGTCTTTCTCTAGCCTCTCTAGAGCTTTGACGTTAGTCCGGTAAACGAACTTGTTGATGGCTTCGACAAACTCGTCGTGTAATTTGACCAACTGAGCTTGCTTCTGTGGCCAGTGCAAGCTGTATTCAGCTGCATCAAGTGTTTGAAATTCTTCATGGAGTTTTGTGAGGGCATCGATCGTCTCTTCGGTCAACTTAAAGGCCATCTCGTTCTGTGAGACCATGTCAACATACAGGACATATGCTTCGATGTGAATCCTCTTAGGTGTGTTCTCCAACATCACCGAAGACAAGGACCAGATTGCGCTTTCCGATTCCAGTTTTTCAATGAGAAAGCTGGTTTGCTGTTTGAGATTGTTCAAAGGTTGCCTAGGCTGCTTCACTCGCTTGAAAATCTCTTTCAACCAGGGTACTCCATTCTCCAGCACCACTATAGGCCGCGCTCGAGGCGTAAAGGCGGCAGCAAAAGAGGGCAAAATGGTAGTCGGCATTTTCAATATAAAGTCGAGGAGTGTTTCGCGTTAAATAGTCGTCAGGCTTTAAGTAATGTCTTAAGAAGCACTATCAATGGTTACTAAGCCAATTTCTGGACCACGTTACCCCAAAGCGCCCAGGGTATTGGGCTGTATTTTGAAAGCACGGAAGCGTTTTGAAAGCCTTTGTATTGAAGCTAAGTGGGACTGTGTTTGGCCCCGTAATAGCATGTGGCCAGGCGTTGGCCTGTGCCCTTGTGACTCTGGAACTTGGGTCATGGCGCGCCTAGAGTCATAAGCGTCTTGCGCAGGATTCAAACTCAATTTCTCACGCAAATAAATTTGCAATAGTGCATCGTAGGCTAGGTAGACAGAGCCTTCCGCATATGGAAAAAAAGCGGTATTCAGTGTCCCGTGACCGAAGAACAGGTGGTATCAGTCGGTCTCTATCCACCAGCTGATTGGGGGGAAACCTCGCATGCTTCCTTTCTTCCGGCTCGCAAACCCTTGGAATGAAATGCCAAGTTGATTCATTGTTACCTATTTGATAACCTACATTCGTGGAGAGGCCTAGGATAGCCATTGGCGTTTCCACTATCCCTTCTTCTGTTTTGAAGACCACCATAAGGTTCCGACCTTAGCCCAAAGCATTTGTAACATCTGCTAGGGGTGTGGCAAGGCGAGTCTTTTCCTCTGATTGAATCTTTTCGGGACCTCTAGTGTACGCATCAAATTCGATTACCCGAATATATTGCCTCTTCAAAGCCTTCGCAACACACCTGCTTCTCCCCGGAAAAGATCTGCTGTCCTGACTTGAATTCACTCCTGAACAATTTGAGGATTCGGATGCCTTGAGATCATGACAAACAATAACAAATATCAGCCACTTCATCAGGTTTACCCTGCCTCTGGGCCATTTATATGGGTATGTCCCGAGAAATTTACCGCATCTTCAGCCGAGACCGATCAATCTAGTACCGCGTCGAACCAACTCAGCGATTTTCAGATCAACGTCCAGCATCAAAATGACATTGAAGCACGTCATATCTCCTTGGAGGTCGAATCGGTTGGCAATTCTCTTTGTGATGGCATGGATACTTTTCGGGAGTCCGACGGGGACGCCCACACAAGGCCCACAAACCACTCTATTGCAGCCTCAATGCAGAGGGCACATTTCAACGGTATGCAGAAATTCTCACGAGGGACGATAGAAATTGAAGAAAGGCCGCAGAATAAGTAAGAAAAGAGCATCCTTTACCATGATATAGCTAACACCTGATTCATACAGGAGACAGTGAATAGAGAAAGCTACCGGCTATGTTCCCTCCCAGCCCAACGAGTCGACACCCCAGTTTGTGCGGTCAATTAACAGATACCGGCTGCCATCACCCAACTCCAACCATCGCAATTCAAAGGGGATCACTTTGTCATGGGTCAATTGCCGACTTTCGACGGATGAATGTGAAGCATTAAAGAGTATACTGACAAGATTTAGATCGAATGGCACTCGTTTCCGAAGGTATTTCTATTGTGATGTCCTACGGAGCTTGGATTTAAATACATGTACACATATTCTGTCACTCTGGATGTGGGCGATGGGCCCCTTACTGCCAGAAATTTCATCTTCGGGCACCGGTTCAATGGATTCAGAGAGACATGGTATGTGACTTCAAGATAAATTTCCAAAATCAGGGACTGATTGCCCCAGACACCCGCAGAGAGCTCTGTTACATATTGCAAGGGAGCCACAACGCAAAGCTTCCGTTTCTGAAGCTCCGTGAAGCTCTGTACTCTTCTGGTATTGAGGCCCAACATATCCATGAGGTGGAAAAGCTCCTGCTTCTACGTGAAATTGAGGAGCTGGAATGGTAGGAACTTTTGGTCCACTGCTGTGAATATTAGGGCTGATTCATTTTAATGAAGCAGGGAACACAATCTTTCAATCAACAGTCTGAGACACACCTTTCAATGAGCTACTAGAGCTTTTCAACCAGGTGTGGCTGGCTTAACATGTGACAATGGGAACATACTTGGAACAAAAATACTGGAGCAATCTGACTTGCAATTCCGCAATGTTACTTCTTCGCGTGCAATTATGCTTGTATCATAGTCTAATATCGGACGACCGTCTATGCTGGTGTTATGAATTCGGTCAAAGACAAAAGATTGGGCTCTTGATATCAACACAGTTGCTATGATCTCTCCCTTTTCATTTCTTTGTATGAAGAATAAAAAAGTTCAGTGATTATTTCTTCATCTTTAACTATCTTGGCATGCAGTCGGAGTATACCTCATTGTCACTCTTACTCATACAGAAGGGTCGTGCGGAAATGCAACTCTGCAAGGTGATTCAGCGGGTGGAAATGCGCCCCTCTAGTTGTCTCTGGCTGATAATTGCATGCTCACTGTATCCAAGAGCCTGCTAAGATGGCGGAAACCGACCTGCTGATTGGTATATTCTTCAATTGTTGCGCTTCCCCCCAATGAACCTCATAGTCTATTCTCCGCTAGTCAACCACCTGCACATCAAGGCCATCAGTTAGCTTTTTGGAGAAAGCTTAGAGCCATCTGTTATTGACAGGCGAGCCTCTGTTGGTATCGTGCGAGGGGCTCGATTTGAAGCGGAGATTATTTCGGAGGACCACAGCTTCTCGACATAACGGGAAGGACTCGACCGGGGGAGCTTTCTCGTGAGGTTGGATATTCGGGGATATCTATAGATAGATGTCAGTATTTTAGAAAAGTTGAACTTTTCTCCAGTGTCCAGGAGGTACGCACCTCACTCTGAAACTGATATGACGCAGGCGTGATTGAGCCAGAGGTGGTTTGGATCTCATGTTTCATCTCGTATTCTCGCATTCAAAGCCAGAGACAGTGGACAGTGTGCAAAAGAAAGCCGCGCCGAAAGAAAGAAGCAACTTTGCGAATATTTCTTTGCGCCTGAGTGTAGGAAGTCTGAGGTGAGGTGGTACGCTCCATCTGCCGCCATGTTGTCCACAGTATTCATGATTCATGCCACACGTCCACTGGCCGTTGAGTGAACTGTTGGCGATGAAAAGCTTCAATCATACGTACATTGTCAAGGCTGTCAGCCATTCATCTTTGAAACCAATCTCTTGCGTGGGTAAAGGTCTGGATCGGGACGGACAAAGGTGTTCCGGCTAACTCAGGCTGCCCCTTCAGCACCTGATCTCGGGTTATTCAACCCATCCCACCAAAGCCATATGTTGCTTTCAGCCACCGAAGAAAGAGTGAAATCTTGTGGAGTCTTGGTCCTCTATTCTCTTCATATATTCAGGTAAGATTCAGGTCTTTGCTTTTCGCCATCTCAACCAGACTGATTGTCTTTCCCGTCGATTACTTCGTCTCCAGAAAGTTGTAAGCTGACAGCCACATTCTCGAGTATAGTGCAAGCTTCGCGCATCCGATCCTCCAGCTCACTGATCTCGAAGAGCTCAACCCACCAACGCCGCATGGTGCCTCGCGTCAAGCCTTCACTCGACTGAACCTTGCTGTTCATTCAGTATACACGCAGCAGCGGAAGCCCCTTTCACCTTACGGAACTCGCTCGAGCATAACAGCCTCAAGGAGAATTATGCTGCTGAAACTGCGAAGGGAAAAAAGCCTACTTGGCTATGGTTGCTAGCATGCGTGATGTTTGATATTCCAGGTCTGTTTCTCTTCCTATGGATTTTCCGTGAGAAAACAATTTCGTCTTCTTGTTGACTGCAACGTGACTGAGATCTTCAATCGGTATCTATTAGAGAGAATTAAAGGAATCAGAGTACATTACACACAGCTTTCGTCTCGGCTACCATTGCCAACAACCCTCCTTTCGAAAGCATCATTTCTGTTCCCCAATCTCACGATCCCACCCCTCTCGCCGACTCGCCCAATAAATATTGTCCTGCTCGCGAGACATGGATGGAAGAAATGGAAAATAAAGCGAATCACTTGCCTTTCTCTTGGCTGGTTGAAAGAGATCCGGGGACAGAATCAGCTACCACCGAAACCCTTGATGTCTGTCGGAAGGCCAAAATTGATTTGCAGAGACCTATATCTATTCCATAAGCTGCATAACTGGCGCCTCAAAAGCTCAATGATGTAGAGGAGTATATTCAAATTCTTTCTCGGCTGTATATTTGTTTCAACAAGTTCACAGGGTTTTTATCTCGATACTCGTCCTGTTCTCAATATCAAGCTCGGTCATGCAGGTCGCGTATAACAATAACGGCCGTCGCGTCAACACCCCATATTGCGATGACTGTCTTGTAAAGATAAGCGTTCAGTGCTGGCTCAGGATTGGACGCCGACAACTTCTCTGTCATTGCTGTTGTCAATTCCAAAATCATGCTTTGACCCATGGTTTGCTGCGAATATTCCTTTGAGCATTTGTAACAGCTGATATAAATATAGATGTCACCGCCATAAGGATAAGCCCACACTCACATTCTGAGGTTCCCGCATGGGACAGTTCCGTGTTATCTTGGTCGCGAGGCCAAACCCCGTGTACCACACAAGCAAAGTCCCGGTCTCTACAACCAAATGCAGTAGCATTGGCCGCTACATCACGGACCGCCCCGCCACCTTGCAAGAGATGGAGAAAAACAATTTTCGGTGGGGCGAGTCTCCATGGCCGCCAACAGAACATCAGCGACAGCTCCAATGTTTTTCAAGAACAAACATCGTTTGAAGGAGGAAGTCTTGCCTTCGCCATGTCCACCGTGCATCTTGGACATGTACATTTCGGTTTCGAACAATCCAATACTGTCCACTATATTGTAGTTGTCTTCCGGTCCCAATATCGGACTTGCAAAACTAGTGGACATGCGTGATTCGGCGACGAGCCCCGGTGTGAATGATTCGAGCATAGTAATACCCAGATGTAGCTGACCAGCGTCCCAGTACAGATATTCGTCCGCAGAGGAGCTGTGGGGCAGCTTTCCGGCGACACGGGTATCAAATCTGTCGAGCTTGAGCCTTTGGCTTGTCCATGGTCCGAAACCTACAACAACGAACAAGAGGTCAGGAGGTCAAAGCTCTTGCAGTGCCTCGCTAACAGTTCAAAGGTACTCAAAGCTTCGCGCAAGTTGCCGAAGACTCAAGATCTTTTGCGATGGGAGCCAAAGAAACCTATGACCTTGCACACAGTGCGGTAGACGTGGGATGAAATGTCTTTTACCCTGCGCTGATCCAAGTGGCATCCCTTCGTCCATTGGAAGAAATCATCTATGCCCTATGGGGATTCAGCAGCTGCGATGAACCAGCATCAGCAAGCCAGTTCGAGCATGGCAATTACAAAGTAGAACATTGAGAATGTCGCACAAACATCAACGTCTGTTCTCTTCTGCATTAAGGATCTTATCGAATATAAGCAACGCTCGACCAAATACCCGAAATAGCCATTTTCCTTCATTTAAGCGCTAACTACGTACCTGGTGCCATAATATGCTTGAGATCATTCCGACTTGAGCATACAAAGCTTCTTGGCTTTGCGGGAAGCTTCAAATCTGGCCATTTAATCCATGCGGCCGCAAACCGTGAAACAAAGTTCAGTTGGGCAAAGTCTGTCCAATGAAAGATTGAGCAATCTTTACTCACTTTGAATTTGATTATAAAGTAAGGGCGCTCAAAGGGTAACCTATTTGGATGAAAGCATTTTATGGCACTGTGGATCTATACGTAGAGTTTCATTTTTTCGGTTTAAATCGGCATTCGACATCGAATAAACTTCATTGCACTTCAAACATTCAATGTTGTCGGAATAAATATTCTCATCAAGATCGAACAACGTCACTCCCTCCGAGATCATATATCATATCTTCCATGGCAGAGCTGCATCTGTTCCGAGCTCGATATATGATGAGATCAAGCCTATTCAGGCAGTCCGTGACCAATATCAGCAGAAGAATATCTATAATATGGATGAAACTGGGCTTTCCTGGCGTCGTATGCCAAATGGTGGCCTATCAACTGATGGATAGGCTGGTCAATAGAAGGATAAGGCTCGAATTACTATAGTAGTTGCGACAAATGCTACTGGTTCAGACCGACTTCCTTTGTGGTTAGTTGGTACTGCAAAGACACCGCGAGCCCTTCTGGAAGTAAATTTCCAGGCGATTGGATGTACCTGGCGTTGGAATAAGAAGGCATGGATGCGCAATGGAATTATGAAAGAATGGTTCTACTCATTTTATAAGCATATTGGCAAGCAAAGACGAATACCACTCTTGCTAGATAATATCTCTGCACATTTATGTGCGCTTGAAGATGCGCCTCCACCTTCCAATATCAGTGTTCTTTTCTTCCCAGCTAATGCGACGTCAATTTACCAACCACTGGATCAAGGTATAATCCAAAATCTAAAGCACCATTATAAAATGGATGCTTTGGATGGTTAATATACTTGATCGGAACATTGATCTTCAAAAGAAAATGAGCCTTGATTATACTCTGCACTGGACCACCCAGGCATGGCGCAATAAGGTACTCAATGAGACTATACAAAACTTCTTTAATGAGAGTACTATTACTGGTCGTACTAGTCAGAGCCAGAAGTACTTCAGTTAGATGATCTATATCAGAGCTTAACTAGTAAGCTTTCTGGGAGTGCTCAGGAGATTGTGTCATTGGATAATTTCCTAAACCCATCAGATGACAACAACGTTGACGAATTTGGTATCATCTGATATCATTCTCGATGTGACCGCTGGTGGTGATGGTGACGGTGATGAATATACATTTGGGCGTCCATCAGACTTACCATCTAGTGTAACACTTATTCATAGCATGAACGATGCAGTTCTATGGGCACAGCGCCAAGAGGGTACTACCGAGGAGAATATTCTTCAGATAGAGGGCCTCATAGGTATATTTACTAGACTACAGATGGATAGGAGGGAACAGAAGACACTGGAAGAGACATGGCTCTCAAAGCGGAAGTAATGATGTCGATCATTATAGGAATATTAGTTACCAGACCATTTCTAGCACAATTCACTTATAGCACACTAATTTTGTTGGATGGCAGGGTGTGCCATAAGCGGGAGTTGACTGTACTCTTGATACGTCTTCGCTCTCACTGAAATTTTATTTATTGAAATGGGAGATGCTCGATGGCAGTCTGGTCAAAACAGACGGGTCGACAAATGGTGGCAAGAAAACCCAACAACAAGTCAGGTCTGTGAGCTCTAGACAGATGATGCCTATCAGGGATAATCAGATGCTATATCAAGGAGCATAATGATCATAAATCTTGAATCAGGAAATGAGTGGCATTGTTGTAGCTGTCTATCATTCTCTACAGTCGTAGGTTGCCCATAACCCTTCCTCGAGGATATCACTGCCTGAGGCAGTAATCATACAAGTGTCGTGATTTCCCCACTACATTATCTATGCTTTGGTCAGGCCATTTTTGCCTTTTCACAGCGAGGTTATGACGAAACAACACGAAAGCCAGCCACACCAGGAGACAAGCAACAGAAAATGAAACTGTGAGCCATGCCGATACTAAAGTCTGTGAACAGAGTTTAGCTGAAGTTCCAAAGGAACACAAGACGGCCTCAATTCTAGTTCTAATCAACCCATAGATTTGAGTTACGCCAATCATCCCAGTGGTAATTAGACATGATCAGCCAGTTCATCAGAATCCAACAAGACTATTGCGCTGGCCTTTTGCAAAGTCGACAAGTGTTTCTGATACTCAACCAGGGACTCAAACATTGCACGTGGAAATAGTGTGCACATGGTAATCTCGGTAATTTTGAATCAATATCAAATTGTAAAAGACAGATTGCACAAGTCGAGTTAGCCACATTGGCATATCTTGAGACCTCAAGATTAGGTATGGCTCTGATTACTCGAGAGGGAGACCACTTTTTTGCGTCGATTGACTAATCAGGTCCATGAATGAACGCAAGTATCCAGCGCCCAAAATCGTTTTTGGATTCGCGTGTCTAGGATTTGTGTTAATTTTCGTACGAAGAGGTTTTAAGTTCAATGGGAAACTGACGGTGTTCCGGCTGGAAGACAACTTTGTACATCCCCACCTGATTTGGCTGATGTATCACTCCACATATCTCTTAAGCATCCAATGGACTCCTCTGATAAATGTCCTAAGATGAGACATGAACCAGAACCACCACTGACATGGGTAATCTCAAATGGTAAGGCAGACGAGAGTATGGGCATGACCTCACGTTCCCCAATCGAAATTCCCTCGGATTGATTTGTGTGTTCTGGACAAACCTCAACTTCAGCCTGGAAACGATGGGATCGTGCTCCTCTTTGAAGTAAATCACCGGGAGCCGCCAGCATAAATTGCAGCGACGCTTCGCCGCTATAAATGTCCTTCGCATTTATTCTTGACTTGCTTGACACAACAAACAACACTGAATCATCACCCATTGAGACATTCCGGATAACGTTTGCAGAGTCGGTAGGCTAGAGGCAACATTTTAGTAAGAAAAAGTGCTTCTCACGTTCATTATGAGAACCTACAACAGTAGCCATGATTTTTTTGGCTTCGATATAGACAGAAATATTAGTGTTATCGGGGTTTCAAGCGCAGAAATGTTCTCTTTCAACCCCTCTGTCACCATGGTCAAGGACGGTCGACATATTGCGGCTACTTCAGCCACGGCGGTTAATCTCAACGTACTACTTGATAAGGACTTGACCTACACATCGCTGTCGCTCAAAACCCAGACAGAGTCTCGTCGAACCAAAGTTTCGGATTGCAACATCTATGTGACCTTGAGCCCTCTCAAACGAATGAAATTGGTGGAAAGCCTTGCGACTAAGCGCCCGCAAAGGTCGGTGCTGATGTATGCGCTGAGGCCAGATGTTCATAGCGACCAGTATCTAAAATGGTGTCATGACAGAATTTAATCGGACCTCCGGAGTAGTATTTCAGGAAACAATGGGAGCGCCTTGGCAGTGTGGCATGGTGCACCGTGTGTGGAAGTGGGAAATCGCTATCCAATCACTTAGCGCCGGCACGTTTTGAGATGAGCGGGCGGCTACGGAAACACTTAAGATGCTCAGCGCCGTCTGAAAGTGGAACGGATTATCTTTTGGGAGATTGGATTGAATCGAATGACAGTCACGAATTATACAAACTGCGTGTTTCTATGGTTGCAGGGATTTTCTGAGGTCTATCTTGGTTGAATAACATTATGTACGCCCCCAGCCCACTGTTTTCCAACATGACCTAATCTCTAATGGTTTGCGGTTAGGCAAATTCCTCCATGGTAATGTCCTCCGTGTATCAATAAAGACGGACCATCCATCACTGGCATCGCTCAGCGCACACTGGCTCCCAAGAGCTTGAATTAGGATTCGGGTAAGCCTGATTTTCCTTGAGCATTCCTCATACAAACAAACGCAGTTTTCCAAAGGCCATGTGGTTCCGGCGGCTGTTGAATTATGGAAGGACCCGATTTTGCTATTGATTCGTCAGTGTACTGTTTTGCTGCACGCTGACAGAACCCCCGTGGTATGTATCACACCGCTTTATGGTTCAATTTCCCCCCCCCCCATATAACTATGGCCCCCTTGAATCGCTAAGCAATTTTTCCAGCCTTCGCATCATAGTACGAACCGATTCGGTGTCCGTCTCATTGTGCTAGGCAATTGGTTCCCCTCAGTGAAGGATAAAGATAACCCTTCAAGTTAGTATTGTGAACAAAAATGGTTGGCTGTCTTTCACTGCTTGTCAGCTGGTTCAAGAGGGACTTTTTGACGCGTGGGGCCTCGGGCGAAGGAATACCCCGGGCAACCGCAATTACGGTCAATAACGGACCACCCGAAAGTGGGCATCTTGCTCCTGCCGGAACTGTAAATTCATACTGCGTTGACAGGGCTCCCTCCGCTGATGAACTTCCGCCGCCCCCCCCTTATCAGGCAACAGCACCAATATCGAAACCAATTACATCTCCAGACAGAAACTTCAACATCAGGCCTGCTCTTTTGGACTCTATAAGAGAAGGTGATGTTGCTTTTGCTATAAGTCTGCTTCGCACAGGGACCGACTCGAATGTGAAAGATTCCTACGGTTTCGCTCTCACACAGGCTATAAGGGGTGGTTTTGAGGAGCTCGCAATGGAGCTGCTTCGAAGAGACGCCAACCCGAATGTGAAAGATTCCTACGGTTTTGCTCTCACGCAGGCTATAAGGGGTGGTTTTGAGGAGCTCGCAATGGAGCTGCTTCGAAGAGACGCCGACCCGAATGTGAAAGATTCCTACGGTTTTGCTCTCACACAGGCTATAAGGGGTGGTTTTGAGGAGCTCGCAATGGAGCTGCTTCGAAGAGACGCCAACCCGAATGTGAAAGATTCCTACGGTTTTGCTCTCACACAGGCTATAAGGGGTGGTTTTGAGGAACTCGCAATGGAGTTGCTTCGAAGAAACGCCGACCCAAGAGTTAGAGATTCGTACGGCCCCGCGCTCATACAGGCAATAAGTTCAAGTGGTTTGAAGAGCTTAGAGAGAGCGATACGTGAAAGGATCTCAGAAACCAGTCAATAATCTAAATTTCGCGTTTGATTGGCCTATGTTCTATCTTCCGTGTGCTTGCTCATATATTGAATTTATCGTCAACTGTTTATTCAATATGCACTGCAGGAACGAATAATTCTAAGAATCACTAGCAGACTCAATAGAGGCTGGAATGTTGTAAACGCTTGAACACCTCTTTGCCGGTTTTGGTCCGACAAGCTGCAGTGTTTTTATTGATTATAGTACAACATGTTAACGAAAGCGCCTTGTGGACTAGAGCTGCAGATCGTATCCTTTAGTAGCAGGTCAACAGCAGCAAACGGTTAACCTCCCGTAGTTGAAGCGAGTAGGCGATTGGTCGTTCTTGTGTTGAAATGGTGAACGGCTTCTTGAGTCTCCCCCCTTACCTCAAGCGTCCTTTGCCGCTTTTTTTTTGATAAACTAGCCAAATTCACGCTGCTGACACTAATAGTTACAAGTTAGCATTTTTGATTTATTGAGTAGCGTCGAAGGAAACAGAATGCCAGTTCACCGCCGGACTGGTGATTGACTCGTCAAACTAAATCTTTAATAGCCTATCTGCATTAGACTCAGTTAAGCGTTGCTTTGATTTTCGTGATTCGATACAAACACCATTTTGATGGTATGAGAAAAGCCAATGAGATCTGCTACACGAACAGACCAGAGCGCCATCAGTATTCGCCGTGGTAGTTGCCGTGTAACCGCTTTCGGGGTGGTTGGTCAAAGATTTGTCCAGGAGAGTCGTGATCTGAGATATCTTTGAAATACTCCTTCTCGTTATCACTCAGCCATGCTGAGCGTCTCAAATCTGCCTAGGCCGCCTCTTCTGGTGTTCTTCTGGTGTGAGAAGAGGCTGGATAGGCAGTGGGGCGATTCTCACTCTTGCATCACGCTTCCCGGCGATATTCAATGATCACTGGGTGGCCGGTCTATATAAAATCTTTTGCAAGCGGGTTCGCTTCGGCAACGAATACCAAGATCCCCATAGCTCAAGTGATAAGAAATTCTACGATCAAGACAGCAGCGGTCGGCCCAGTAAGAGTTGAATGGCAGTCATGTAATATAATGAAAAGAATGATGTCTTACTCGAGACCTCATCTGCATACGGAGTAAGACTTTCTTCAAGAATCTTGATCGAAATAATAAGGGGAGAATAGCATCGTTGTAATCCACTTCTCACGAAAGAAACTGGACCTCCACGGCAGCTGAATTCAAGACTAGCTTCAGTGCGTCCCAGATGTTTCGGGATTCTCGCCGCTTCTATTGCACGTACGCACACGGTAGAGCCATGGGCAGCCCAGTGAAGCAGCTCAGGCTCGATGGCAGGAGTGTTGAAATTTGGCGAAAGCAAGTCGGACTACATGTTTTCGGTGCCCTCCATTTGTAAAAAAAATCGAATAAGGACCAAGGAAAACAACCGTAAGACTTTTTTTCAAGCGCGTCAGAGTCAGCCAGGATGATTCTTTTTGTTTTAGGAATATTCAGAGACATGACTTACGCAAAAGGAAGTCCAGAAATGCTTGGTTAATTCCGACTTATTCTCCATCTCGAGGAAAATTCTTAAGCTTTTCGTGATACTGAGATAACCGCTGGCTGGAACACTTCAGGGAGCACATCCAAGGTTATTGATAACATATTCATAGTAGCCTAGGAGACACTGTCATAGATTTACTAACTTGGTCCTTGTATATCGTCTAAGAAGGTTCATCGTATATAACATGGCATCAATTTGAAGCCATTTTCGACGCTAAGAATAAAAATTCGCCTGGGTGGTTCTGCTTCGGAAATCTCCAATAAATTGGAAAGGCTCTGAGTGCATCGGGCTTCACTCCCTGAATCCACTTTCAAAATTTCCATGAATGAGAAGATGAGAATGCTGCGTAATCATTGCGATAGAAATGTTGTGGGTAAAGCTAGTTTTGAGAATGATTATAGCCTATATGTTTAAGCTAGCTGAGATCGATACATCTGATTCAATATCGTCATGGTATGCGCCCCGAGTTGAAATGCTCCTTGTAGAACTTTAAATATCCATTGATATTAACAAGCGCCCAGAAATTTTGTTGTAGTGTCAACTTTATAGGGCAGGACTAGAACAAAAGTATCGAAAGCATTCAGTAGGGATGGTAGGCTCACAACAAAATCAAGCTGATGCTCTTGAGAGGACAGACTCGACAATAAAAAGTTACCATTGCACCATTCCTTTTTCCAAAACCACGATACTCCTCTCCAGAAAACCACGAGTCCACAAGGGTTCATAACGAAATTTTCGGTGTCGATATCTAGAAGTTGCTCATTATTTGCCACGAATGCTTTCAAGGAGACTTCACCACTCTTTATTACCGATTGCACCGAATCGAAGGGGTATCTGGTATCCCCGTCCATTAGATAGACACCACCCCACTCACAATCGAAAATCGAAGGCAACACTGAAGGTTGATGACGCCAGGGAAAGCATCACGTCCGACGACCGGTGCATCAGATCCCACATTATATATTTGGGCGGCTAGTCGGATTTGAAGATATCTCTCTTTATTTCCTATTCTCGCAGCTATACCGGGAGGAGCAGCAATCTAGTCGCCTCCGTGATGATGACTTTCGGGTTTGGATAGACCAGATACTCCTCCCTGCAATCTATCGCCATGCGACGGCTCGCTTGTCCAGCATTATCCTTCTAGCTTTGACCACAGCCGGCTGAAAGCTACGGCCCGGGGTTTTGAGATGCGCTCACAGCAAGTGGACCCAGTCGCTCGGCAGCAGCTTCTATTCTATTTCCTCCCGCCAAACACACTCGCGCTTGTGTGGGCAAGTATTCTCGAGACCATTGAGAGCGCTGGGCTTCAGCAATTCTCAGGCGTGACTATCCTCGTCCAAGGCAAAAACTTGAAGACATTGACCAAAGCCAACACGTGGGACGGTATGATGCAGGAGTTCGCCCAGCATTGGGGCAACACGATCGACGAGTCTCTTCTCTCTGACCAATTCTACATCGACATTGGGAAAGAGACGTGTCCTACTGGGCCCTCACGGGTTAGTGGTGTGGGACTCCATGCATCAAGGCACTGTTCGGCCGAGGAGCCCCGGAAAAACTCATTACTGCCACAGACCATTCTCTGGCTGCGTTGCTGCCTCGAATTATATACCGATTGGATCGGGCAGCAACATCCTCCTGAGTCCTCACGTCCAAAGCAGCAGTTTTATCCGACCAGCCTGCTCCACGATAGCGACAGCCTCATATTGGAAACGCGTCGACCCTCCCCGCAGCGGCAGGCGGGTCTTCTCTATACGCAGCTGTATTCGAGCGTGAAGGGGGTATTTGCGGCAGGGGATGTATATCCATTTTCCAACCCAGCCCTAGAAACCTTGGCATTCGATCCCCAGCTACGCAAGACTTGGCAGCACGTCGGAGGTGGTCTCAGTCATGACCCTATCGCGTTAATGCGGGCTTATCTGAATATGAAGCAGAGGTGCTATGCTGCCTTGCAAGGATCATGTCTCAAGGTCTTCGGGCTTCGCGAGGAACACCGTGTCTCGCTACACCTTTTCTACACGATTGACCAGGAGCATCGAGAACGCAATTTCCATGACACGCGACTTCCGGGGGCTCCATCAACGGTTGAGCCGTTCTACTCCCTCCCTACCCCGACTCTCCTCTTTTGGTTCCACTGGAACATCAACAAGTTCTGTGTGGGGTTTGCGGCTATCTATAGCATCAACGACCGCCATTTCGTCACGTGGGAACACACCCGGGTGATGATGATGTTCCTGCGCTGCCTGCAATTTTCCTATGGTGGTGGCCTGTTACAGCGTGTATCTGGCTGCTGGCGGGACGTCTGGTTCCGGCCTGATGCTCGGCGGACAGATGGTCTTCGCCGGTGTGAAGGGTTAGGGTTCCAGCGTAGTATGGAGGAGTACGGGTATGCCTGGTTTCTGGATAAGATAGACTGGGATACGATGACCTTCCGCCAGCCCTCCGCGCAGTACATGATGTTCAACAGCCCTTCTCTGCAGGGAGCGTTCCACGCGCGGTATGGGCAGATCCGAGACGTCCGCCTCGACTTCCTTCGGGTGCACCAGGCACACCGCTGGATGGAGGAATTTAGCTCTGTCTCTCCCTGTCTAGATCTTCTCGAAGATTTCCTCCGACAACTTTCCCTCTGCGTGTTTCGGAAAGATGTCTTTTTACATGTTAAGCGACTGTTACACGCGGACCATGCCGCCCGTGCTCTTGCTGGCGAGGTTCCCCTCAGCTATGATAGCATTAGCGGTGTCTTCATTGAGGGCGCCCAAACACTGCAGCTTCTGGATCAACGCCGGATCGCGGTGAAGAGCGTGGACACTCTATTCGCTTGGCTATGGGAGTGGAAAGATGGGCGGTATAATCGTAAGGGGTGGAAGGACAAACCATATCGCATGGTATATCAGCAAAGCTTCGAGGCCGTCAATCAGATCCTTGGTAAGGATCGAGCGCGCGAGTGGAAGAAGGCGTTGAAAATCTCATTCCTCCAAAGCCACTGGTTGCTTCCATACCCACATAGCAATGGATTCATGCGCAAGTCCAAGGACAGGAGGTGTGGTGGTCCAACTTCAACGTCGGATTGTACGAGCATTATAAGCAATGGTATGGTGTGTCGCGAGTGGGTGACATTTTCCCTGCTGAATACGTAAAACACCATCCAACGACTGTCTGGGGCCGCGCTTATGGCGAGCCCCATACATGGAGCATGCCATGGAGCCGGAGATGGTTCTGATTCGGCTTCCTGAGGGGGAATTGTATGAGAAATTAGTACGGATCGCCGATCGCTTTTCCCAAAATCCTGATGCCTCAGTGTTGAAGAGAAAAGCCCCGCCGACTGTCTTTAAATTTGGTATCACGATTGGAGATGATTCTCTGTTGAAGGCCCAGCGCAAGGTCAAGGGCACTGCGGCCCAAGACTTGTGCATGCAAATGATCCAGGCCCTGGATGAACATGAGGTCTTGGGACATTCTCGGCGCATTCTCCGGCCTCGCAGAAAGCTCAGCCGACCAGGTCAGTCGACTGCAAATACCCACGATAATGAGATGACATCAGATGAAGAATCTATCCCCAACCGACGAGATCGCCGCGTGAGGGGACGCAACTCTTCGGCTGATAAGAAAGCATAAAGAGTGAAGGTAAGTAGAATTGCCAGATTGTGCAGTACCTGCCTGAGGCAGGCATATCCTGCGCGGATATGCACTTTCCAATTATAACAAGCTACTCTTCTTTGAAATTCAACGGACTCGGGTGGGCTTTCTTTCCCGATCCGTCAAACCCGTCACATAAGGTTATCAAATCCCTGGACATCCCCCACAAGCTCCCCATTTCTGCCTTCAACCTTTGAAACCCCTTTGAAAAAAGACTTTGAAATTAAACAGTCACAATTTGATCCAGTTTCTAATATAAATAAAGCTCTGGGCCTAATACAAGAAGAAGCGGCGCCATTTCTGACGCTCATTCTTCCCCTGCTGCTGGGACGTAGTTTAAGCCTTTTCCATGGCCTAAAATTTCGAGTGTTGCGCACTCATAGAACAAAAGCCAACCCCTTTAACCCATCCGGTCGATGGGATAAGGGGGACCAAGTAGCAGAATACGTATACGTGAGATTCCTGTCTCGATATCTGAGAAATGACATTTGGGATGGCTTGTGCTCCACAATCTTTAATTGATCTGTGAACTCAGGCTCCTTGTGATTCCAAGGGTTGCCGACGTCTACGATATAAATCTAGTCCTTTCTATGCACCGCACATCTCAACATCATAACATACAAAACGTGTTGAATGGGTCTCATTTCCGTGCAACTTATGATAGTCGAGGTTTCTGTATTAGCAGATGGAAGCGAATGGCAACAGAGAGAGAATACATCAGCTCTCCTTATACTTTCAAAGAACCGAGCTCAATGTACTTATCAGCTACTGTCGGATTGACAGATACTGGTATGTGCTAGTATTGAGGTGTTCCATTGAGATGCCTTGACGTGTTCTAGCTGGATCTCGTTGTTGAAGCGTTATCAGATCTCGGGGGTCTTTCCTAGCGTGTTACGACGCTGGTATGCCGAGAGTACCCCGTTTACCATACACAGACAAAGAGAAAATGGGTACTTGATGCATAAATCTATCCTGGTGGTAAAATACCACTCCTGGGTTCGACAAATAACCCTGTGTTTAAACACCCTCATTTCCACATTTTATATTGTCAGCTCTAGTTTTGATGCACCGTAAATCTGGCTTATGAACTGCAGCTGGAGAATGGCGGGTCAACTCAATCCCTTGTCTTGTTCGCAGTGTGTGGGACCACCTAGTGACTGGTCTCGGCTCTGGAGCGGATCATCGAAATATGGTTGCGTGTGCTTACCGTGTGGTATGGGGCGACTCGATCCTCATCTGCGGGGGCGTTTTGGCTCCTGGTCTCCTGTATTGTGCATGTATCTCTTCTTCAGAGTGAAAATGTACGCAACCGGCATATCGATATGCAAGGTTGCCCAACTCTGCCCAACCCCACCTTTGCTACAATATATCGTAAATATAACTCGAGTTTCAAATTCTTGAAAGAATACTGCACTCAATATCGAGCTTGGTTATAAACAGAAGTGTATACGCGGCGCAAAAGGCAACATGTACGAGTTGAAGGATGTTCCAGGGAAGGGAAAAGGTCTTGTGGCAACCATAAAGGTTCGACAGGGCACGCGGATTCTCTGCGAAGAAGCTATCATCCGAGTCCCTCATAATTACGACCAACTGGGCAATAAAAAGCTACAGAGACACATGTGCCAGCAAGTCAATGCGCTCACTGAACAACAGCGACTGGCATTCCTCTCTCTACACAATATTTATCCCTACAAGAATCCCGCCGAACAATACATCGGGATCATACGCACAAATGCCTTCTCAATTGAAGAGGACGGGATCGGAGGAGGAGTTTTCCTCGAAGCAAGCCGCATCAACCATGCTTGCGATAACAACACCCAGAAGAGTTGGAACGAGAATATCAAGCGGCATACTGTCCACGCCCTACGAGACATCAACGAAGGTGAAGAAATCACAGTATATTATCTAGCGGTCCAAAACAGCCGGCAAGCCCGACAGGAGGCGCTACGAGCAAAATTCAAGTTTTCATGCTCATGTCGTATTTGCTCGTTGCCACCCAAACAAATACAGAGGAATGATGAGATACTGGAAGAGATTAATCATCTGGATTGTCTCGTCGGTCAGCGTGGCCTTGAGGGGATCTTATCATCCCCTCTCCGAACCCTGCGCTACCTTGACCGAGAGATTCAGCTATATAATATGACGGGCCCGGATGACCCAGGCTTGTCCAGGGTGTATTTGGATGCTGCGCAAGTTGCTATTGTGCATGGTGATTTGGCAAGAGGACGCATCTTTGCAGAAAGAGCGGTACGAAGTTGGCGAATTTCTGGCGGTAGTGATAGCAAAGACGTGATTGAGTATGGGGCACTGCCACAAAATCCTTCACAGCTACCGCTATACGGAATCTCAATGCAATGGAAGACGACAGGGGATGATGTTCCAGACGCACTTGGATCCACAGAGTTCGAAGACTGGCTGTGGAAGAGGGAGGTATCACCACGTTCGGGGGCGCAGAGAGGTCTTCACAACCGCGCGACCTTCCCTTCGTTCAGCGGTCTCCCAGACGATCGAGGTGTAGATACGGGTTTTTATAGGGGTTCGGACCAGCCACATCGGCATTGGTGTTTTCTAGCGGAGATTGTGGACTTTGATTTTCTCACCCGTCTACACATGAAGATAAGCGATGTCGACGGGAGGAAGATTCCTCTATGTTTCTATACTGATGGTCAAGGAAGGGAGTTAGAGCCCGCGAGAATTCGAAGGGGCTACACTGTAGCAATCCTCTACGCACAACAGCACGCTTTCATGTTTGACGAACCGGGTATTCGTCATGAAGTTCCGGCAAGGATGAAGGTAAAACCCCCCAATATCATTCGATTGACTCCTAGAAGATGCTAATAAAGTTTACTTGACGCAGATATTCCCAACTTCGCTGCAAAACATGCTTTGGTTGAGTGATCAAATTCAGCATATCGAAGCAGAGTCTGATGGTCGTAACGAATGTCACGGATGTGGAAAAAGCTCAACCTCCTTGAAGAAGTGCTCTAAGTGCTCTTTCTTCTGGTATTGCAATAAGGTGCGGTTAGGATACCATACTGCTTAGGTGCTACTGCTGATTCAATTAGACCTGTCAGGTCCGTGGCTGGAACGAAAAACTCCATAAAACCAGCTGCAAACTTCTCCAAGATCCCGATTCGAGAGGCATGTTTCTCCTCGACTGGAGCCAGTTTGACAAAAATCTTAACTTTCCTCTTTCTGCCAACACTTTTGAAGCAGCAAGCACTGAAAATGAATGATATGCCGCAAAGGTCAGCAAGGATGTCTTCCAACTGTAAGGCAAGACATACGCTCTCAGGTCAATAGCTGGAAAAGCAAAGAGACAAGTTGCAACATAAAGGATAGCCGCAGACATACCAATTTTCATAGTAGCTTGAGGTGGTGCCAATATTGAAGCGCTAGAGATTGTCGTTGAAAATGAAGTAAAACGCCTCATTACTCACTAAAGAGCTGCTTTCTTAGATCTCACAAACATCTACAGTGATACTCAAAGTCACTCCCTCAGCACTGCACTGCGCGAACCAATTTTCTTCCTCTAGTAGGCTCGAACGATGTATCTGGTGGTTTGCTCCTCGACGCGTCCCGAATGAATCATTCCTGCAGACATAATACCAAAATACTTCCAATGAGAATGTTGGGGAGCTCACCATTCACGCTCTCCGGCACATTGAGGCAAGAAATATCCATTTATTGTCTGGCCAGTACGTCGGAATTTGTAAAACGGCAGCATTTTCTAAAGTAGAAATCCAACTTCAAATGCAAATGCGAGCTCTGCTCACTGCCCCAGCTCAGTGAGAACTTAGCGACGAACGGCTGAATAAAGTTCGGCTCATTGACAGCTTTATCGGCAGTTCCTTCCGGGGTGATCTAGATGCAAAGATAGCGAGTAGGGCTCCGAAAGGAATATGACTATTCATGAATATTCATGAATATTTGCGAATATGAATAATATGAACTGCATAATATAAATATGAATAAGAGATCTATTCATATTCGCAATATTCATGAATATTTGAATAGTCATATTTAATCATATACGCAGAGAGCATACATTACCGTTCACATTGTTACATCGCAATACAACAACCATAATTAATGGCCTTAAGACTCCATTACATACAATTGACCACTCTTGAGATATTAAGTCCCCTTGTATTTGGATATTATCACAATAACTAGCCTGGAAATCTATTTTGATGCTGTTCTTCAATATCATAAATCGTCGCATAGTCTCCGCATTCAGACAGTGTCTCATGAGCCCCAATACATCTCTGGCATTGCTCAACTCGCGCTCAATCCCTACCTCCGCTGATGGAACCGGCAGGCAATCCTAAGCTGCCTTTGCCGTAGTGGAAAACTGAATATATTCGCCTTCCACCACTTGAGAGCCCATTCTTCGCTTGCATCGTCAATCATACGGTGGGTACAACTCACTGATGGCGCGTCTAGATTTCTATCAATGTCCGAAAGAAGCGTCCGCTCTGATGGTTGTAGGGGCTCTCCATTTCACAGATGTTTCCTTCCCATAGCTCAGAGAGTAGGGAGAGCATGCCATTATTCAGAGCATTTTAGTCGCGACGTGGAAAACCACGCGTCTTTCGCGATAATGGGTTAGGTTATGATGCCATTCTGTATTTGGCTAGTGTCAGTAGTTCAAGCAGTACCTGGGAGCGAGGCATGTCACACCTTCAGTATCACTCGATAATACTTGATAGCCTCGCGGGTTGGGAATGAAAAATGAGAATTAAACAAGAATGGGGAATCTTAAATGTGCTTTCGCCTAATGCAATCCCATCAAAATGGAAAGTTGATAGGTCTTTTCTTGCTACGCGGCGGTTTCTCACACGCGATTCTCATGGTAAACAATCTGTGACCTGGGTGATAAGTGACTTAAAGTCGCGTTATAAACGCGTTTCAACGTGTCAATGGTCATAGTTATGTCGTATCTTAAATTTAAAGTAGAACGGGCGGGAATAAGTAAAATTATGGTAGTCGATTTAATTGTAGCAGCAAAGATATAGGAAGGCGTCTCGTAGATATATATAATTTCGCTCGACTTTCGGTAACCACATTTCTGGTTACCAAAAATAGACACTTACCATTAAGAACTCACTGACAGTGACCACACAAACTACGTAGACCTTACCGAGCCTGCAATATAGGGTATACAGCTCTGGAACATGGTTTGAATGGGAGAAATTTGCTACTTCTGCTTGGCCGAGGCCGTGATGGCACTTGAAATTTAAGTTGACTGGTGGAAACGTGAATTTGGGCAATACAAAAACCGGGGAAACGGAAGAACTATTAATGCGCACAAAATGCATGATATAATGTCGACGATGGATCAATCGGTAAGGTCTCGTACGTAGCAATGGATTATCACTAAACAGCTGCTCTTCTAAGTACCTCCGTCCCCTGTTACATACATACTCAGACTCAGGGGCTTGCTTCTTAGTAAGCTTCTCTAGTGAATCCTGTCCAAAACGGGCTTAGTGGTAAATTACCACTGACATATACATGTAATATGAATGCGAATATGAATAATGCGCTTATTCGCGTGAATACGATATTCATTTATTCATATTCGCATTCATTTATTCCTTTCGGAGCTCTAAAGGCGAGTCCAAAGTGTGTGGAAATAGGCGACAACAAATCACCCTGAGCGCAGACCAGCGCTGCTTGGGAACCCCTTGCCTAATTCAATTCAATACGAGATCATAGCTAAGTCTGTTTCCGAATTATGTTGTACTCTAACATTCGTGATATCGATGTTTTTCGGCGTTGCAATAAGGGCTGTTCCAGCTCTTACCATACGTGAAAGGGTGTCCACAAATGTAGTACTTGACTTGCACGCTATGATTGAAAACAATATTTGGAATTTGCTTTTCTCTGGCAATGATGCCCGGGAAGTTTGACCATAGATCCAAAAGAGCAATAAATGAGACTGCTTTAAGTATCTCTCGTGCTCTCTAATAATCACAGTTTCCGCAGTATCCACACTCCTTGTCACAGGCTGTATAATCTTGTATGGGTTCAAAATCATAATCGTAGACCTGGTCACCGCGATTTCTATTTTCGTATTGATACCCACTCATACGAATCTTTGATTTCAACTCCTCATCCTATTTCAATTAGTTATATTTGGATTAACAGAGCGGAGCATTACCTCGTCCAGTGGGACTTTCTGGCTCACTTCGACCTCCTCGTTGCCCGGCTTTCCTCGTGAAAATTTGTTTTTGCGCAAACATTCCTCAAGGACATCTGTTTTAGAAGTAGATTTCGATGCATCGGTAATATTCCAGCCGTATCTAGATGCAAGTCCAGAATTAAGTACGCAAGTGATGATTTGCTGGAGCCTGAGTCGTCCATGTACTTGGAGCCCTGGAGACGGTTGGGTTGCTCGCATCGCATGAGCTACCAAGGATCTTAAATCGACCTCTCCATCTTCCTCCAGCTCAAAACAATCATGAAAAAATATGATGATGTTTGAAGTAGTCAACTTTGCTTTCCAAAAGGGTTCAAGCTCAAGATCGAGGTTTAATTCTTTGTTAGCCCAATCAACGCACAGTAATGATACGAGACTGCTCGACCCAAGATCTGCTCTAACGGATGAGAGTAAGAACCCAAGAACGGGCACCAAAATCGAAGGATCTGTTGCTTTGGTGGCATTTTGATCGACGTCCTATCTCAAGTTTTAACACCGAGCTGTCCGACTCGCACACTGAAATGACTTACCTGAGATGTTGACGCTTCGCCTTCAAGAAGAAATGACGCATTCTTCGGATTCTTGTTCTCTCCTGTGGGGTGCTGTCTCTTGCAGCTACCATCCCTGAGAGCTAGATCGATATCTTGTGATGGTCTCGCAATATTGGCCCGCCAGTGATGCTGATTGATGGGATCCTTTTGGTTGAGATTGACTTCGAAGAACTTGTTATGCGTGGTACATTTGAAATTCTTGTAACTTTTCACTCATTGAGCTTCTTTAGCCCAAAAAAAAAAAAAAAATTGGATTTAGATGGACCATACGAGTTGAGCTTTTGAAAATTACCCGTTATCAGGTCTTGCTCGGTAACCTCCACAAATTCAATACCGACCCGGTCTGCTGCGGGGGTGCAGATGCTGGGAGATGGGATGAAATATCGTTTGGATTCAAGGGCGCCATAATTGACTTGTTGAACCAATTGAACCGCAAAAGCTGGCAAATTTTTGGAGTCTAGAAAGTACTGGATTGAGTCTGCAGCGGGAGAAGACTGGGATCGTTTAGCCCACGAGACAAAAGGCTCGAACTTTTCATCATGCAAAAGATGTGATGGCTGATAGGGAGATGGAGTAGTGCAGCAGAATATCGCAGACATGGTCATATCTTCCATAGACAAAGTCAATTGAAGTTTATGTAGATGGGTTTCTTTAGATGATTATTGAAAACATTCATTCTACTCCGAGGAGATAGACCTATATATATTCCTGGGATTCTTGGCACCTCCAGACAGGTGGTGGCTTCATTCTGGGGCTTTGCAACATTCTAGATGCTGCAGAATGCGTCATTTGCACAGTCCGGTCTGTGTCCGGAGCCAGTTGTACACATCGTCAGCAACGTTTATCTTGGGAACGTAGTTGCCCTTGGCAGCGAACAGACACTAGTGGCTACTTCCCCGGGCCATTTCGAGGTCAGGACAGCAATCTCTAGTGGCAGCTCACGGCAGTTCGTTGGCTCGATGAAGGAAGAGGACATCAAGAACATGTGAGTGTTGTCTGAGGCATTTATTTGGGTGGCTGATCCTAGCTGGAGATTATCTGGTCGGTATCGTATGCATAGATAATGGGGTTGTGTTTGTCTCAGTTCATTCCAGAGGACCATGTGCCGTTATTTTGTAAGCCCGGTTCGGCTTTGCTCTCATATGTAGCTCTTGTGGTGTATTTCAGCGCTCAGTAGGGGTGAGAGGGGGTTTGTGGGCTTCCGAGAATAAGACGGGGACGGAAAAGAGTTCTGATTTTTAGCTTCATCCTGATCAATGTGATCCATTCTGAGAAGGTTGGCTCTTGACCGCCCCTTAGTCCCTCGGTGAAAAACAACTTTCTATCCGATTCAATGTAGAGCAAGTAATCTAGTAATTAGTTACTCCGATCGGTAGTCTTAGAAATGAGACATCGATTTGACAAAAGAGCCTCTCGAATGAGTTGACGACGAAAATGCCTGCAAAGAATGCGCAGCACATTGCCTGCGACGAGACTAGACGACCCCATTCAGTTTCAGTAGGCGCTGGTGGCCCTTATATACTACATTATGGCAGAAATAAACCCAATCGACCAGTCTTTGGCCTGAACTGCCGCGATCAAAGTACAGTCACACGCCGTCGGCGAATATACGGGGCAGAAAGGAAGCGGGCTATAAAGATATCTCTTCCCATCAATAACAATATCACCAGGTACGCCCTCATCTACACAGGAATCACTTCTCATTTTAAAAGGTACCCTGTAAAAAGCCTACAAAAAGCCTGGCTGAGTAGCCTCCCACCCTCCCTAGGTCTGGTCCGTGCGCGCCGCGGGGCAGCTCTCAAGCTGTCAAGAAACAAAGCATATCAGATTTTCAGATCAGTTGACCTTGGCGGCTGAGAGCCCCCATAAATACGTTCGGTTCCCGTTATATCGAGGAATTGTTTGCTCATCTAAGTTCCTCACATGTCCCTTAAATCAATGGCAAATGCGGTTGGTCCTCCCTGCACCTTGATGGGCTCAGTAGATTCGGCAACCAAGGCCAGCATCGATCTTCTCGAAGGGATTCAAACTTTAAAACCAAATCTGAAGCCTTTGCGTGATTTGGCGAGTGAACTTGAATCTTTAAAAGCAGTATTGGAATCGCTCGGCAAAACGATTCAAACTTCTACAGATACCACCCTTCTCAAACTTGTTCCTCCGTTAGACGTAGCTCAGTATCACTCTTTGAATACTCGCTACTAGCTGACTGCTCACTACTGCCGGCGGAACTAGCCCTATCGGAGCGTCTGGGTGACGTATCGACCCCCGACTGAGCTAGTCGCCAAATCCACGCTGCCCGCTGGCGCTTCGAAAATCGGTATTTCGGACTATTCCATTCATGTGTGGCCTGCGTACGCGCGAAAAACATCAAAATCTGCTGCCATGGCAGCGTGTGTCGGTCGATGTTCTCAGCGTCCATATACGCTTGCAGTGGCTGATGCGGTAATCGGTCCCGCTCCGTACGGACTGCCTCAGTGCGAATCGACTGGCTAGTCTTCGTACAAATCAACTGGCTAATTCGAGCTATAACGGCCATCGAGTCCCAGATTGCCGAAGCTGCTTTTTCGGCCGAAATCGCTGAGTTGGCGTTGGGCGCTTGAACGCTGTCACGTAGATCTTGCGGGTTAATCCCCCGTAGGTAAACCGCCCACTGCGTACGTCGAAGCCATGGATTCGCTTCGTCCCGCTGACTAGCCTGGATAGTTTGGGGCTGACTCTGTCGCTCGGTGAAAGCCTGCTCTATTTGGTCGAGAACCTGATCACCGAGTACGGTCGGGGCAATCGGCTTAGGAACGGGCTCTACTCCGCCCGTACGGACGCGAATGTAGTGGGAGCCTGGCCCCTGGCCGAATGCCCGCTGACAGCGTACGACTTGCGTAAACTGGCGAATCTGCTGCTCGGCTGCTGATGGTCCTGGCTGCTTCCTGCCACCGCCAACGTTATTGACTGGAGCAGTCCAGCTATGGTGATCTCGCCAATGCTGGCGTATAGTCTTTACCGTACGTCCGATAAATGAGCATAATGGGATTTTGGTGCATAGTAAGCCGTCGGAGTAAATAGGTAAGTTAGGAATTGGGGTGCTTATAACACTAGGTGGCTCCCACTGTTCACATTCCTCTATACGATCCCAATTCTGAATAGTCTCACTGACTAAACGGGCCCTAGCGAGACTGAGTCGATGATGCGTGCCCTGGAGATGGGCGACCACTTGCTTCGGTCTAATACCATGCTCGCATCGCTGACAAACGATAACTGGGTCTGTCGATGGCTGATGAAAAAGCTGATGTTCCATTGTCGATAGAAGATATATTTATCCGCGCGTAGATAAATCAAGTGGATTGGAATGGATGTTCGGTACTGAATATGGAGTGAATCGGGTCCGAAATGATTCTGAGATTAAATGGGAATCGTCTTTACCCCCTGAATGATTCTCTACCCCTCCTGATCCTTGTAGACTAGATAATCGAGGTCATACAATTCGTCGAAAACCCTAAGTGACGCCTCAGGCTCCGGTCGCAACCCTAAGTAGCCCAGTTGGCGGCACCCCATCAAAACTATCTCCGATTTTCAATCGCGAATTACTCAAGTACTATTTGACTGTATGATCTGAAAGTGAAATGGAGGGTATTTAACTACGTCTATTATAACTTTCTAAATTTTCAGACCGATCGGAGCGAGAAAAGCAGCTGCAGTCAGGTCGGGAAAGTTCACTTGCAGTCAGCCCTGTGCCAAGCTTTTTCGCCCATAGTTAAGGAAAAACCCTCACCTGCAGTCAGGCTGACTGCACCACCCCCGTGGGATAGAGCCCTCTTAGTGCTTGTGGTGGGCTGATCCATTTCCCGACATCTGCCCCCTAGAATCCATTGCTACGTACGAGACCTTACCGATTCATCGATCGTTGACATTCTCTACAATTACCAACCTTAGCGTGTTCATCCCGCAATCTCAACTTGACCGCTTCCCAGCCACTTTGAATTATTAATTTTTGACCAGGGTGTAGCCATCTGTTAGTGTTTGTGTTTGGTTCTAATAAGATTTTGAGGCTGGTTACTCAGGCAGTTCAGGCATCCGCCTCCGCATAACCTTTATTCTGCAGATAAACCCACCGTTTGCCAAGGTAATATGATCATACATTAGGTCGCTTGCCTCTAAAACAAGCCCAACAAGGATCTCGGCCGACGCATAATCGCATTCCCTCTCTCTATGGCCTCGGGCGGCAACCGTCACCATGTCTACTGGAATCTTCGATTCGGCCATCTTCTATTAATTCTGAACCAGGCTGATTCATTCCCCATGCCCAGAAAACATGGTAAGAAATGACTTCGCAAAAAATTGTTTGATTTGATTGTGAAAGAGAGTCTGTTCAATAATCTAAGTAGAGCTCGAGGTAGAAAAATAAACAAACTAGTGAGCACGCCTGCAATTTTACATACTTCAGGAACCAAGCATGTCCAATCTGTGCTTGCGCTGCTCATGCAGTCTAAGCTTATCTTTACGCATTGGCTTCCCTGCAAGGGCACAACCAGAACGGGTACAACAGGCCATGGTCTTCGTGATAGAGATGGGGTCTGAATGCTTGGATGCCATATGCCGTATGAGGCTTTCTTTGATGCCAAATCCATTTTGGCTTCGTGCATACTCACATCCCTCCACGGGGCATATATGGAGACGTTCATGGTATTTGACATGTTTGCTTTTGATTTGTCAGAATATGCCAAAAGGGTTGTTAGGCAATCGAAGAGATTATAAGACATACTTGAGCCGCCCGAGTTGTTCGAATCTTTCACCACAATGTTTGCATTGCAGGGAAGTGACTGAGTTGCGGTTTCTGCTCGGTGGTGAAGGTAGCTCAGACTGTAATGAACCCGAGAATTCTTGGGAGACAAAATGATCTCTCTCTGTTTCTTCATGTTGAGAATATCCTCCTAGATGTCGCAAAGAATCTTGCTGTTGTTGTTGCTCTCCATCAAGTGTGTTATCAACAAACCGGGGGTGACTTGTTGAATCGAGATATGGAAGGGGACCAGTATCGTCCGCTTTGCTAAGCCAGGCTGGGTTGACAGTATCAAAAGTCTCCGAAAGTTGTTGTTGTGATTTAAGAGAATTGATCTGTCGATCAGTGGCTAGTGGTGGTCTTTCTGATATGTGTTCGCGCTATCAAAAAATGGGATAAGAAGAGTTCCACGTATTTTTGAATCCCCGGGTTGTAGATTGATCACAAAATTGATATATTGGAGGGTTGGTAAGACGACTCAGTCTCCCAATAAGTGCAGAGCAGAAAAAGTATCTTCTTGCAAAGGAGTGATTAGAGGAGATAACGAAAGACAGATTTAAAACACGAAGTACGGATGTATTTAGTAGCAGGAAAAATTCAGAAAAAGAGCGAAGAGGGGGAATTGGAGACCCGCCACCCCTGATAGAAAGAAGAGGAAAGCAGGATCGCGAATTCCAGCCGTTTTATGCTTCGCGTGGACATGTCAGCGCCATTCCGCTCTGCGCGAGTGGGTCCTGCCAAGCAGGAGGCCCAAGCAGGGGTGCCCCCAAATGTACCGCTGCGATTGGTCAATCATAGTTCCATTGTACACAGACTGCTTGAATTTGAGACTTGTTTTGTCTATCGGTCTAGAAATTTCTAGTCGCATGACATAGGGAATGAAGCCAAAAGGATAGAGTAGGAGGGGTGCCCCCAAATAAAGGGCTTTGATTGAACGGTCACACAACAGAATATGGCATCTCGAGTTTTCGGGTATTCAATACGAGACCCAGCATATTCACAGATGCGAATACATTTTCTACCATTTAATTAGCGATCCTGTTCTGTATTTGATACCCAAATTTCCATTGTCGCTTGTATATAAAGAAAATAAATTGCCTTCGCTTGATCTACTGATAAGCGCCAAGTATGATTCAAAGCAAAAGGTGAGCGACTGTCAGTTTATAAAAAATTCTACTGCCATACTATTGCTAGGATATATAGGATAGATAGCTTATTTCACATAAACTTGAAACCCGACATTTTCGTAGCGCGCTGCCAGATTTATTACCGCTTCTCTGACCTCGGCATACGGGATCTTGGCGTTGACTTTTGTTTTTTTCTTCTTTTCTTTTTCACTTAGCTTTCGCTTTCCTTATTCTCATTCCGCGTTTAATAGATTTGAGTAATAATACCAACCGCGATTATATCATTAGTTCAGCCCTTCTCGGACGCTCGGGGTCATTTCACATTATGACTATGCGTCAATTAATATATAGTGGTATTTAGTTGCGAAGTATACTCTAAAGATCTTCCAACAGGAAAAGGTCAGTCCGTTAAGACAGTACCTAATTGCAATGGGCAAAATCCGCTGCCAGGCTCGGGAAAAGGTACGCGCCTCTGGTTTGATACTGATCGAACGTAACAAGGTATTCATTCTCATTAATTAGGAGGTGCGTTGGTCTAGCATAAGTCAACTTGAATCTCATTTTCGAACAACGTTTCACGAAACACACTGAAAGTGGTGCATGATGCCTAGTCAAACGAACATTCCATGGTAACGTAGAACATAGTGTTAGCAGCAGTCACAGCATACAAAACCGATGTGGGAAACCGATGAAAAACAAGCTTGTCTCAAGGCTGACACACTACATCATGAGCAAGGGTCGTACAAAATATCACGCTCTCTTTGGTAATTCTGATGCATTCCTATCCCGCGTGACATCTCTTAGTCCCCAATCCACAGATAATTCGTTGATACTGGCGTAGCAAAGGCTGGCCATCGACGAAAATTTTCTCGATCCGAGATATCTGGAGATCGCCATGTTGCGTACACAAGATACCTACATCCAAATCAACCTAGGAAGATTATCATTAGAAGCCAAGAATTCCAAACAAATCCATGCTCATACCTGATGTTTATTGACTTTGGGAGCCAATATCCAGATGACTGATTGGAGTTGGCTGCTGAGTTCCTTCTTGATTTCTCGGAGGGCCATCATTTGCAGTTCGTCGTAGAAGCAATTTTGGCCTGCAGCATTGTGAATCTGCCTCAATTTCTTGAGCGACTCGGCAAAATAAGTTAACCCCTTTTTGCTTATTGCTCTGCGAAGAATTCCATCAGACCTGGCACAAGCATGCCTGAGCTCATCCACTAATGTTATCAGATCCGCGGCCTGATCCCAGTACGGCGATCGGTCTTCAACATCCACAAGATTTAAGAGGATAAAACCTAGAAGCTTCAGTTCACAGCTCCAATTCGACAGTTCTTCTTGAAACTGCAAATTGGCCGTGTAAGATGGTCCTTCATATGGGACTTGCATGTCCAAGTGCACCACACTTAAGAGATGACAGATCAAGATTCCTAAAGTCAATAATGGATGAACTTTCAGGGCGCATAGTATAATGAAAGCTTTGAAAGCTTTGAACATTGGGCCAAATAGATCAATGAAGATCAACTGTATGCAAAATCAGTACGCGAGACTCAATGCCTTGTAACTACCTGCGGGAGTAACAGCAGGATGGAACGCTTTACTCACTTTTTCGTGTTCCACCGGCCTTGACTTGGCTGGCAGCCCACTAGACTGAACTGATGTAGCCTCAGAACTCTGAGGTTGCGGTATTCTATCGAATTGCTTTGTTTGTCTCCATTTTCTCGGGCCTGGCTGCATACCAAATCACTCAATCCATAAAAGACTTTCATCGTTTGGCCATATTTCATAAGCGAAGTCTGCAGCTCCTTGTACTGTTGGATGCACCATCATTATACGGCATGGCAAATTTTGCCCAGAAACCGTTTTGATTATTGGCTCTTCAATCACTTGAAAATATGACAAGCCAGTTGGGTGAAACCTTCCAGGTGGTGGAGGGGACAACAGCGTGACTGTTTGGTCCTGAGCTATGCGCCACGCGAAGATTGCTGAAGCCCCATGAATGTATTTACTCCATTTGCGGGCGGACAACTCCGTCCTGCGGCATTCCGTGCATTCCTTTCTCATCATAGGCCCCATTGCAGTGGTCAGGGTTTGTATATTGTGATCTTTGGCCCATTGTAAGGCCACATTGTAAGGCACGCCGCTCCACAGCACTTGTCCATTAGTGACCCAGTCGTCAGACAAAAACTGTTGAATTATCGGAACTGCTTTTTCCGGAGTCAAATACTGGCTGATAATTTCGACGAGGGTGTCTTGCGTAGAGTTCGGGCAGCGGAGTCGCTGGATGAGACTTTCCTGGGCGTCCATCAAGTCTGGTTTGCAGATTTTATTCAAGAGGTCTTTAAAAAGTGAGAATTCCATCTATCTTGCTGCTGTGCACGGAACACGAACTCATCATAAATGCAACCAAATCCGTGACATCACGCACAGTAATTCAAAACGTCATGCTCAAGTGGCAAAGACAAGGAGTCGTCGGTATTGGTTCTAATCAGAATCGCATTGGCGTGATCGGAGTTGACTATGTCAGCCCCCATTCATAATTTTTCAAATCTCCGCTTATGACGTATTCTAATACAGTATCGTCCACTCCAAGCTGGCTTGTGTTGTCTAAAGCATCAAATGTGAAGCACGCACACTAGAGATTGGTCTCATGTTGTGGTTTTGTTTTCCACTTACGCGAGACGAAATATTTTTCGTATCTTGAGATAACTGAAGCCGCGGATTCTTTGATGAGGTATATCCTATGATCTTTGTTTAGTTGGACTTTCGACGAGATTGGTCGACAATAAAAGCAAAGATAAGGAGTATCTGGGACTAAAAACTAGGCCGGCGCTGTGTTGACCATGCTCAGTGGACTCCATGCGCCCAATACGGTCTCCCATTGTTGACAATGCAGAAAGGTCTGCTGGTGCTGAAATTGATATTTAGTCCATTTTTGTGCAGCAGTGCAAAGTAAATCTGAACGGCCTTTAAAACCCATGGGTCGGCTTGGGGGCAATTGAAAATCGCCTCGCCAAGGCACAGTAATCAAATTGCCGGTGCCATTCTCCGTGATCTTTGTTTGGCTCAAATCTAAATCCGTGTCAGGCATCTGTAAAGGTCCTTCGTGCTTCCATAGCATTCCTGGCAATATGCCCCATTTTTCGTTCCAAATGCCTCTTTTGACCCAGGTACGTTTCACGTTATTATAAGCGTTGGTGTTGATATCCAGAGGGGCAGAAAGAAGAACAGTATCATCTGGAGAGCCACTTTGAAGTTGTTCTCGCTCCTTTGATATTTGGTAGATGAGCTGATGGAATGGGCGTGATGCCTCGTTTCTGTGCTTCTGTCTTGCTCGTCGCTCAACGTGCTGTTGTATTATGCTGCCGTTATACGGTTGACTGGACCATGACTCTGCTTTTTCCAGGGGAGAAAACACATTGAGCTTGAGTGCTGTGCTAGTGTCTGTCTCGGGCGAGATTGTGCATATTTGTGCCGTCGGGAACGGCAAACTTTCGATTTTCGATTCCTTCAATTATGCACGCTTCTAGCTCGTCGACCTGGGCGTCAAATTGCCGATCGGATCGTGAAGCTTGATGATCCTTCTTGATGATCCTTCTCCAGTTGCCATTGCCAACGATCACCGCGTTGCTCCATCTCGGAAGTGCCGCAAGGGCTTTGAGATCGTATTGAATTGTACGACTGACAAGACGTGTGCGACGGTGCGCGTCTGTCGAAACGCAACGGTTTTACCATCTCAAAGGCAAACCAGAATCCATTCTCCAGGCCCTCGACAACTGATGATGAGATACACAAAGGTTGCCACACTTGGGTCGGGACAATTCGGAGTTGTATATAAGGCCATCGATATCGACACGGGCAGGTTTCTCGCTGTTAAGATATTACAAAAACCTCACCGAGCATCAAAAGAGGCTGAGTGGAGGCAGTTATTGTATTATGCGCTGAAACGCGAAGTGGAGACTTTATCGCACATATGCCACGTTAGTCATCATTCCAAGCCGTCCAGGGCTCGTACTCTGAACTGACGCTGTCCTAGCTGCACATTATCGATTATATCACATCCCAAGGCTGGGACGGACCATCTGTAGAGTGTTAAAAGAGATACGATGCAAGTAGGAATGATGACGGGTACGACCGTAAAATATAGATAATCTAACAATAGATTACCGAGGTGTTTAAGTCTGGAGATTTTCATTTGTGTCAGAATCTCCTTACATACCAGAAAACTCTGCCTTCAGCTAGTCCTAATTAGATTTCCCAGGCGATGAATCACTGCGGTTGCCGTCATGGCTCATTCATGGCATAAACCATGGCCGGCTACCATAAATCTCAACATAGAGATATTCATGGGACTCAAGGATGGCACCCTTAGATCGTTGGTTCTCAAAGGTCGGATTCCGTCCCTCACCAGCCTTGCCCACTACGTCTTCCACCAGATGCTCACGCATTGGATTATCTCGCCGCGGAAGGCATTGTTCATCGAGATGTGAAGCCCGAAAACATTCTTTATTCTTCGCTGCCAAGTGCGCAATTTCAGTTTCAGCTCGGCGATTTCGGTCTGTGCAACAGCACTGTCAGTGCCGTAACTTCTGTTGGGAGTCCATTGTACATGGCCCCCGAGGCGTTTCAGAATCAGGTCCAGACACACAAGATGGATGCCTGGTCCCTTTTTGTAACCATGGCATGGACACTGGACATCGATGGGTTTCGTGAAAGCTCAGAGCAGTTCAAGTGTCTCCAACACGCCCATCAGGCCATCTTGGTCGCAGCATCAAAAGATTGACTTTATTCAAGAAATGGCGAGAGTCAATCCGGACGAGCGCGCCTCCGCGGTACAGATGCTGGTCAAGTGCTTTGATGGAATAGGCCTAACAACTCACCGGAGTCGAGTTCCGCCGATAACTCCAATAAGGCCCTCAACTAGGACCAATGCCGAGACATACACGGGATCCACGGCTCAGGTCACTCACCGACCAATTCAAGGGATACAAAGGCCTCGAAAGCAAGGGATCCGTTCCGTATCCGCAAGTCTAGTAATCCACGGGCTTGAAGGTTGAGACAAGATATTATAGCGGCTACTCCTCAACCAAATATTCTTTCCACAAAGAGGCTTAGAGTTCCCTGCAAGGCTGAATCCTCTGAGCTTGTACAGGGGTTTCGTCTGCGGTCGCAAACTCAAGACTAGAATATGCGACGGTTTCGGGGTAGAGTTTTTCAACAGATGAGCCCAGTATAGTCAATTAAGCTAATCGTTATACATGTTATTTTCTTTTCCAGGTGCGCGTTTTCACGCACATGTCCTAGCTCCGGGACACTAGCCCTGCGGTCAACGCCACTTTTACCAGCACGTCTCCATTCCAACGGTTCCCCGGAACAAAGTAAATTCGAAATTTTCACCTGGTACCCTACCACTATCTAGAGTATAATTAGACGCGTCTAGCTAAGACCACGTTCTAGGATCGGTATTTCCGCACTGGGCGAATCACAAAACGAACATCCATCGCGCTCGAATGAGCCCCACACCTTCTGCTGGAACGATTCGCAAATGTTGATCGAGCGCTTTGGCTGGTGCAGATTGATGTCTAACGTGTGGCCCACTTTTCGACCATAGTTGAGGAAACCCTAACTTGGAGTCAACCAGACTCCAGCACCCCGTGGAACAGGGTGGGCCGGAGACCATAGGCTCGTAGGACGGACCGGGCCGTCGAATGTGGATACGTTACGAGTTGATACTGCGATGAAATAAACGCCGGCATACGACGAACGGCGTTGAACGTTAAATGGCATCCTCGATGACCCAGACGGTGGCCTATTGATCTTCCTGGCGCTAAGATTTCTTGATAGTCTGGACGCTCCCACATGTACCCCTAGACAGGAACGCCCATCGTGGTAGTATGGCACGCCCCCATGGCATAGATGTCAAGTTCTAGGGTGGCCTGCTCGCTTAGGAGTCCGTTCGGCACTTGCCTTTCTAGCGGACTAATAAAGAACTCAAGTGTACAACGACAATCCTAGGAGATATAAACCAAATCTAAATGGAAATGCGTCTAGCCTTAGTGCCCTCAGTGCGCCGCTGGCCTGGGCTTGACTTGCTATCAATTAGGGACTGGGCAGAATCACTCAAGCGGCGCGTGAGCTCTGCGAATCTTTCTGTCGTAGACTCCTCAATCTTGAGTCCCTGACGCTCGATATCATCCATGCACCGTAGCGCTTGTTCTTCTATTTCCTTCGTACAGTCATTGGCCGTAATGCCTAGGTCAACCTTATAGTCGTCGACCTGTTCCTCCAAGTCGGCTTCGTGAGTTCTGTATCGTCCCTCAATCGCTTCATCACACTCATTCAAAGCACTCTCGACAATATCACCGACAAATTGTGATTTGAGGTGCTCAATCGTCTCATCGACATATTGTTTGAGGCTGTGCTTGAGGCGGCGCTCTAGCATCTCGACATTGGCATTTTCGACTGTCTCAGACTCGGATGGCAGATCATTGTCTTCATAATTGTTTTTGGCTAGCAGATATCGCCGTCCCGATCGAATTAATACTTGGCATAACTCCTCATCGGAAACTCCACGGAGCTCCTCTTCAAGGTGCGCAAGTCTCTTACGCTTTGTGCGGCCAGGAGAGGAAGCAATTGTAAAATCAGTGTGGCGGATTAAGGACGGTGACGAGGAGCAAGTACTCGGTGTATTGGCTTCGGTGGGAGAGCCTAGCGCTTCAGGAGATGAAGAGCCTAGCTGTTCAGGAGAAGTAGGGAGCAGTCTCTTTCGTGATTTACCGTCAGGTGACATTGAACCTAGACACTATTAATGAGCTATTGAACGACAAAGTACAAAAGGCGATAAGAAGGTGACAAGAAACCTGTGGGCCGTTCTATTCCAATCAACTGTCCAACATGCTGGCAATATACGGGTGGATTCCCCTGCTCAGACACGCGCTCCTCAGGATATGGGGGTGGATTTGGATTGAGCCACCGAGCAAAGACATCACAACCTTTCTCCTCCATGCCATGCCGAGCGTTCTCAAAAGTCGTTGCCTGAAGGCTTTCTAAGGCACCCGAGAAAGTTTCTAGCTGATCAAGTTCTTCGTCCGCAAATTGTCGTTGGGAAATGTATAGACGTAGAGATGTGGAATGACAAATTTTCGCGAATGCATCGAAGTTCAAGTCTCCTTGATTGGCTGGGCTTAGAGACTCCGTCCCGGTCGGACAAAGAACAATGCCGGTATTGTTAAGTGTCAGGCTCAGTGTTGAGACGGCCGAAACTCTTTTGACACGCGCCGGGAGCATGGAAAACAAACCAGGCGGACAGAGGCGGCGGTTGCTTTTCCGGGCTAATATACACTTTTTGACTATTCCTGGGGATATGTTCAACGCCAGCGGTGATCTGCCGCTTAGGTTAGCGAGTTCTGTCGTAATCTTAAGGGAGATAGATCCTTGGTTGGCCCTTTTATCATGGGCAATACGAAGGACAGCAAAACAAGAAACATCGAAATCGGGTGTATAAACAAGTATTGCCTTCTCGAAAACCCAGGCCAGGTTTGGCGATGCGTTGGTCATGGTGTTGTTGCAATATTCGCTGGATAAATAAGGGGAACCCTCAATGAATCGAGTAGCCCTCCCACCCGGGCTTTCGAATAGCGTTGAGCAGCCCTGACTCGCGTAAAATGTCGGATGAGTAATGATAACAAGAAGATGCGAGTAAAGTGGTAAAGCTCTTGCGGCCTTGCCCCGAGTACATGCCCAATCCGAAGTCCACAAGTGAAATCGGAGAGTCCTGTGCAGTCACAGGAATGACAGAACAGGAGACGCGAACAACAAAAAGCAATACTTCCTTCACAGGACGATGATGTGGGAAGGAGAGGTGAAGAGGAAATGCCTAGAGAGAAAGGGAAAAGGGGAGGCTGGGGCTTGGCGGGTTTGGAAATCTGAACACGTGACCGGATACCGGACTCTGGACTTGAACGGAGCTCGGATTTCCGTATGTTTTTTTTACACCCTCCATTTCGTGGTCTATATAATTAGAACCTTTTTGAGTATTCGGATAGATGGTTACAGCGGTCCAGCATCAGGAATCCTTGTGATAAGTGCCACTTTGAGGCGACCGCGATACATCACACAAACACCACCACCACCCAAGACGTAGGGTATAGGGTATTACACATATATATTCGGCTGGAAAACCAGAGTCCGCTCAGATTTAGTTGTTCATTTCATGTCGAGGCCAACCAACCACATTCATTCACTAGGTGTTCAAGTCATCTCGAAGTTAAAAGATCGTATTCTGATATATTTTTCCAAATGAGCATATTGGATACGCCAAAATACTAATTGCGACACTTGTAGTCTGCCTCAGACTGCACCCGGGAATAGGGTACAAAAGATGCGAAACAGTGCAGTGTATGCGGAAGGAAATGCGGAAGATTGTTGGAAGTTCGGCGGAAGGTGGAGGAATATGCCTAGGGATGCGGAGAGGACCGCGCCGAAGATGCGGAAGAATTTTTGGGTTTGGTGCGGAGGATGCGGAAGACGGAGGAATACACCGAGACATGTGGATAGGACCACGCGGAGGTAATCGCACTAAGTTGTTCCGCGATTTTGCCTTATAAAATCTTTCCACGCCCCTCGTCTCCTCTACGCTATCTCCGTTTGCATTCTCTCAGTCTGCCATCTCCCTACCCTTCGGAAGCGAATTGTGCGAGACGACTGATTCATAATCATGCGACCTAGGCCTCGTGGAGGCCAGCGGGCGTCCTGCAATAATTGCCGTCAAAAGAAACGGAAATGCGATCTTTCATCTCGGGTGGAGCATGGAGAAGAACAATGCTCATGATGTGCTGGAAAAGAACGCGAATGCTGTATCGGAAGCCCGAATTCTGCTCGCACCTCCAAGCGTCAGCGCTTAGAGCGCAGCACTCCGAGCAGTTTGCAAGATGAGAGGCTCACCCCTGACGAAAGGAATCCGCCAAGCATGCTGCCCCAGCTACCGTTCCACGGCGAAACTCCCACAACAGAGCCCCAAGAAGACCCTGGCGCTCTCACGGAGCGCCGCAATTATCCTCCATCCTTGTCGTCAGAAGGCACAGCTGCTACCTTTTCACTGGATGAGCTCAGTGCTCGGTGCTCGACCGACCTCTCCGAACTCAACTCGCAGGGGTCATCGTTCCTCCATCATGTCTTCATCGGTGCTCCTCGAGCCCGATCTTCGGGCACTGCGCCGCTGGCTGCGCAACGTTCAGATTCCCAAAGCGATGACTCACCAGCCCCTGAAAGACCGACAACCACTGTGGTGATCCCAAAGGCCCCTCATTTCAATATCAGATCATCTGCATTTCGTTCAGCGAAAAGCCACTTCGTCGAAGTTTACTTGGCTGGACCAGCCAGTTCTACAGTAGCCTTTTATCGACGTCTCCTGGAGATATGTGACCTCAGCATACTCGATTTCATAGAGTCGCTGCATGCCTACTTTGATTTTCCGGCAATCTATCGTCCCTTCATTCCAGAGGATGCCTTTTGGCAGGATTTTCATGCAGATCGGTGTGGTCCAGTCCTTCTCCTAGCCATTGCCTGTCGCGGGATACCATGCACAGGGGTGAAAAACAAAGAGAAGAAGCAGCGGCGCCTCGCCACAATGTTTCAAGCAGAGTTCATGAAGGCTATGACCCCCAAAGCTCGCACCGGTCCGGTCTGCCTTGATGTTCTAGAGGGGATGGCCCTTATGGTCGACTTCAATTATGACTACGCACACACACACGCAGATGACCCCTGGAATCTGTTCATGACACACGATGCCCTCGTGTTGTTGACTTTGCAGTCTCGAAAACGCGGCCCCGGGGACTTGGATCCTTCGGCATCGTTTGCAAGTGCTGACGAGCGTTTTACACTTCTTTATTGGAACGTGTTTGGCCTAGATGCTTTCGAATGCCTCGATGACAAGAGCATGTCTCTTATTTCAGATGATGCGTTTACTTTGACCGAGGATCTTCTAAATCACGAGGCCGGAAGCTATCTCGATGCCATTCTCAGCTTGTCCATTATTGCGCGTCGGATTGCCGGGAAGCTGTGTAACACCACCGCCGGAGCCGCCGGTATCGCTTGTGAAGATATTACCGTGCTCCACGAGCAGCTTTCCCATTGGCGCCACAACACCCTGCCGTTGGAGTTGCAAAGACCGATCGACAGAGAGAATGAATTTCCTGCAGAGCATCGCACTACGAATGGGGCCTGCTGCAAAAGGAAATCAACCCTCACACAGATACGCCTACTCAGCAGCCTACAGGGCAAGGCATGTCGAGCTTCCCAGAATGGTGGTACGGAATGCTAAGGCTTCCAATTGAGCTTCGACAGGTACAGTGTCGGCTTGATGGTGTGTTGCTTTCTAAGAGCTTGTGATTGCCATCTGCCATTGCTAAAACCAATAATGATTTTAGAACACTACAGAAGCCACGAGAGTGACATGATTTGCCAGGTGACAAAAGAAACCACTTTTAGTTGTCTTCAGATGGCTGAATCTTTCTTCTGCTTGAAAAACGTTCCGGTAAAAAGCGTTCCGGTATTTATTCCAGATGATGCTCATACGAAAGGAGACACTCAAAGAAAAGAGACATTCATCGAGCTTGCGGTTGCATGGTTATGTTATATGATGTCTTACCTGTAATGAGTACGGCGAGGAATACAGTTTAGCTGGCAAACCATGTTAGCCTCTCATAAGGATGGCTACGAAATAATCCAACGCAAGCTTCCAGTTCGTTAACAAGATATGGATGGACGACCGCGAGCCCATTCTTCTTCGTTGGGTCCTTATTTGACCCCTGATCCTGCCCTCCAGCTTCCGCCAGACCACCGTAAAATGGGGCCTCGCCACCTACTCTCATAACCGCGGCCGTGAGCTTGCGACACGCTCCTTCCTCCTCAGGGATGACCAAGTTCGCTTCACCGCGTTTGACAGAATTACCCACCGGGGCAAATCAAGGCGTCTCTGTCCGTTCACTTGATTATGCTACCTTTTGCTAATCATTTTCAACCACCTCTAGAAGCAATTGCACATCTTTCGATAGTCCCGATAGGGCCCAACCTCCCGATAATATCGCCCACTGTTCCACAAACACAAACATGGTTCGTTCCGCCCTGGTCTTCAATGGCGACTTCGCCCGCACTTACGAGTCGTCCTCGACTCGCGAGCATCATTCGCACGGCGGCTCCGTCAAAAACAAAAGCAAGCTTGTCAACGGGCGGTTTTCTGCAACTCTGACGACGGATGCCGTTAGGAAGGAGGACACCGGGCAGAAATCCGGGGAGCGATCCATGTTTGTGTTTGTGTAACAGTGGGTGATATATTCGGGAGATTGGACACCATCGGGACCATTGAAAGAGGTGCAACTGCTCTGATGATGTAGGGGTGTTTGAACATCTGTAACTCTGACGACGGATCCCATTAGGAGAGAGGGCGCCCTGAGGGTTTGGCCGACCTTATTATGAGGGCTCACGTTGATTTTCTCTACCCGTGTATTGGTCTTGTCAACGTTGTGCCAGAAACTCCTTCTTGGAACCTTTTTACTCCCCGTCATCTAAACTGCTCACTCCCTGATTCCCGGGTATCCTCGATAACCCCCCATTCCGCCCCTTCATAGGGTAGCTTGGTTTCAATGAACGGTCAGCTCAGCCCTGCCACGATTATGTGTAGTCTCATGAAAACATTTCGCTCGGTGTAGTTAACGGCTATTTTGAAAGCACTAGAAGGGAAAGAATACTTGCATTAAGCCTCGCCGTAGACATCAGTTAGACACTGCAAAAAAGGAATACCAAGACCAAACCGCAAGGATGTCCGTCTCATCTCCGGTTCCTTAATTCTTGTATCAGGAAGAAAAGCTCGTATCACAAGATGTGAGGTTAACAGAGCTCCCCGAGTAGCTGCTGGCTTGTCTCGGCCACAGTCTCGGTCACCCGGGCTGGATGCCAGGGCTCCCGCCCATGCGACCAGAGATAGTCCGACATGGCCTCGGGGATCGCAGTGTTCTGCTGCAGGCTCGGTCGACATGGTTGGACGAGGATTAGAAACTGCGCAACTAGCTGAGCGATTTCGGGCGGGAGAAACTGCATCGGCCAGCGAGAATGCATTCAAGTGAAATGAGAGATAAAGCCGCCCTATTCAACATGGTAAATACATGCAACCAAAAGAACACAGGAGCCGCTCCTAACGCGAGCGCGATTTACTCTATATCACTTCGAAATTGATGTCGCTTTCTTCACGGTTTCAACCCCGTCCCGAATATTCTCTAGTAAGATTCGAGCTATTCCCGGTTGACCCAGATTTTCCGCCAAAGTATTCTTGAAACACTCTGGCACGATAGAAACAGCCTCGGATAAGGATTAGGTATGACGGCTACGAAGGTATTCTTGGGCACTTTGGCCAATGTTGGGATAATTGTGAAGCTTGACTACGAGTCATAAATCTCGTAGGTGCCCTGTGATAGCATTTCCATACTACAATAATCGAAGGCGTGGACGCAATTTATCGTCATTAAGGAATATTGGAGTATTCGTGGAGACGGCGAGTCGCGGGTGTTATATTTCAGAGGAATGATTAATTCTTTTTTTCAGAGGGAAACATGAGGCTATGTATACACCACAAAGTCCAAGTTGATTAGAAATCAACATGTAAAGCCACCTAGATATCTTTATTACTTTTCCGCAAACGGAAAAGTAGAAGCATCATGGGTGACTTGAAATATGTATTTCTTTGAAAGTCTTGTTGCCCAGTAGGAAGATTTCTCTATTTCGTCGATCCTCTTCCCGCGAGGTTGATGAAACACAATCCTACGACACGTCCCGTCGGATTCAGTGCGAGTGTATACGTGTCCCGAGCCACCTCCTCCGGAGCGCATGATTTGAAAAGACAGACGGCTGAGGAAGGCATTGAAATCTTTCCAGGGAACCTGATTTTGTCCATCTAACAGGTCAGCCCATATCTCTTGGTCCTTCTTCTCGGTTAGTGTTAGAATTGGGCGTTGGAAACCATGAGAGCCAAGCACTACACCGGCGCCGGCAGTGAGTTCTGATGATAGCGTTAAGGACTTCCTGCCATTTGAGCCTTTTATAGATTTTCTGGGCTTTTTCAACTGCGTTTGGGTTGGCATTGAATCTGACCCTGGTGTCGAGTAGGAAAGCCAGGCACCAGTGGCATTGGATAGGGCCTCTTGTTTGACTGGGGCATTGCTGACAATTAGACGGACAATATGGTTCATATGACCGGACTTTGGCATTCGACTATCGACATATCTCCAAAAGTCTGTGTGCCGGGCGCGCACTGGGCGTCTCGAATTTCCAACTGCTTGGTTCAGCTGATGGACTTGATTGCCCAACGTGCTGAGAATGGTATCGGCAAGCGCTTCCCATGAGCGATCGCGCTGACCCCACTCCACTGCAGCACGGTTCGATTGGCTGGTGAATGCCAAAATCTCTTCAAGTTCATTGTGGAGGGAATGAGCATGTTTGCTAGTTTCCTGCATACAGCTGACAATAACCGACATATCGTGGAGGACAAGCCTGATGAAAACTGGGACAGAATCTTGAGAATTCGCAAATCGAAGTCTCGTCTCAAGAGTGCGCAAAGCGGTATCGCAGCCCATCACCCTGATTTGGGGCTCATTCTTCTTGATAAGCTCCAGCAGATACTTCGATGTCGCTCCCAGAGTGGCTGGTGGTGACCAACCAATATGCTCCAAGAATGCGAGCTTTTCATTGACAATGGACCTCAGTGTAGCATGCATGGAAACCGCTGCAGCCCTAGTTTGGGTATCATCGTCACAAGTAATTCCATGGGGACATGCTTCATTGAGAGCTCCGTTGTGAACACGCAGCTGTTCACAGGCCAGACGGAATGTATCGATACGTCCGAAGACCAATTTCAGAAACTTTTCTGTATTCCTGCCTATATCATCGAACATTACTTCCCAATATAGTTCATCGGTCCGGAGCCTCCAAAGGTCGTCCAGTGCTTCCTCCATAGATGCCTTTAAGATGCCTTCCACGAGATCCCAATCGAGCTGGTTTGGCTTGCCATGAAGTTGCAGCATTGACTGAGTCAAAAGCGAGGGCGGTTCAGTATATATAGGCGACGCAGCAGGAAGCTCGGGCAAATCAGCCGACAGTAATGATACAAGAAGCCTGTAGGTCTTTTCCTGCACTTCTAGTTGAAGGCGTGCGATAATAGGATTAGACCAATGGGGGTATTTCAATAGGTCCGATTCGAACTGAATACCGTACGATACGTCTCCCGGAGCAGTGGGGGGTTTGAACCCGACCCGTCCTGCCACGGCTAGAGTCGGGACGATTCTGCACCAATACCCAAACGTGATAAGCTTGGCGTCGACGGATAAAAGCATTCGAGGATGAGCATCCTGTGAGGAACGAGCCACCAACAATTCTGAGAGAACGTTCGCTTGGAGGAGATCCTCTTGACAGAGTATAGGCTCAAGGAATGCTTTTTGAATCTCGCCCTTTTTCATCGGATAGTTTGCAAGGAGATGAATGGCCGAATCTGAACGTTGACGGATCGCAGGAAATGTACAAAGCCAAGAATGTCGTTTGTCCGCCGGTCGATTCTTCCACCACGTTTTGAAGAGTTCCGCTTTGCCACTCTGGCGCATCTTCTGTAGCTGTTTCCAAGATTTCATGACACTCATGGCGGCTTTGTTGATGGATTCTTCCAATTTTTCGATTGGTATTGGATTGGCGGAGTTCATGGCGTTATGACCGCTTAGTCGCTCGATATCCTCCCTATAGGAGGTCCAATAGGGCCCAAAGACGTCTCCCGTCATCATGTCTGTTTTTCTCTTCATGGCCTCAAGGGCGGCCTTGGTTTCAAGCGGCTTTATGTCATCTCCGACCATCGATTGTATCATTCGCTTCGCTGCTCTCAAAACCAGCAACTGATCTTGAACTTCCTTCAAGGATTTTTCCCTATTTAACGTATCCAGCGATAAAGAAGATTGTGAAGGCAAGATGCCGAATGCTCGAAGTGCTGTTTCGACTTCTTTGAAGTTGTTTTGGGTAACACCTAATGCTTCGAGTTCTGAGGGAGCGCCACTCAAATAATCTTTTTTCCTCTCTAAGACACTTTGAATGTCTTCCATTTTTTTTTGATGTGATTCCTCGGTAGCTGAAATGTATAAAGAAGGCTTGAGGAGACTGCGCAGGCGGCAGGTGCTAGTTATTAATTTGCGAGCTGATAAGAGGGAGGCGGATACAAATGCCGCATCCCGTGACTTGAGATTTACACTAGCCAATGATAACTGTACGATCCCGTGAGAGCGGGGAGGTACCTTTGTGTGCAGAGCGCCTTGGCAACGAGAGCCTGAGAGCCGATCCCTAGCGCTAGGAATGTCGCCGATGCGAAGTTTTGTCTCGACTTTTGGACTTTTTGACGATTTGTGGAGGTGTCACTGAGTTCAGTGGATTGGCCAACGTGCATGGGCCCTTCGTTTCGGTGTATTTGGCACTGTCTGATCGAGCTGTCCCAAGTCCATCACCCTCTGAGTATTAATGTGACCGATCGTTTCGCGTTAACACAATTTGGCAAAGTGGGGGGGTTTTGTTGAAATGTCCCGGTTGCTGAGATGATAGTGAGGCTGGGATCACGTGCATACATATATACATGTTCACCAGCCTACCTGTATCTTAGACAACATGCAACACAACACACAATCAACTCCCCTCAATAACATGAACACTGAAGCATCACTTAATAATCAACCAAACGGTCAACGACAAACGGTCAACAACAGACGGTCAACAAGTGGTCAACAGCAGCTTGCAATTCAAAATATTAGTAAAGAGACAGGCAGCAATAAAACATGGTGAACATTAAATCTTTAAAACCGGAGGGTGAACGGTCAAGCACATTTAAGGAAGCGATAATAGGCATATTCTGCAACCTCCGGTCAATCCTTTTTTTCCCGTTGCCTTGTTGATTATACACCTGGATGTACTGGATATACTTGATGGATACGAAATATCAGAAAAGTGAAATATGCATAAAGCTCGCACTCAAATTCTGAATAAAAGAAGGAGAATGCTCCGCACGTATCAAATCAGAAAGTCCTCAAGATTCCAACCTCCTAAACGTTCAAGCAATTGGGAAAGTCTCTGTAATGTGTTGAGAGAAAAAATTAGACTGTAAGATGGAATTAGATAATTCAAAATCTGCACGGTTTAACTCAGCCCTGATGATATTGCTATGCAAAATAAGATCGATCTCGTCAATCATGCTCCAACAAGGGGGAAAATTGCAGCAAAGTTCTTTTCAGTAAGCTCAAACTCATGAGCTTGAGACCTAACCAGCACTGGCTGTGCATTGTGCTTTACCCTCACATTTTGGAGCCATAGATGGCTTTTGAAAATGGAAGACTAGAGTAAGATCTGAATTCCATCATCCCCAGGGCTCTTGGCCCAGAGTTGATAAGGGACGCCCACAAGATATGACGTGACAACCAACCAACCAACCAATGAGGTCAAGAAACTCTTTTGTAAGTTTCTAAAACCAAAATAGGATTCACTTCCGCCATGTTTCCTCGGTTATCCGAGGGCTGATCTTAATGTCTCAACTAAGCGACCATTTCATTGGCCTCATAGTCTCAGAAAATAACACATTAACCGTAGAATTATTACCATTCTGACTGATGCTCGATAAGGGCGCCAAGCTAGCGCATTTACTCAAACCGACTAAAGAGTTTTTTACGAAATTAGAAGCCTTCATTCGGCGGCATTAGCAATCCTATATAGAAGATCCCGGCCAAGAGTTCAATAGCTTAGTTGAACAATTGGACTCTCTTCTTTGTCATCAAGTAAATCAGATATCTTACCTAGGCCTGGCTTCGAACCGCCCATAGGTTCCAAATCCTAGAACCTGAACCTAACCTCTTGAGGTTAGGTTCCAAACTTTTCAACCTGGACCTGACCTCAACCTCAAGGAGGGTCGTTGAGGTTCAACCTCAAGAACCTACATGAACCTGCATATGCATTATTCTTCGACGCCTTTCCTCTTTTGGCTGGATAAAAGTGATGATTCATCTCTGATTTTTACAGCTGTTTTGTTGACCTGGCGGAATTCGACTGATTACTCTGTCAACGTGGTGAATTATGGACACGCAATTGTTCAAAAGTAAACAGAAGGCATGGCCATTGATAAATTACAAGTAATATTCGATGATAGCGACGTGGTAGGTAGTTGGTAGAGATCATCGGCGAAATTGCATGTCAAGATGCAGATATATATATTCTGAACACTGTAACCTTATGTATCTTGACCAGCAGAACTATATGATATCGAGAAAACCACTAAAATATAGATGAAATCCCATCATTTTTATACCAAACAAATTGTTATACCTCCCTCTATGAATTTGTCGCAAAGGATTCGGGTTATAATTATCTACATCTGTCGTGAATCCAGTTCAAAGGTTCTTATGATTGGACTTAGCCATTTGGAACAAGACGATTTTCCTAACCTAAGATTAACCTCCAGGTTCTATGCGGGTAAGTTAGGTTAAGTTCTAGGTTCTATACGGATACATGAGGTTAACTTTCAGGTTCTATGCGGGTAAGCGAGGTTCTCTTCTAAAATGATCCACTATAATAGCCAATCAGACACGGGTCGGTAGATACAAAAGATGATAGATCAATTCTAGTACGCAGAACAGGGTCAAACGGATCTCCCAAGAATATCGCGTATCTTTTCGAAAGAATTAATAAGTTAGTTCCTTATTCTCTAACTCCTCAGTGATCATTTCATCTACAACTTTACTAAATCTATTATGTCTCAGCCCTCCGGCGTCTACGCATCGTCTAGCTTCGATACTATAGACGGTTTACCATTAGACGCGCTCCAATACCTTCTCCCGGACGATTCCCTGTCCCAGAGCGGTAGCCAGAGCCAAGTACTATCCGGAAGCCAGCTTGATTCAGTTCTAGACCTTCCGGACTATCGATCTCGCGTGGCACATCAGGCCCCAAGCACCCTACCGCGAATCAAGCCCGATCGTATCAACGAATTCATCGTCTGTACGCCAGAAATGACGGCGGAATTCGTTAAGTGGTGGCTCGATACGGGCTATGGCAAGTCGAAGCGGATCAACTGGGATGGGAGCCTAACAAACCGTCGAGCAGAGTGCTGGAAAGGGTTCCAACAAGTTGCAAATGCTAAAGATGGCAAGCCAGGCGTTATGTGTAATAAGTGCCGCACAGTTCTCACGCATCCAGCTACGAATCATACTGGAACTTCATCGATGCAGAAACATCTCGATGGGCCAAGGTGCCGAAAGCAGCTACCGAAGAAAGGTGCTGGTAGTATCCGACAACTACTTAGTGACGCGGTATGTTCTAGAGGGTCTGAATCCTATATTGATATTAATGATGAATTCACTATCTTTTAGGCCGAGAAAAGACCAGCGCCTACCTTTACACAACAGGTATGGGAGCAGATGCTTCTTGATCTAATCACCACATCGAATTTACCCTTTCTATTTGTCGAGCATCAAACATTCCGTGACCTTTTCTCTTTCGCACGGCTAGCATCCGAACCACCTAGCTTTCCGTCAAGAAAGGTGATTCGCGAGCGCCTCCGGGGTTTCGTGCTACAGTATCAGCAGGAGACACTACAAATACTCCCACCTGGTGCAAAGCTATCACTTGCACTTGACTGTTGGACTTCACCATTTCAGGATGCGTTCATGGCTATCACAGGATACTTCCTGGACAAGGAATGGGAGTATCGCGAGGTCCTCGTTGGTTTTGAGCCACTTTCTGGAACTCATTCTGGCGTGAACCTTGGTAAAGTTGTTCTCCAAATTCTACAGAAGCATCAAATCACTAATCGTGTACTGGCGGTAACAACTGATAATGCGTCTAATAATAAGACGCTTATCACTGCGATTAATGATTCAATTCATGAACTACAGCTAAAGACGGATTCAACGATTATTCAAGTGCCCTGTCTTGCTCATGTTATTCAATTAAGTCTGGTTGAATTACTTGGTAAAATCAAGGCCTCGCCAAAAAATGAAAACACTGAATTGGAATGGTCCGAGGATCGTGTTCGATCACTGCGTGCGCGCCAGCAGAAGCGAGATATCACCGATACCCTGAACAAGGTAGGCTTCTATTGAATAACATTCTCTATATTTAATACACTAACTATTATTATAGGTTCGAGGCCTTGCGGTTTTTATTAATGGAAGTCCTCAACGGAAAGAAGCATTTCTGAAACTCGAGTCCAATGGGCAAAAACTTATTCCAATCCAAGATGTTCGCACGCGATGGAATTCAACGTTTCTTATGCTCCGCCGGGCTAAAAGGCTTTCTACCACATTCGACGACTACTGTTCGCTCTATCACCAACCCCATTTTGCATTGAGTGCGGAGGGGTGGCGGCAGATTGACTATCTACGTTATATACTCCAGCCCTTTTTCACATACACCACACTAGTCTGCCAGACTAATGACTCGAGTATTCACCTTGTCTTTAGTATTTACAACAGACTCTTTGATCATCTCGAAAGATCGATGCGTCAGCTTCGTCGAAAGAAGATTGCCTGGAAACAGCTTACGCTTTCCTCCCTTGAGGCTGCAAAAGATAAACTGTCAAAGTACTATAGTATGACGGATCTTGTTGAAGGTGATCTCTATGCTATTGGAACGATCCTAGATCCGTCTAATAAAATGGAGTTCTTTTCAACAAGTGATTGGGCCCCAGATGACACAGGAAAAGACTACAAAAAGGAATACCGTCAGAGTCTCCAGTCTCTTTTCGAGAAATACCGTCTACGTGCACCATCAAATATATCACCGTCGGATGGTGTATCGGTCCCAGCCAAATCAGCGCTCGAGAGGATTCTTAAGGGCGATTCTTTACAGCGATCAACCAGTCCGTATCAGGATGAGCTTACCAAGTACCTCCAGAGTGGTAAGTGAGTAAGCCGCCGGTATGAATCATAATACTGATATTTTTAGCCACCGTTAATGAATCCGCTCAGATCTTCTGGAGAAACCACGAGAGGGAGTTCCCTATTCTTGCATGCATTACTCGTGATGTGATGTCCATCCCAGCGACTGGTGCCGGTGTTGAGCGACTTTTCAACTCTGCCCGGGACATTTGCCACTATCGCCGGGGGTCGTTGAGCCCAGAGACTATCCGCGATATCATGTTATACATGTGTACAACAAGATTTGATACGAAGGAGGAGCAGCGGCAGGTTCTCCAAGAGTATCTTTCAGAGCAAGAGATCGGAGCTTCGTCCGAAGAGCTTCATATTGAAACACATTGTGCCGAAGCTATCAGTGATACTGAGGAAGACATGGAGATGCACCTTAACACCCCGGCCGTAGCACCACTCTCAGCGGTTGCCGCTGGAAAGCGGCCAGCTATCAATTCTGACGAGGAGGAAGACTCTGAGGCCGATGACGTTAAGGATCCAGAAGAGACCTCAGCATTACCATTACCTGATATGCAGCAGCGTGTATCAGGAAGAATGCGGAAAAGATCGAGACTCTTAGATGGGTATATAGTTTAACAGTTAGAGTCTTAAGAACCCTGTACTCTAGATATGATGTGAATTACTGATATTTAAAAGCCCTATTGAAGATAAAGCTATAACATACACTATTGGACATACAGTATCCTTTTGTAAGGCTATACAGTAATCAAATTTTGGTTAACAATTACAATGGAATACAGCCTGTTTCGACATAGTTTATGCAACTGGGCCCGAGTCACGTTTTTTAGCTGTTTGTCATGTTTGTTTAACCTGAGGTTCACCCGCGGGTGAACCTGATGAGGTTCGGTCCTCGGATGAAACCTCCCTCAGGTTCCAAACCCCAGAACCTGACCCGCCCAAATGGAGGTTCAGGTCAGGTTCTTCAGGTTCACCCGCGGGTAAGTGATCAGAGGCTCTGATCACTTGGACCTCGCAAACTCCTTTTCATGAAACGGTGTCACATGGCTATATTTGTCCTTGAATAACTGGCAGTCTTCGGTGATTGTGCCCATCTTACGTGTCCAAGTGTCCAACGGATTTTAACTGATATTTCGTCAGATCTAGTCAGGCTCGAGATGGACTCCAACGCTGCCACTGTTGAAGGCATGCTGAACTGTCTACCAGACATGAAAAGTGTGTTCCTTGAAAATTTCAAGCCTGTTCAGGACAAGCTGGCTTCGATACTTCAGCACTCTCAGTCACATTTTTCGGCATTGGCGGGGCGAGAGAGCTTTGCTGGATTTCTGAACGTTTCCCTCATAAGCGACGCCCTAGTGAAGACAATCGAAGTGATGTTTGAGGCACCAACGCCTTGTGTGCTTCAGCTACAGAACGACGAAGCCAGTGCCAATATTACGTGGTTGGACGTTGTCAAGGAAAAGAATTATCAGGCCGAATATAAAGGGAATGGGAACTACCATTTCCATATGCGGGACTTGGGCGTGATTATCCAGTTGTCTGCTTTCCAACACAACATGATTCTTTCAGGATTACCCCGAAAGCTTGTTCAACCATGGTCCTACGAACAAGACGTGCAGACAGAACTAAACACATTGGCGCTGGCAGCTGAAATGACATCACTGGTGAGCCATCTTGCGTCGGAAGGTAAGCCAACTCCAACATTATCCGTATCCTGTCCTATTCACTTGCTTACATCAGCCCTCAGTGATCAAAGTCAATAACGCTGTGCTTGAAGAAATACTGAGAAGAGATCGAGTACTCCGCCACAATCCGAGTCAGAGGTCAGCGGGCTCTCCATTTCCCATGGAATCAGCGGAAGAGCCGGCACAGTATACGCCAGCGCAGGTTGAAGCAGATTTGTTCGATGAGATGGCTATCGAGACTCAAGCAACAGACGTGCAAGCTAGTGGCTCAAAATATGGTACTAGAACACGGAACTGTAAGTGTTTGTATATGACAAAATGGCATTGAAAGTGAGAAATTTGGAGAAATATACTGACAACATGAATGTTGCAGATCCCAAAAACAGGGCTTGGCCTGCAGAAGTATTGAAGCAGCTTCCTCTATGGTTCGAAGACCAAGTACGGAAGGATCTGTCGCAGGAAGAGATTGCCCAAAATTTTGACCGAAAATTCAACCAAAGGCGGACCTTCCACGCTATTGAGGCAAAAGTGTATTTCTTGACAGGCAAAAGTCCTTTTCGGAAGCGCAACAAGAGGACTTTGCGCAAAGAACCTGTGTCTTAAACACCTCGCTCCTCACCACTTTTTCAACCGCTTGAAACAGTGGAAGCCACCCAGCAATTGATCACGAGGTCGAACATCGAGGTTCACGCTCTAAGTCTATCCTCGAGCCTGCTTCCGCATCTGAATTCGGAAGACTGCGATGATGGAAGCCTCTACGCCCCTCATGGTGTTCAATGGGTTGACCCTGAATCAGAGTCTAGCGACCCTCATGCGGTATCTACACAGGACATCGCGAACGAAACGTTAGAGAGCCAGCACGCATCTCAGGAGCATGAATGCCCGTTAGTTACAAGTCAGAATGAATGGCCAGCTCACCGAAGCTTTCGGGCTGAAGAATCGCCCACGGCCCCTCCAATGTTTTCAGATCTGGTGCCCGAAAGTCGGCCAACGACCGAGAAATTAACAAATGACCTCGCCACAACGTCAATGACAGTTGCTGATTCTCTCTTGCAGGGCTCATCCTCGGAGTCCTCTCAAATATCAGAACCTATTCAATTTCCTATCCGGCACCACTCTGAAGGCGATATAACATTTGAAGAGCTCGGCCAAACACTCATTCATCCAACTGGATCCAGTGCAATGCATGTGGAACAGACAGATACGGCGCATGACAACCAACCACCAGGAAGAAATTGTCCGCAATCTTCACTGGGAACTTCATTGACTGGAGGTTCATCAAATGAGTGTTCTAACAATGAAAGCCACCGAGAAAGCGGATTCGGTGCGTTGACTGTTCCTAGGGCGCCAACGGTCTTCCAAATTCCCGAAGCAAGTTCCACTGACGAATCGACTGAGCACCACTCTCGAAACCGCGGAATGGGTAGGCCAACCCCCGATACCTCTGAGAGAACTTTGGCGGAAGAAGAATTGATCAGAAGATATCTTCGTGAGAAATCTCAAGCTCAAGCGGGGATTTCTCATCGCTCATGGATTGCCAAGGACCTGGACCGTTTACCAGGGTGGCTCATGAAACGGAACAGTCTACCAAGGGACAGACTTGAAGTTGAGTTTCTGAGAGACTTTGGACACTTTCGAACATCTTCTGCCATTCGTGCAGCTTGTCGCAAAAAAAAAAGGCAGATTCCCGTCAAAAAGATGGCCTTCCCGATACTATGCCGGTATCACCACCAACCAACACCATCGTCGACACTCCCAGCTTAGAGCCATCCCATACGATCGCAGGCAATGATAGTACTACCCCCAAGCATCCATCGTTAGTGCAATCTCGACCGTCACAATTTGGTCATCCACAGGTTCCAGACAACAGAAAAAGACCATATCGAAGCAGCCCTGTATTTTATCATGAGGATGAAGAAGCAAAGGATTCAAATTCACCGGCTGCATCCGAATGTGCTTCTGAACAGATGGTGCTTTCAGCATCTCCTGACAATTTCGAACATACCCCCCAGTCTGGTAATCGAGGCCATCGAGCTATCACGCTAAAGTATCGGGCCAGTTTCACAGCAATTAATGGTGATAAACACCACCCCACGGATCCAGATATAAGCGAATTGATTCCGCTTGTTCAGATGGAGTCCAACGAGCAAGAAAGTTCATCTGATTGGCAAGGAAGCCGGCGAGCGTCTAAAGGAATTCCCGTCGAGTGCAGAACAGATGACCAACACATGTTACAGGAGGGGTCACTGAGTAAGTTCTCTAATACAGTGCTCGCTATCGCCAGGGAACCCTAGAAGCATATCAAATCTATGTGTCATCTAACCTTCCTCCCTTTTTTATTTATCTGTCTCTGCACTCAAAACTGACTGATTTCGTTCGCCCTTCCAGGCAGAAAAGGAAGCCCCGACCAGACTTCCTCTAAAAACACACCGACAGAATTGCATCCCTCAAGATTGTCCCCTGAAATACCCAAAAGAGCCCCAAACCAGCAGTCAATTTCCACTGCTATTGCAAACTCCAATGTTTCACAGCAGAGAATGCGTCCAAATGTACAGAACACGGCGCAGCCTCCAGCGCGAGACGTCGATATCCAATCCACAGGCATCATTCAGCCCAGCAACATCTCTATCACAGGATACCCGTCCAAATCTACAGATTCATACTCTCAACCATCTCATTCATACATACCCGACTCCCAATCGAGGATCTTTCAAATAAGCAGTGTGCCAGGGAGTACCCACACAAGCGGTTGGTCCATACTCCCTCCTCGTGCTCGCACGCAGTTCTGACATGAATTCCGAAGCCGTTGGTCCAATATCAACCCCATCGCCCTTTCTGAGCAGCTTTACCAGTCTTCCTCACTATCCTCTTCAAGAATTGCAGGGACACAGCACCGAAAGTTACCAGGGCCCTCCGCTCCCATCCTTGGCACAGCAAATGTACCATCATACAGGGGAGCTTCAAAGATAGCCAGCCACATGTGCTGTCTTACCCTCATACTATCCCGTGTCTACTTCGATAATAGAGCTTCAATCAAGTAAGTCATGGCATGGCTTAAATAATGTCAAGGTTCCACCCTCAGTCGTTGAGCGTCGTACATTTTCTGGCACACCGACGTTGAGACATTTTAATACAAGCGTCAGAGATAACTATGAGCCCGCAAAAGTGGTTGAAAAGAAGTTTCGCGCCCATGCTAAGGCTGGCGGACCATTGGGTACATTAAGGTTGCAAAAAGAGCTAGTTTCAGTTACAGCTCCGGTCCATTAAATCCAATCTGCCGTTTTTTGAGGCTTCGAGAATATATGCCCCACAAGCACAGCTGCACGTATAATCCTCAATATTGACTACATATAGAATTTCTTATACAATGGCCTGAATCTTAGCTAATATATTCATTCATACTGCACACATCACATCACAGGAACAGACTTTTAGCTATTCACAAGATTGCTCAGTCTGCAAAGGGCTTTTTTGCTACCAGGGGCCTGTCAGGTCTCATTGGGCGCTTTGGGAACCTGTTTGATATGATGTTCTTCAGAATAGAAGCAAGACCCAAGTGACTCCCATAGATATACTGCTGTCTGACAGCTCTTATGACTCACACAAACCGTTTAGCGAGCGAGCCGGTCTAAGAAAAGATGAAATCACGGTGGTGCAAAAGATAAAGCCGTGCAAGAAACCCCTGCCATCAACTCTGGAAGAGGGCTTCAAGGATGCACAGTCTACACCGACCATCGCGAGAGAGCTAGTGGTATCACAGTTGAGTGCAGTAACACCGACGGTTTTCTCCCGAGGAGAACTCATGTGTGGCCGGTGTGGGTGCTGAATGGGTAGACGGTGGCTGTCTTCATCCGGTGTCCCTAGCAGTGCTGGAGGGATTCATCGAGTATGCCAAGCTAATAACGTTACCGTTCGAACTCTCCCGCCATGAAAGAGCGGTGATGCAAAGGTGTGACTACACAGTATTATCTGACCGCATAAATTAATCAACGCTATAGACTCTCCGATTATCAAACTACATACATATAGACGGGAATATGTCCTTGGTTGAACAAACTCGGTCTTTTCTCCACCAATTCTATCCGGTCGTACTCCATTGTTCAAACAGCTCTTTAAAATGAGACCCAAGGTTTTTACCAATCGGGACAAGGTACCTTTTAACGGAACTTAGCAACTGCAGACTCAAAATGACTTTGAGAGCCTTTCGTGAGTGGTAGACCTCCCAGTGCATCAAGATTGCCATCAAGCCAAATGAAACTTTGATGCTCTTTAGGGTCCAACTTGATGCCAAATTCTTCGCCGCAGAAAGATTCACGAGTCGGCTTGACTGAGAGCAAGAAGTGGACTTGAGCAATACATCGTTTACTATTCGGCGTACAAAAAACATCGACCTCGGGCACTTCGTCATGGATAACCAGAACTTTCAGCTTGGTTTCTTCCCAGAACTCGCGGATCAAAGCCTCCAGTACTGTTTCCTTTGGATCGCATTTTCCACCAAATGCTTCGTAAAGATTTGGTGACGAGTCATTCTCGGCGCGTTTCCCTAAAAGCACCCGTACTTTCCCTCTCTTCCAGTCGCAAAGCCAGGCCCTCACACTAATGCCGGTTACCTGATGAAGGTTTCGGGGACCATCAGGCCCCTCCCGGAAGTCTTCAAGATACATATCCCATGAAACACTATATTTTCGAAGACTTTCTGCGACTTGACAGGTCCCGTATGGGGTTTCGAGATGAAAGAAACTGATGGCCATGTTGGTAAACTGCCCAAATAATGATCTAGGCCATTAAATAAGCAACGTTAGATTCATCTGCCAACAAATTTGGTGAGAGTCAAAGAGACAAACCTTGAGCATGCGGTTTGAGCGGAAGTAATCCGTGGGAGAGATTTTCAAAGCTGGATTGACAAAATGTTGGGAATTCGGCCCTTTAAGCCCTAGCAGGTTCCAGCTACCTTAGTGAATTAAAAAAACACGTTGTGAAGAAATAATAATATTACCCACAGCCTATAATTAGAACTAATGTCTCTTGCTCCCACTCCCAGTATCATCAATGAGCTATCACATCGCCTGGCCATAACCGCTCTCCACTGATCTATAGACCGCACCAGACCATGGAAATCACGCTAGAAATGTGAAGCCTGATGTTTTATATTCATTAGTGGTATTTTACAATGGTATTAAGTCACCGAGAATCATAATACAAGCTGTGCTGCTCCATATTTCTTACAGGGGAGGGATGTACAGCAGATCCTCCTTCTCGGCAAGGAATTGTGAGCTACCCAGTTTTTTCTTATTTGGGACCAATAAAATATTCTAATTTAAAAGCCTCAATAGGGGTAATAGTTTGAGGGCTTCCTGCTAGATGCCTGAGCCCATGTTCCATTGTAGTGTTTGCTATAATATGAAATATGAAGCGTAGTAAAGACTCAAGGTCTCGAATTGCGGAATTTGGGGATAAACCTTCGAGCCTTTAGTCTACGCTCAGGTTTGCATGCACATTCACCGACGGCCAGATGGAAACTACATATGAGGCTGATTTCGGTGATTTGGCGCTCATCAGATGGAGAAAACCTTTTAAATTGAAGCCGCTATCGTGAGATTGAGATAGCCATCAGGGGGAAGTATTCAATGATATCCTATTGGCTGTTTAAGACCAGGGCTCCAGTAGTCATTTGCGGGCTGGGTACGGGCTTGAGACCGGATTTGATTCCTTGGAGCACAGCCCAAAGGTTTTCAAGTAACATTAACGACCCGGATGCACTAGCATGACTCTCACGGTGGAACTCATAGCTGCCTAGGCGGAATTTGTCTCCCGGGAAAAGTGGTGGCTTATTTCAGGATTCATTTTAGTCATTCACCCAACAGTATATAACCCACTTCCATTACTTGCTCTCTTCTCTTATTTAATTTGAAATCTAACGTTGTGATTTTGATACTAATTCACTGCTCTCTTTCGCCCTTCCCCTTCCAAGTCAACAGACGGAATCAGCTTCACAGAAGATTCCTTCGCAGGTCTTGGTGTCTACCAACCTGTGTACAGAGTCATGAGCATGCCTCATGATGTCAACTCAAACACAGCCCTTTGCTTGGTAAGTCCACAATGTGAGTGCTGTTTACAAAGATGCTTATTCCTACAGCAACATGTATCTCCTCCATTGATAAGTGCGGGTAGCTTCTCTCAAGCTATTTCCCCTGAAATGGTATGGATGCTCCCCAAACAATAAGTGGCTTGCAGGACTGGACATTGACTTGCAAAAAGGTGATGGTATCTAGTCCCCAGATAAATACATCTTCCTCAACGAGCCGCCGTTTACAAGCAGGTAAGGCCGAGAAGGGACTGCGCTACGGGATCCAAAGAACTGATTTGAACATTGAAGAGCCCATCAGCAAGCTAACTGAGCATTATGATCTTTCAATCAAAGATATGGAAACCTGGGTTGCTCGACCTGCTGAAATCCGCAGGAAAGAGGCTCTGGCTAAGGGAAAAGTCGCCCGGCCAATGAACTCCTTCATGCTCTATCGTTCGGTTTACTCGGAACGAATCAAACAGCTCGCTGGAGTGAATAATCATCAGGTAGTCTCCAAGATTGCGGGTCAAGGCTGGAATTCGGAGCCACCTGATGTCCGCAAAAAGTATGCAGACTTGGCCAAGCTTGAGCGTGACGCTCACGCCGCAGCCCATCCGGAATACAAATATTCGCCTGCAAAGCGACGAAGAGGCCCTGTAAAGCGACGAAAAGGCGCTGTCAACCACCGAAACGAGGTGACCTGGTCCGAATCAGAGACTGAAGCTGACTTAAAAGTTTCCGGAATGACACCAGTGCCACCATATGTACCCCCCCACGACCTGAGCCTCGAAGAGAACTACTTCAATGCCAACCAAAACTTTTCGCCATACGGGAGACTCGAGCACGAAATGAGCCATTCTTGGCCTAACGCAATCTATTCCACTGGCCTGCCAATGTATCCCGAATCATCACATAGCTTGAACGGTACGATAAATGCTCAAGTCTGCACAGCAAGCCACTCGCAGCAGGACATCCATTACAGCTCCGCACTCATTGGCTTTCCAGGTGCCTCGCACCAGGAGCTGCTTCAGCAAACCCATTATATCCAAGTGGTTTCCCCTATGGACCCCGTGCGGCTCGTGCATCCCGATGCTAGTGAGGCTGTCGAATTTCCCAACCTAGCTAGAGCCACTTTCACCTCTGATATCTCCACATACAGCGTATCGCGACAATATGGTCACAGCTGCCGTACCACAAGGGGCCCTGGCATTTTCTGACTCGGTGCTAGACTAGAAGCCCGGGTACGAGGCGCTTGGGAATAATTCACCACCAGGCATGAGCTTTTAATCTGACAACCATGCGGCAGTTGAGTTGTTGGAAGTGGTTAAGAGCATTCTCATAGTAAGACATAACTTGTTGGGTGTCTCCAATGCGCAGAGGAATCATTTTAGTAGATCCCTCAGAGAAGTCTTCGCTGTCAGAAGCCGGCTCGAGGAGTCGGTCCTCGGAGGTGGAGGTACCATTAACCTTGCGACGCCTCACCCGCCGGGGAGATGCATCTACTGGTTCTGTTGCCGAGTGAGTATATATAGATACCTGGTTCTTTGTTTTGGATCACCTACTGCCAATGGGGGCGTAGTAGCCAATACTTTCACCGAGGATCTGAAGGAAGTTTTGGCAGAATTCAGGGTTGAACACGGTTGCATTTTGCTCTTGAATAGATGAAGACTCGTCAATCTTGAGCTTGCCATCTTGGTCTAGGTATATTATGGCGTAGTGAGTATAAGGAGGACGAAATGATGAATGAGAATTTGTCGTGACGGGCTGCAGATGTCAGTAAGGAGCAATAACATGGTCGTTATCAACATACAGGAGCAGCGTCCCATACTTGAGGTCCTCCAAGGGCTGAAGCGGACCGCTTCATAGCGGCAGTCCTGGGATTCGGTCCCTTGTAAAGCAAGGTATAGATACGGAAAAGATCATTCAACCGTAATTTTGATAAAGTAGCAAGAATGTAGCCGTTTTGGGTGGTAGAATCTTAGCCAAAATGGCGTATCAAGAGGCTGATGGCGGCGAGGGAATCACTCTTTCAAGAGGCGTTGTTTTTCTCTCGAGTGAGAAGTTGCAGTTGAGTCTTATTAAAAAGGTTGATACTAAAATCTGTTGATCCACATCAGTCTATTGCTTTTCACTTTTTCAGGACGACAGGCAGGGCTAAATGGATATCCAAACGGCTAGAAAGCCTTCACCTTTCGCGCGCGGGAACTGGTAGGACAAAGCATGCCGAAAAACGGGAATCATGCTTTTGTAGAAAAGAAAATTCCTATGGTGATACGCACCAGATTGTACTCACACTCTCGAGATTGCAATGTGCAAGTGTCTCAAGAAGTCATCAGATGGGTGCAGAATGTCAGCAACCGGAATGCAGGAGCGAGAAAGACACTTTATGCCCCTAATTAAACGATGTTGACACAGGCTGGGTTGAGACGGTTGAGAATAAATGAGTCGTAGAAGAGAGGGTGGGTCAAGTGAGATATTCAATAAATATCCAGGCTGTAGAGTGGAATGTGTACTCTGTAATGAAGTGAGGAAAGGAGAAAGGACAGATGGGAATATGCAAGCCTATTTCAGTTTCCAGAGAAGTTCCAGGTGATTGTGAAAAGTGACAAAAGACTAGGAGGCCCAGTAGTCTCTCATGGTATGCATGTAGCGAGATTGGCGCACTCCGAAGCGACATGCAGGTGAGTGCTAGGCCCAGCCCCGTTCCAGCATCTCTGCTGTAGTTCGCATTTATAAATTCGAATTATTTTTCAATAATTTCATTGTAATTTTATTGCGTTTTCGTCTTAGTGTCAAGTCGGACCAAACCGAAGTGGCGCAGGATTATCCACCGACCCCCACAAGGGAACTTGAGGATGCTCTTCCGGGGCGCCATGGAGTTTCGATAGTGATCAGATCCCTCAATATCCTATTGGCTTACAATAGACCTAAAATAAGAATTTTTGGTCCAATTTGGTGGCCGTAGGAGGCCTGGTTGTGACGCAATTTCAAGAAATAGATTCGCGTGGAGATAGTTTTTCGGTGCATCTCATTTACCCCTATAAAATAGGGCTCTAATGATGAAAAAAGGATGGAGGATCACGGGCAGCCTGACAATTCCTGAACGCTTGCCAGCTTTGAAATTCTCCAAACGTAGATAAAACCCCAGGGAGCATGTATTGCTACATTTCCCTGTCTAGCCAAGAAAAATGATTCATGCGGGGCCGACAAGGCCAGTGAGGATAGGAATCCTGCGGGCAGAGAATTGCAAGCTCCAGAAAAAGAAGCTGTTAAATAAGGTGGTGTAATATATTGGCTGAGTTTACCAATGATGAGATCAAGGTCGAAAGAAGCCAGTAGTCAGCAGCGGTTCGATTATAGAGGTTGGCAAAAGTGGGATTCATTGAAAGAAATTCAGCGTCGGTATATTCTAAGCTTGATCCTACAACCATTGGTGGTTGACTGTCCCTTCAGCAAGCGCTGCGATTCTCTGAGACCGTCTTAATCTTTGACGGTATGCCGCACGTCGACTATTAAAAGTCCTCAATGGAATCTCCCATGGCGCTGGGTAACGCTATCACGGCCGATCAGAACTTGAGAATGCTGAGAAGTGTCTCTCTCCTCTTCGTCATCGGTGATCATAATTGGGTGATCTTCGTCGTGACCAAAGTTCACGCTCTCGTCCGATGGAATGGCTTCATCTGCTCCGGTATCCGTTGATTCAATTGTATGCTTTCGTAGGATTGCAACGGCCCATTGTGGTGAGTATTGGCTCTTAGCACATTCCAGTGGAGTCTGTCCATCATCATTTTGAGCGGTGTGATCGCAACCCTCGGCTATGAGCCACTTGATAAGAGCCTGGAAGGCTTCTTCACGTTTGGTTGTTTCTATAGACCTCGTAACGACGACATGCAACAAGTTGTAGCCTTCCTTATCTCGGACGTGGATAGAACAACCAAGGGATGCTAGTAGTTGTACCATCTGAACATCGGCAGCGAAGACAGCGTATTGTATTGGCGATCGTCCATATCGGCATTTCATTTCCCTCAATCTGTCAAGCTTCTGGCTCCTTTGTAGATTACCAACAATTGGATAGCATCCATAATAGGCTGCTACATGAAGTATCGTCCTTTTGAACTGGTCGTAGGAGAGAAGCAGATTAATAACTCGCATGTTTCCGCTATCGCATGCTATCCGTAGGCTGGAGCGTGGCTCGCTGCTGACCCAATCTACGTCGATTTCTGCTCCCTGCGCAAGGAAGTATTCAATCATGATTCATGTCAGACTGCCGTTTTTTGACCGCAAAAATCAGACCCATGGCAAGGTCTTCTTCATTGCCGGCGTGCAATAGAGAGAGATGAGCTAAGTCTTCATCGTTTCGGTGAATAGCTTCCTCCAACAACATCCTCCTTAAAGTTGCCTCCAAGGGTTCCTTCAACAGTCGAAGGAGAGACTTTAACGTTTCCAAGTCCCACCGCCAAGGCCTTAGCGCGACTCGCTCGCATCGCATCCAATAGAGTAGCTCTTACGGGGCCAAAGAACAACGTCAAGCGTGTATTGGTCAAGGCAACTACGAGATTGCTGGCTAGACGCCGCAATATAAGTAGCACGTACGCTCCTTTGTATATCGTAACAACTTTTCCTGCATATCATCTATCGACTGAGAGAACTGATGTTCATATCGGCTTGGCGCATGCAAACATCCCTTAAAACTGCTACACCGCATACTCTCTGCAAGCCTGGCCGCGATTGCCCTACCGTCCAGACATGAAGCCAAAGGCTTGGGTATACAGAATCCCAATACTCCAAAGATATTGTAAGGTCATCCGGGCTGAGTGTGTTATGACGAAGAGCGAGTATTACAAGCTAACCGACCCCTTGTTGAGTGGACTCACCGCCACAGAAATCTCTTTGATAGCGCACCTGCTCCGAGTCACATAACAATTCCTCTACGCCAGCAGATATCTGAATAATCCGCTTAGGGAGCAGGAACCTTTCATGGTCTACTTTGGGCCACTAATCAAGAAGGGACTGCAAGTCTTAATTCTTGGTAACGATACTCAAAATCGACTTACGTCTTCAATAGGAGAGACTTCCCGCGGGGATGCGGCAGGTCGAGCCCAGCTATCAGAATGATGGGTAGGCATGGAAAATAACTGTGGATGTAGTTCAAGCAAATCCAAAGATACTCTTCCCAGTCACTGCGTGAGCGACTTTAAATATGCTAAGTTTCATGTTTGCAGTAACTGCAAAAACGACTCGACGCTTAGGTGCAGGCACTGACTTCGTGGACTGCATTGAGTAGACGATACAGCGATCTCGTAGCGATTCGATCGCCGCCAGGTCAAGGTCTTCGAAATTTGGGGAAATGGCTGAATAGGTTGCGGCGAATCTGCATCGCAAACCGCAGGAGGGAGGGGTGAAAGGGGTGATGAGAGAGACACAGGCTCTGGACCGGTATTTATGGTGTCAGTGAAGCACCAGCAACTCGCAGCTGCGCCGCTCGAGCCTCGAGGGGACATCGCTCGAGTTCCGCGGCAAGCATATAATTATTCTACGTTGACCTACAGTGTAAGTTGGGCTATGCTAGAGGTCGATGGGTTTGCATTAAGGTAGGGTTGTGCTTGTCTGACAATTTGGCCAGCGATTCACTGATTTCTGCAAACCAACTGAGAACGTCCTCCTGGTTTGCATATATGGGCCATCCCTTCCATCCATTCTCAAAGAGTGCATTGGTGGCTTCAGTACATCTTTTGAAGACTGCGTCGAAGAAGATTGCCTCATCACTAGATAGATTAAACCAGCGGCCTATATATGGTCCTGCCATTCCCAGGCTGAGCAGGCCTCATCCCCGGTTGGTGGAAGCTCATGTTGCTGGTCCCTGGGAGTTGGACAAATCCAGATTCTGGGATCAACATCTTGATCCGAAGCTGTGTGACCCAGTCTTTGAAAGATATACTCGCTTTCTTAGCATCAAAATAGTAATCCTTCGAGCTGGATGATTTCATTGGCTGACGTCCCCTCTCTGCGCCGAAGAATACATCTTTCGGGTCACTGGAAGGATGTGCATCGGGTTGGCCACGTTCCGCATACAAGTCATCTTCCAACGCTATGTATCTTCCACGGTAACCAAGATCAGACAGTTGTAGAAATTGCAGCTTGAGATGATTTGTCAAATACTCAAATATGCGGTACCAGAGCTCCTGTATCTCGTTTGTAACTTCAGAGGACAATGAAGGACCCCAGCTACCGCTTTCTTCAGTAAGGGGCCCTAGATCTGGTACTGCTGTCATTGTATCAACTAAGCTAACTCTTCTCATACTTAGCCGTTTTAAAGATGGTGCTGCTGTCTGGAGAAAGCATTTGAAAGTATCGACTGTCACCTCGGTTGATTGAAGATGAAGTTCCTCTAGCTGAGAAAATTGAATCTTCTGGGAGAGATCCTCGAAGTAGAGAGGAGATAGTTCGTCAAAGGGACTCCACTGGGCAAAGGTCAGGATCTTCAACCGGGGTGCAACTGCGACTAAAATATTGTGAAGACGTTGGAAGGTATCTTCATCGAATGGATCTTGTTCGTGATCTTTAATACGAATGCACATATGTAGAGTCGTGAGGTCGCTTAAAAGTGGCAGCAAAGACTGATACGATGACTCGAGCAGCTGTAAAGAGCCCAAACTCATCCCGCAGGCATAATTGGGACGAAATCCTTCGTAACCATCGCCCCCGCAAGTGTGAAGGGACTGAACATGACAGCTGGATTTGATTATGGCATTAAGCAGCTGTGAGAATGCCAAACCAAGAGGCATGGCCAACATCTTCTGCTGAAAGCTTGACATTGCTAAATTAATATCCATAACAGGGGTGTTCAGCTGGCTCTTCAATTCGCGCAGGCCAAGGCAGTGAAAGAAACGATAATCTGCTTGACTGAGCAGGAGATGTATGGGGTAAGACCGTAATCCAACTGTGGTAGCGTTTTTGAGACGTGGCAGACACTTTTCAAGGGTCGCAAAAAGACCGGAGTTGAGAATAGCACGGTGCTCTGCTGATGTAGCTTCGTAAACGGCAAATAAAGCATCAAGTTGAGCATCAAGTTCAGCTTCAGGCTCCATTGCTTCTTCCAGTTGACCATGCATCAATCTTCTGAGTCTTCTCTGTTTCTGATTTGCCAAAGCCGGACTTTTGAACATTTCCTTGTCCCTTTCTGGCCAGCCTTCGAACAAGTTCGGGATGATCCAAATTTCTTGCACCCAGCACCGAAGGGTCTCACTTGCTGCAATCTCCTCCAGACGGTCAAGGCCTTCACGGGTGAGAAGAACTGAGAAAGTTCTGAAGTAGCGAGTTGCATAGGCTTCCAGTGTGTCGCGGTGTATTCCGTGGCAAGTGATCCTGAGTGCACCCCACTCTTGAGGCTCCAGGTTCTGACAAATATGAGTCAATAGCTCTGGAGGCAGGCTTGTTATAGACATTTTGCAGCGGTTTGTTTTGGCAAAGTGAAGATATGCAATATGGTAACCTTGAATTGGCAGTCACGTGGACTTTGACGATGTTGAATGTGGTAGAGTAGAGGGGGAACGTCGGAGTGCCGATACAAGACTTAAGTACCGGAAATACCCCATTCAGCCTGTGGGCCCTCAGTAAACCCTCAAATCACAGTGAGGGAGAGTCCTCGGGTGCCTTCAATTTCATTGGGACTTCGGTTGCGTCTGGGGCTAGTTGGGGCTAGTACCCTACACTACTAGGTACTACACTACATTAGAATTAGCCTCGAACCCACTTAGCAGGGCCCACAGGCAACCAGCGAGAGGCAAATTGTTTTTCCAAGCGATTTCAACTAAATGTTCAGTCCCTCATTAAGTATTTGCAAGCACCACATCGCACAAGGGAGCCTTCCCCCCAACTATCTGACAGGTGATCGGAGAGCCACTTTTCTATTTGCCACTTGAAACAAAATCAGGATTTATGATTCAAGAGGCCGTATCACTCCCTGGTCCACGTTTGAAGGTATCCAGCATAAAAGGTAGCAGGCGTCGTGCCTTGCCAGTCCGTTCTGCTGTTATAGTACCACCAAGCCAGAGCAAAATGGACATAATTCTCAGTGTTCAAATACGCCTGAGACAACTGCTGGTTGGCATATATGAGACAATCAAGCATATGGTCTGTGTGAGCGGAGAATCAGCATCTGTATCAGGCCGTGTGTAGGAAAATAGGGGAAATCATCAAATGACACTCACAGCTATGATCGACAATTTTAATTTGTCCGTCCGCTATGACACCAGCAGTCCCAGTGCTATCCCACCTGGTCACCATATGCAAGATTTCATGAAGCATCACGGTGGACTTAGGCTTCACTGCACTTAACTGTGTCCTTGCAGAAATATCAGTGCTCAGGGTAAGCAAACCGATATCACTCAGCAAGACGTTACCATCGGTGGACGTCAACACACCGGGGCAAATTAAAATAAAGTCCGGAATTTGATCTCGCTCGACGGGCACATCATAGCCATCCCTGTTTCGGAAGTATCCTAACGCGTATGGACTGCCATACGAGTTCATTCCATCCAACGTAGTACACATCTGACTTGCGGAGAAAACTGTGGGCGATAGGAGATAGTACTTCTCTATCGACGGAACGTAATATGGTACTAGTGATTCTGGGATCTGTGCAGCCCAGTCACCATAGATTTGCTCAATTGATACCACAGGGTCCAGGAAGTTGCCATTGGTATCCATCATGAAATTGTTCCACGGTTCTACTTCGCCAAATTCACCGCAAAATAAATTTGCTGGGGATACAAAGGACGGGAACGTTCCACCATTCGAAATGAGGTTTTGGACACGCTGTATATGACCTTTTTCCAGAAAGCATATAGTAAGTAGCTGATACATTCGTGTATGAAACATGACTTACCTGTCACAACAGTCCACGCAGTCTGACTCTCCGGCTTGACCGAATTTGTATTGACGTCGAATTGAATCCCAAACCAGGCAGTAAAAAGCTGTTGTGCAACTTCTTTTTGATCTGTATGGCCTGCTGCTTCAACCGTTTCGACGGCTTTATTCATTTGTTCGGCGAGAGTTTGGAAATCTGCGACGAAGTTGTTTAACCTCGTCATGTACGAAGTACAGGCACCATAATATGAGCTAGTGGAAGGAAGGTTGAACAAATCGCTGGCAGAGAGCGCTGCGGCTTTGTTGACCACCAAGCATAGGGTAAACCAAGAAAATAATGACCTTGGTCCCAACATGGTAGCAGAGGACGAGCGTGGGACGGGGAAACCTCTCGAGTGACAATGGCAGTGTTCAAATGCTTTAATAATATCATTGTTGCTGGCCCTTCCTTCCATTTTCTATCCTCTGTTCTTCTTTTTCCATTTTGATCTCCTATTTCTTTTTCAGCAACCCTGACATACTCCGGTCCCCCTTCAATTTCGCTTATTTTGGATTTGTGGACATCATGGTCACTAGTTCCCCTTAGTAGCCAGATATCTTGATTGCGTACTGCCGTACCATGTACTCACTATGGCCGAATGATACTCGCACTACTCGCACTAGTACTAAATATAGCCGAGTACTATCCGTAGGTCCGAGAAGTATTAGGACCCCGGAGCCGTCGGAAGGCCAATCTCGGACAATATCCAAATGGATGTAGAGATCCTGGTCGCTAGCTTCCCTTAGTAGCCTAATATCTTGGTTCCGTACTCACACTAAGTGCTCAATATAGCTAAGTACTACCAGTTAGTCCCGGAAGCATCAAGTGCCGGGAGAATCAGTGCCCGGTGAGTCGTGACCAACATTTGAAGCTCGGACGATTTCCACTTGATGGACCTACTCCACATCTGCAAGAACAGTAGCGCATGTAAAATTTTCAACTTCGCTGAATAGATACGCTTGCAAAGCGGAAGTTATCTTTGAAACGACGGCGCCCTCCCACGGGGCTGAACGGAATTAAAAGAAAATCCGTAGGAGGGTCGGTATATATGGCTGAACAACGGGTGGGGAAGGGCTAGCACCGATAAAATCACATCGGAGCATTGATGAAAAGTATTAATTGCATTTCGACACTACTGGCCTTGAATTTCATCCATTTACATATAAGAGCAAGGTGAAGGGCTCACATTCTTTCTATATTCAGCTCAGAGTTTGCCTGGCCTCGGGTCCAGGGCAATCAGTAATTGTCTCTTTTTTGATTTCCTATTTCACTTATTTCCTTCGTTTGTGGTCCTTGAGGATTTCTTTTGTCACCAAAACCCAAGAGCAGATGTCCTTCTTCCGGGGGACTGCGGCCTCTATTCTGGCACTCAGTGCCTTTGTTAGTGACAGTTTTGCAGCCCGGGTTGGGCGGCCTGCCATCTGTCCAGACAGCTGTGATAGCTACAATCCAGTCGACTGGTTCGCGTTTCGTGATCTCCAACAAGTCGCTCGATGCAATGATACTATGCTACTTGATTTCAACATTTTCAATGATCTTGAAGACCCCATTTTGCATTCAACCCTCTATGTCTGCGCCTCCAGTGGTCTCGACAAATTGCAAAAGTCATCGACTGTCAAGATTGCGTCTTCCTTCGATTCAATCAACAAGACTGTTACATATCAGATCGGCGCTTCGGGCTCTAGCCCTTCTGCGTTGGGCGATAGCAATTATCCTGAGCTTCTGGATGCTTTGCAGTCCTATTTGACTGGACATCCAAAGAATCCAGAGATCTTTGGATATGCTCATCAGGTGGCTGCTGGAGCTTACCTGGGTGGTAGCGTTCAACAGGTCTCGAATGTCGAATTCGCGATTGAAAAATTGAGAAACTTCCTTTCCGAGACCACCTACAGCACTGCTGTCATTCAATACTGCGGATCCAATTCCAACGAAATAATCGGCGTGGCAGTTGATCTTAATGGCGACATTCCCACGGTTCAACAATACGTGAAAAGTTGGAATGCAGGAGATTGTTCTTCTGGTTTTGAGCACACGACAACTGGCAGTGCCTCCCTAGCCTTCTATGGTAGCCAAAACAAGTCAGAGGGAACTCATTCACTACATTCACGAGTCTCGCATGGCCACCATCGCTCTGTGCATGGCCATCACTTGTCCCACGCTCACCAACGCAGAGATACATGCTCATACAGACAAGTGGTTTCCGGCGATACTTGTGACGGGCTGATCTCTGATTGTGGAATTACTTCCACGGAGTTCTACGAGTACAACACCGTGTCAAATCTCTGTTCACCACTCGTTGTGGGTATCTATGTTTGCTGTTCTGCGGGATCTTTGCCAGACTTCTCACCATCTGCCTATTCGAATGGCACTTGTTACACGTACAGTGTACAATCTGGCGACAGTTGTTCCTCTCTGGCTAGCTCATATAGTCTCACTGAAGCTGAAATCGAATCCTACAACAATGAAACATGGGCCTGGTATGGATGCAGCGAATTGCAGGCTGGTCAGAACATCTGTTTGTCCACAGGCAACCCTCCATACCCTTTGCCAATTGCCAATGCAGAGTGCGGACCTCAGGTTGCGGGAACTGTTTTCAATAGCACCGACTCTGGTGACTGGGAGGCCTACAACCCATGTCCATTGAATGCCTGTTGCGATGCCTTTGGCCAGTGCGGTATTACACCAACTTACTGTAATCGCACCTTTGCGGACAACAAAAACCCTGGAACCGCAGCGAATGGATCATACGGATGCCTTTCAAATTGTGGAACAACAATCACGAACTGGGCAGTTCCTCCTTCAAGCTTCTACAAGGTCGGCTACTACGAGCCCACTAGTATGGATCGATCCTGTCTCCAGATGAGTCCGCTTTCAATTGACACATCTGTGTTGACTCACGTCTATTATGCGTTTGGCAATATTTCTTCGGACTTCTCCATCAATGTGAATGGATATGAAACAGAGTTCTCGGAGTTCGTAGAGCTGAAAGACGTCAAGCGTGTTATGTCCTTCGGCGGCTGGGATTTCTCTACCGGGGTGGATACATATATGATCTTTCGCGAAGGAACTTCTGCAGCACACAGATCCACCTTGGTAGAGAACATAGTTAACTATGTTTCTGATACCGGTCTTGATGGTATCGACATTGATTGGGAGTATCCAGGCGAGCCAGATATCGCAGGCATCCCGGCTGGAAGCGATGACGAAGGAGATAACTACCTTGCTTTCCTCAAAGCGCTGAAGGCTGCCCTACCTGACGACAAAATCGTTTCAATCACAGCTCCGTCCTCGTACTGGTATCTACAAGCCTTTCCAATTTCCGAGATGGCAGATGTCGTGGACTTTATCAACTACATGACCTACGATCTGCATGGAACCTGGGATGCGGATAGTACCTGGGCGGACAATGGCTGTACAGCCGGAGACTGTCTTTTCTCTCATGTCAATATGACCGAAACCGAATGGGCCCTGGCCATGTTGACCAAGAGTGGAATTGCCACTAACCAAATTATGGTCGGAGTGGCTAGCTATGGTCGCTCTTTTGAGATGTCGGAAGCAGGCTGCTATGATTCCAGTTGCACATGGACTGCCGCAGGATTGGCAGGAGAATGTACCGATACCGCCGGATACATCTCAAATGCAGAGATCAACAGAATCCTTTTGACCAACGACAACTCTGAGGCTTACTCGGATGGGAATGTGACCGACTTTATCGTCTACAATGACACTCAATGGGTCGGTTACATGACTAATGACACCAAGACCAAGCGCGCAACCTGGTACGAGGGCTACAACTTTGGTGGTACAGCCGAGTGGGCCGTTGACCTCGAGGAGTTTGTGGATAACGACGAGAGCTCTTCGTCCGGTAGCTCAGGAAGTTCAGGCAGCTCAGATACAGCAACACTCACGATCGATCCGGAAATCTGGCAACTGCCAAGTCCCGCCGTGACCTGCGCACCGCCCTGTTTGATGATCATGCCCCCCCCTACCTTTGACCTACAACACCACAATTACTTTCCCCCCATCGAGGACTCATCTTACCTGGAGCTCTATTGCGTCCTCTACCTCTACCAATAGAGCTGGAAACATCACAACGGTTTCGTATTTCAGCAATATTCTGGTCCCGTGGCTTATCAACATCGAGCCTGGTACGTTATCATGTTACCCTACGAATTCTACGCGCACAGGTATCCCAAATACTGACCTGTTGACAGTGAGAACCGATTACATCAATGTGTGGAACCAACAGATTTCTGCGGGTCAGACAGCCGTTTACCAGACCAGCTCAGTGGCTCCAACGCCTTTCGCTATCACCTACACACCGTGAGTTACGATCTCAGTTCCAGTGATCCTTTCTCAGAAAAGTCAAGTCAAGCTAACCAGAGCAGAACGGTCGGAGGAAACACTACCGTCATTGGTGGCACCACAGGCGTCATCCCCGGATTCGAATATTCCTCTGGGAACATCACCTATACGACACAGAACTACACTGGAGTTTGGGGAGGTACCACATTTGTCAGCGCTGGAACCACTCAGCCTGCGCAGACTTCAACTGTGACACCTTTGGCGTATCCGACAACCACCGACAAGACACCTGATCCGATTTTGAACACTGTTAAGACCATCGTGAAATCGGCTTCCGACTCCTCGAGCTGGGGTCCTAAGGCAACTAGTGGCTCTGAGCATACTGGTTCAATCTGTATGTTTCAGACTCCATTCTAATACCCCATTGACGGATGTTCGAAATGGAATGATTTTGCTAAAGAAGAATATAGGCACGATAAACTGCCTTGGAGGCTGCCCTTTTTGCCCTCCAAGTCTTAGAATTGATATCTATGGTAGTGGTGGCGGCGGAGGGGGTAGTGACGACGATGACAACAATGACGATAAAACCACCGTGACAGAAAGCGCCTACACCACAACCATGACCACAGACGGCAAGACAATCACCATAACCCATAGTGCCACGATAGAAACCGAGACCAAGAGTGAATCCACTACCACCACTGAGCCCACATCCACCATCACAGTCGGCCTGGTAGTTGGTACTTACACCGCGTTTGCCGAACCTACGAGCTCATTGGGTACCTCAACAGTAGACATTACAAGCCTCATGTCAATCGCCACACTTCAGTCAAAGCTCTTCTCGTCTCTTTATTCCGGTGAGCAATACTCGCTCACAGCCAGCCTGTACACCACAACCACGTCCACATCGACAACTTCCACCTCAACTACCTCTAAATCCACATCAGCCACTACATCAGCATCTGCTACACCGTCAGAGCGGTTCATTATCACACTCACCGAAGATGACAACGAGCTTGGCAACCCTTACACCTGGGAATACTTTGATCCAACATACAGTGAGTCATACAGTTTTTGCGAGGATAGTTTAGGCACGCTCGGAGAAGGACCCTCAGATGGCGAGGGCCTTCCCAATGGCACTTTCGATATCTCGGTAGACATTCACGGAATGAGTGACTGTGTTTATGTGGGTACTACTGATGCCCCGGGTACATTCACTTGCCCCGGCCTTTCATCTACTGTGGACTGCATTAAGAGTCCACAGACAACGGGTGCGACGTGCTATGAGATTTCCGCCCCGGTTGAATACACTCCCAAGATCCAATGCTCTTGGTAGATTCGATCATGTCTTCACAAACAAGCGATGCAAAGTTGGATAGACGTGAGTGACTGAGGTTTACATTTCAGACCTACTTCTTTAACCATTCGGAGCTACTTTTTTCGTTCGTTTTTTCGTTTTCGTTTTTTCGTTTTTTCAAAAAGCTTATCTGTGGATTTTTAAATTAAACTAGTTATACATTTTGTCAAACTATCAAACCTTGAAAAATTAACATATCCAGGATATGTGAAGGTACACCAACATATTCACCTGTTCACACTGGAAGGCTATCCTGCCGACCTTACCAGCATCGCTTCATTAAGGATCCATCCCTAGACCTCGGAATTACCCTTGCGAGGGTCGGCTCAAAATTTTGACCCTCACCCGACCGTCAACCCTCGCCGGCCCTCGCGCGGGTGACTCGCTGACCCTCATAAACCCTCATTTTTCATAAAGTTTCTACGCTTTACTTCAATCGGATGGACAAAATACTGTTTCTTACACTTTTTCTAGCACGTTAGATGATATACACTGTAAACCCACCAAGAATGAATCGAATACTATTAAAATCCCTCTCGATCTGATTACTACATACTTGAATCTTTGACATTAAGACTAGACATGTATACAAGTCTTTCTAATTAAGTGGTTAAGAGAAGTTAGTGAACAGGTATGCGCTGTTTGGGTGGAATATATATATTCAATGGTGCGGTGCCGGGTGTGTCCTCACGACCTTTCGTGCTACATACTACTCAGACCTGTTCATACCCGGGGGCATGCCCGAAGCTGCCCGAATGTGGGTCAATCTTTTAATATCAGGTGATTTATATAAAATACGAATGCTAAGCAAAGCCTTGGCAGTATTGAAGAAGGTAGTGGAAGGTGACAAGTTGGCTAGTAGCAATATCAAAGTGGCGTCACGTTAAAGCTAGAACTAAAAGAGTTGTGTGCTAGGTAGTTTTGTATTCCAAATATCACTCCGGTTATCTCATTGAAGGCTATGTAACAGGTATCAAGGTAGAGTATTCATGCATGCGAGCCTACTTCTATGCCGTTTCCACGCTGTCTCTCATGTCTTCTACGTTCTACCTAAGCACATATAAGCCAACATGCAGCACTAATCAAAAGGAGTATTCCTGAAGCCTTATTGATGGTATTCGATGCCTACCTGAGACACATTGAGTATTTGATTGAGATGGCAATTGAGGCTCTATCTCCTCAGATCTAGATCTCTGGGAAGGGGAACCATCCTCAGCATCGTGATCCGTACTGTTTTCTCTTCGTCGTTTAGCGCTGTGAGCAGAAGGCACCTCCTCATCCTCATTACCACTGATCTCAACGTCATACTGAGAGATAGGCTCTGCGGTGTCTTCTTGCTGGAGATCATGCTCATACTCGGTTTTGTAGTCACGTATGAAAGCAAGCTGCTCTTCCTTAATGTCAAACCGATTCGCACACGGCAGCAGCATAAGATCTTGAATTGTGGTTGCATTCAGAGAGCCCCGCGGTAGTGACAAATATCATGAGCAGATTTGAATAGTCGCTCAAAACCTGCACCAGTCGCTGGTACTGATAGTGTATCTTGTGCGATAGCTGCAAGCACTGGAAACTGTCTTTGGTGGTCTTTCCAGAAGTCCAGTGGCGGTATAAATATAGGACCTCATTCAATCAGAATAAAAAGGTTAGCCAGTATAGAATGTATATCAGAAAGGTATTTTAACCTCCTTGGAGATACTGGCTTGGTTCTGAATATGATTCAGCAGGCCGTGTGCTACCACTATTCAGCAGTAATTCAATTTCCTGGATAGGCGTGCTGGATATAGATCCTTGTGCTTGTGAGGATGCATCATATATTCGATTTTTATAAACAGCAGCCTTTTGCTCTAGCGCTGCTTTGTATTTGGATGCGAAATCCTGATCTTGCCATTCAGGTGTTCGAAAGAACTCCAGTTTATACTGCGGTGCCAAGATCGTAGCATCAGTATTTACATTGATCAGTCCTGCAGTATCTGGTGCAGAGTAGTACTTCTTGAGCTTATCAATCGCCATTTCAAGGGCATGTAGCATCTGACGTTTCCAAGATATCGTTTTGCGGCCGCGTTTACTGGTAGTAGACACGTCCCGATATGACGCCGCTTTCGGAAGAGGAAATAGATCGGTGCGAAATGTCCTTTGCTGTGGCCCATCCGGTAGGAATTACGTTTGGGATAGATGTCGAGCAATAACAAATATTATATTCAGTTTCACTGTAGCATTTTGCTGGTTATTTAAGCTTGGGCAAGATCACATAAAAATGGTAGGCCATATGGAGGGAACAATTCGAAGATACTAAGGAGACTTTTTGTCAAGGTTGCTACAGGCTGCCACGTTTGCTATATCGAATCGCCTTAGCCTCTACGATATTAGTAAGATTCTCTGTATGTTAAAAACTAGTTCCTTGAATCTCGGGTAGATTAGGCTTTGCATTTGCCCAGCATGGCAGAATATCGTCGACCATTTTACCCCGAAGTCACTCTCCGTACAGACCACATAGCCGGTATCTTCATCATCCTTCCAAAACATGAAATGACCGGTAACTAAGGCGGTCTTGGAACTGTCCAAACATTCACTGCGTACGCGGAGAATGGCCTCTCGACGCCTAGCATTCTTTTCATGCTCTCCCAGGTGCTGGAAAGCCTCGAGCCCCCTTGGCGTGACTAGGCTGCGGCATATCGTACGATAACGATAATGACCCGTTATCGTTATCCGCAAATTGCGGATCGCGGATAATGGATCATTATCATCATCGTCGTTGCAGATATCCGCGGATATTTGAACGATAGTTTGGATATCAGCAAACTATCCGCACTAGCATAAAATTCGCTAATATATCCTGTTGTGGACGATCAGGTGATACTTATGAAGCTGACAAAACCTTATTCTACATGTGAATCTTTACATGTTTGGTCATGACAAGACTCATCCCCTATTTCCTTCACTTCTCCTGGGAAATAATAAGAAACAGTATTGTATTCTTAAAAAAATGTCTTCTGCATAATATATTGGGTTTAAGTATAGAGCGAGCGAGTTGTAGTCACCTGTAAGTTTAAAATATTAACTAAGGGGTGGTGGTTAGGCAGAGATATATGTTTGACGCTGAGGGAACGTAGTATATTTTCCTCTGCCGTTTAATTTCAATATCTAGATGCACCAACAGTATAGTTTTGACATTGAGAATAGTATGGATAGATCTGCTAGCTCGCATTTCAATTATACGTTTACTTATCTCAGCATGTTTACACTAAAATGTAAGGCGCAATTTAGATTTGAAGTTTGGAAATGGGGGACTTCGTTTTTTTTGGTTTGGTGACGCGGATAATTATTGGATAATCCGAAGATAGTCGGCGGATTGTCGGCAGATTATCGTCAATTATCGTCTGAATCTCCACATCCGCTTAATACATACCCAATTAGCATCGAGTATTATCGTGAGCACGTCGACATCGCGGGCGCACACGTTTGCCTACGCACCAATTTTTCCGCTAAATTCCTAGTAAGTCTCTTCCTGGTATACTCGATCGTCCTACACTTGGTACCTGGTCCTCTACTCGACATGTCTGATTCCGAAGTATCAAGGAGCCAATATGACGCATCTCAGTTCGCCAACCCATTCATCGATTCAGACTTTCCACAAACAGATGAATCCTCAGACGTGCTGAGTAGTCAGAGCATAGCACATTCGACTCCTGTCTCAGACACTCCCCCTTCCCCTCGATATCCTCGTGCCCCCGACTTACTACAGCGCGTCGGCAAACTCTTTCAACCATCTTATATTCTCTACAACTGCGACAAAACCGATCCAATGATGGAGATGTCTCAGATACAGTTTGTGAAATGGTGGCTAATGACTGAGTTTGGCAGCAAGAAAGAACTGCAGAAATCTATTAGATGGGATACTATACTGAAAAAGTCTGATGTTTGGAGCTCATTTGATCAGGTTGCAAATGCGCGGACTGGCGAGCCCAAGGTTATGTGCAACCGCTGTCAAAGTGTGGTTGTTCACCCAAGGTTCAATCGTTCTGGTCCCTCTCCCATGAAGAACCATCTTAATAGTGCGTACTGCACTCAGCCGCGGAAGACTACAAAGCAAAGCATAGACCAGCTCTTCCGAGAGATGGCAAGTCTATCCCAGATTTAATCCACAATGCACACTAATCTTCCTTATCTCTACCTAGCCGCGTCAATCAGCAAGCACAGAATTCAGCCAGACATCCCTTCAGAAGAAGATCCTCAAGTTTATCACGACCACCCGTCTCCCATTCCGCACTGTTGAGCACCCGGAGTTCAAAGAGCTTCTGCAATGCACCAGGCTCGCCACATCAGAGCTCAATATCCCGTCCGCCCGCAGTTTGAAACGTCTTTTAGATAATGAAGTCCAGGCACAGCAACAGAGCGTGCTCAGTAAGCTTCCACCTGGAAGCTCTCTCTCTATTGCACTTGATTGCTGGACCTCTCCGTTTGGCCAGGCATTTATGGCAATCACTGGATACTTCCTCGACCAGGACTGGAATTACTGTGAGGTTCTTCTTGGATTTGAGCATATCCAAGGATCCCATACTGGGACTCAGCTAAGTGAGACTGTTATCCGAATCTTGCAAGAGCATGGTATTACCGACCGAGTATTATCAATCACAACTGATAATGCATCAAATAACAACACCATGATTCACGGTGTTCAAGAGATGGTTCAGTCCCAGGCTCTTCACAATACCTCTGTTTTCCGAGTACCATGCATTGTGCACGTTATACAACTTAGCCTGAAAGACCTCCTTGGAAAGATCAAAGCGAACCCAAAGAATGCAGAGGCCGAGTCAGAGTGGTCAGAAGAACGTACGAAGTCGCTACAGTCCGCTCCAGGTTACGCTTCAGGGAATATCGTGGCTACTTTGAAGAAGGTAAATGTATCATGTTGTATCCCGAGAACATAATTGCTAAAAAAGCCTAGATTCGAGAGCTCGCTGTATTCATTACCGCCAGTCCTCAGCGCCGAGAGGCTTTCCGGGCGCTTCAAACAATAGAGCCCAAGCTTCTACCGATTCAGGATGTCCGTACACGCTGGAATTCTACTTTCTTAATGCTCGAACGTGCCAAGAAACTACAGCGAGTCTTCAACTAGTACTGTGCAACCCACCAATACGTTCAATTTCAGCTCGGCCAAGAGGAATGGCGCCAAGTGGAGTATCTCCTTTTGGTCACAAAGCCTTTCTTTCATTACACCAAGATCTTGTCCAAGACTCAAGATGTTACTGTTCATTCGGTCTTCAGCATCTATAAGGAGCTCTTTAACCATCTTGATAATGTTGCGGAGTTACTAGAACGCAAGACTGTCCCTTGGAAAAAGAGAATGCTTCAGGCACTACAGGCAGCGAAACAGAAACTCTCAAAGTACCACAGAGCGACCGGCAGTGAATCGTTTGGCACAGTTTATGCAATTGCAACTATTCTGTGTCCATCGAAGAAGCTTCGGTTTTTTGAAGGCGATGACTGGAAAGAGAAAAACGAGAAGGGAGAAGATATCAATTGGATGGAGATCTATCGGGATAAACTACAGAAGGAATTTGACCAATATCAACAACGCATAACCCGCCGCAAGGAGCCCTCTCAAGCCCAAGTCTCTCAAGAAGTGGACGAAGAGGAGCTTGATCTGATGATGGATTTGCACGCTTTACACAGTGAAATTGACCGACCGGAGGATGAGATCACACGATATCTTGCACAGGGTCTGTATACTTCCCTGCTTTATTATACGGCTTTCCAGCTAAGTTATACTATAGGTCTTACCAAAGGAAAGCCAAGGGTGTTCTGGAAGGAGCATGAGCATGAATATCCAGTGCTTGCAGCGATGGCGCGGGATAATCTGGCAACACCTGCTAGTGGCGCTGGTGTTGAGCGGCTCTTCAATTGTGCTCGTGATGTCTGTCACTATCGCCGGGGGCAGCTTAAACCAGAAACCATCAGGTCTCTAATGCTTCATCTGTTCGCATCGAAGTTCGAGCTTCAACAAACCGAGCTCGAGATGATCAAGGAGTATCTCTCTAGCGGAGAGGTTGCCATACTCGATCAGACATGGAAGCCAACTCCGTCGCTTCACGATATCGAGCCGATCAGTGAAAACGAAGAAGATGGTAATCAAGCGGAGGATGGATCGGATGACTCAGAAAATGATTTGGGATATAGTTATACAGTTGAGCAGGCGACTCCTACACCGGTTCCAATCCGGGGCAAGCAACCACGGCGCAAGCGGCCTCATAGTGCCGTTGAGCCTCAGGATGATGGTGATAAGGATCTCCCGCTTCCTGATATGCCAACTGAGAAGCCCACGCAGGGGAGATCGGGGAGGATTCGGAAGAAGCCAAAGCAGCCAGATGGATTTGAGTTTGATAACCTGTGATATGATCTTGAATAATTGAATGCTGTTGCAATAAAGCTAGACAAAGTAGATTAATTTGGAGAAAAGATCGTAGGCCAGTCATTCCCGTGACAAATATACAATCAATTACACATTGAATACCCCAAAAAATACAGGGGAGAATGCATAATTTATGCAAACTCGCTCAGGTCACGAGTCTTAGCATGTTTGCAATATTTGTTATCGTACGATAATCTGCGGATATCCGCAAATGAAAATATAATTATCGTATCGTATCGTTGCGGATAATTCGATAATGAATTTATATCGTTATCCGCGATTTACGGATACGACAATCGATTATCTGCCGATAATTTGGATAGTGCCGCAGCCTAGCCTTGACCTTCAGGGGGTTGGTTTCGGATCCTGGCTACCATGCCAAAAATGCCGTCACAAAAGGTCGTCAGCAGTCATGTTATTTGTGGTCAGGACGGAAGCGATGAAGCGAGCGAGAGGTCGGTTGAGCGTGGAGCGGAGCGAGGTTAAAATTTATATCATGGTAGACGCGTTGGTCGCGTCGACCGTTACTCGGCGACACGTCTAGATAAAGCGATGTTTTTAGACGGTGCGCGGGCGCGAAAGACAAGAACCTCCACGAGTGGTCCTCATCGCTTTCAGGTAGCGAAATCACAATCCAGCGTCATCGGGTTACTCGATTGAGCATGATCGTGCAGAGGAATGGGCCGAGTGAGGGTGTTAGGAGGACTTCCTGGGTGGTTGGATCAGGGGATCCACCACCGGATGCAATACGTGATATCAGCCTCATCTTGTGGTACATTCCAGGTGCCAATCCACGAGGACAGCAGGCTGATTACGATCCAGAGGCAGTGTCAGGTCCGGCTTCCACGGTCGCATCGGATATTCCAAGCTAGGACGTACCAATTACTTGCTCGAGGCATCCAGGTTACCAAGGACTTTGTTGCGCTTTTACTACTTTGCGAGCCGAGCAAGCGAGGCAACCGTGTTGATTGGGATCTCGATGCAGAAGAAGACATAGCTACTGAACAGCCGGAGCAACTGGCGTCTGATGACGCATATGTCCAACAGATGTTTGCATCATCTGCTACGGTGAATCTTGTCGCTTGGCGTCTAATCGCCTGAAAGATATTCCATTTCGTCCCAGTCCTCACGATCTTCCACGTCATCGTAAACCTTCGCATACATCGACATTTACTTTTGCTGCGTCACTGTATATGGTATATATTACTGTTATTTAATCTTCTTGGCGGGTTTTGGGTCAAAGGTCGAAACCCGACCCACGACTTTGGCGAGGTCTATTCAGATATATATCTTACACTGTTACCTCCCCTACCACCAACATTGGTAGCAAGGTCTAAAACCTGTGTTAAACTACCTGTATTAGGTATTTGCTTCTTTGATTTCTCCCTTTTTCTTGTCTGCTTTCGGTTTCCCTCCCGTAAACGCTTGAATCCATCACGCATTAAGATATGCTCGTGGACTAGTTTGACCGACATATTGTAAAACTGTTGAAGATCACGTTTTGTAGGTGAATAGATCTTATTAGCAGCTGAATATAGACTATAATTGAGCCTAGATTTGCGTTTTTCTAGCTGATTAGTCGCCCGAGGAATGCCGGTAGAGATATTACTACCTGGTGTTGAGCCTTGTGATACTGGTCGATCTGGTAAAGGCGGAGATTGAAGACGAATATTGAGCTTTGGTAACACCCGATCGGGGTCTAATGGTACTAAACCAGTAGCTGCGAAGGCACTCTGAACGATAGACTCTTTGAATGAATCGTTACGAGCTGCTGGAAAGATATCAAGGAAGTCATCTTTTTCGATAGAATCGATACCTAATCGGGTGTATTCCCAACATCAAGAGGCTGTAAAAGATGAGAGGTATGAGGAGGTATACAGATTGGTATGATGTTGTTTTCCTGGCAAATCTTGTCGAATGTTGCTGTAAGATGACTGTCATGGCCGTCGAGGACTAATAGACAATGTTTTCCTTTCGTCTGACTTATGGTATGCGGAATGAAGTGCTTCTGGAGCCAATTAACGCCAATTTCATTGCTTGTCCAGCCATTTGGACTAACGTTAAGAGCCCAATGCTTTGGAAGGTCGTCGAACCATCGCAACATAAAGTTTTTGCCTTTAAAGATAACGTATGGTGGGATCGCTCGCCCGGAGGCGCAGATTGTCTCAATAACAGTCACCCATTCCCGATTGCCAGCTTGTAAAACGCCCCTCCGACCGGTATAAGATGACTGTGTAATGACCTTCGTCGTTGCACTAACTCCCATCGCAAACCCTGATTCGTCAAAGTTATAGATATCATCCGAAGTGATACCATATTGAGCAATCGTTTTTTCAACAAGCTTAAACAACTCAATAATGGTATTTGGATCTTACATTAAGGCGCGTTTATAGTCATATCTACGAGAGAATCGACTAGAAAGCTCGGGATGTCGATTATGGTATTGTGTTGGCCAATTCTTGCTAACGGTCTGGGGTATGATCTCCACGGTGTTCGAGTAGTAAATTGGCCATATCTCTCAACATAGCGATCGTAAGAGCAGTACCTCTATGATCAATAAAGATTAACCAATCCTGGATTGATTCCTCTTCCAATTGGGTGAATTTGTGGCCTGTAGCCCTTGTGTCAGACCAACTGCTGATCCCTTTCATCCGGTCTTGTAGCGTAGACCGCGGGACTTCGAAAGAGCGAGCAGCAGCAGCAGCAACAGAGGTAAACCGGCCGTTTTTAATAGCCTTAATTGCCAGTAGGATTTTACCTTCCTGCTCAACTAATTTCTGAGCTTTTTGACCGCGGATTGGCGGCATGGTGGGCGTTTGAAAATAGGAGGTTTAGTGAGGAGAAGAAAAATTGAGGTGACTGCCGGAACGACCAGGATCCATGTTATCAGCACGAACACGGTGAACGCAAATTTTCAAAGATTTTGATAAGGCAATATATACATTGAAATGGGATATGCTCGATGGCAGTCTGGTCGAAACAGACAGGTCGACAACGGTGACAAGAAATCCCAACAACAAGTCAGGTTAGGGGCTCTAGGCAAATGGCACCTATCAAGGATAATCGGATGCTCAAGGAGCATAATAGTCATAAATCATGAATCAGGAAATGAGTGGCATTCTTGTAACTGTCTACTCTTCTCTACAGTCGCAGATTGCCTATGTTCCTCGAAGACACTGTTGCCTGAGGCAGTACTGACTGGACTGTGTACACTGCGGTGACCTTTTTAACAAATAGAGTAGAAACCATCATAAGATATCTAAACCGTACAAGTTGCACATTCATTATCCAGTGGCGTTTCGAGAGGGTCAAATATCGTCGTTGTCACAGCCAGCTTTTTGGACTCAATTTTGATACCGATCAAATCAAATACAAGAGCAGATGGCAAAATGACTGTGTGATGTGTTTGATGAGCTGGTTGCGAAGGATGATAGATATTTCCTGGTTATTGAGGGAAGTACCTCTGAAATATTTCGGCACGGTTACCCCTCTCGCTACGGTATATATGCGTTACTATCTCACCTTAACTGAGGAGTATTTCTAGAGGGACGTGTTCTCCATCTTTTCCACCTGTTCCTCTGTACGGTTTTGGCGAAGGCTCCCCATCACGGTCGGAAACAAGAATTTCCCACCATCCCATCACCACTGACTATGGATGTATTTTGGCAGGAATAGGATTGAAATCGTAAGGACTTCTAAATATTTGTTCAAAATTCAAAATCAGCGACTGGAAAGGCTAGTAGAGAGATTCTGAATAACACTATTGGTTTTCCTGAGTAACAGCGTGCGCTAGTCAGTTTTCTGCTTAGCTCCCGCACCCTTCACTATGCAGGGTTAGAGAGGCACGCTGTTATTCAACGTGGAATAGGACAATAGTAGGACGTTCCCCGAATGGGTGAAGTATATGATTGGATATATTCGTGATCCGTGGTACAAATGGCCCCGTTCAGTGGTGGATGGATTTACATACATACGGCCGTATCGTGTTCATGAGCACCCCTACCGAGAGCCATATCGGGTTGAAGTCCGGGGATGAGTTGTTATTATATACATACCATGGTGGATTTCCGGGGGTTTGTACATAGATTGGTGAACCGGATACAACAGCAGTTGGTGCAAGAGTTGATGTTTTCCGGCGATCACCAGCCCCAGCCACCCCAGGGGACCATTTGTAGGACGACGCCACCCAGAGTGCGACGGGTTGGAGTTTCATTAGGGAAATCTCTTTTCGATCCCACTACTTTCAACATGATCTTTGGTATGGCCTAATCTATGAAGCCCATTATGGGTTTTAACCCTAGCGATCCGCTTGGGATGGTAACCCTAGGATATACGTTATTAAGTCGAGTGTTGACATCACCATTAAATAATTACTTTGCCAACGTCGTCCACGTATATCAAGACATCTTTCACAAACCCCTACAACATTTTCTGATCATACCTCAATCTCCTATATATTGCACTATGCCTTTCACAGATCTTGAAGTTGTCATGAAGAATCTTCTTGATGATGGGAAATATACTGATATGAAAATTTCTTGTCAAGCACATGATTTTAAATGCCATCGCGCTATCGTGTGCTCTCAGTCAACCTACTTCGATGCCGCTTTCAAAAACGGATTCAAAGTGGGTGAAATTCTGAATTTGCATGTTTTAGTCATCATCGTGCCTCTGACAGACATGACAGGAAGCAAAGTCATCACAAATAAACCTACTAGAGGAGGATGTTGATATCATATCCTGCGTTCTATCCTTCTGCTATCTCCAAGATTACGGCGAAGCCGATATTTTTCATAGTGGCCAATCGGACCAAATAGCGCGCACTCACCTTGGGGTATTTATAGCGGCAGATAAGTTCGGTATCTTTCCTCTCCGCGAACTCGCTTCCAGTCGAATTGTAGAATGGGCAAAATCAAATTGGGACAAGGACTACTTCCCGAGCATTGTCCAAGACATATGGAGGGATGCTCCATGTCTTGATAATACACTCCACGACGAAATCGTGAAGGTTGTTTCGGCCAACGTTCTTCACTTTCGCGCACAAGAAGATGCATATAACGTTTTTGTTGAGAATGCCGATTTTATGCTTGCAGTCTTGGATCGAGTGGCAGCGAACTACGCTGAAGTGAAGGAACAAAACAGCAAGCTCATCGACAAAAACAACTCTCTAACAGTGCAACGGACTTTTTTTCCGTTGAGATAACTATGCTATAGAGTTTTTCGTTTGGAAATTCCAAAAGGTCAAAAGACTTCAGCCAGTAGTTTCTCGAACTTGCTTCATCGCTCCTCAGCTCAACATTCTTTCAGCAAGGGCCGATGAGAGTAGGTTTTGAAAGAATCGAAACTCCCGTTAGTAAGACCACTTGTGTGAAGCGATCAAACACCATTACGAACTCTCTGTGGACGTGGTGGAAAATACAAGAAAAAAATGTTTAAACCATGTGCCTCGAAACATGCAAGGATAGAATGTTTAGAACGCTTCGTGGTCTTCGCAGCGGTTGTAGGAATTAGTTTAAGCGTGGCAACCAGGTGGTGAATCCGCACCTTATCTCTTCTAATATGTATTATCATTCATTCGAGGGTATCTTGCACGCTATTTTGCATTAATCAATCTGCTCTTTATCATCTTAGGAACCAAAACCAAAACGATAATGATGCGTCATCCGTCACAAAGGCTTAAAGCATTTTATCGATACCATGGCCAGTAGACTTCGCTACTCCACTTTGCAAGACGTTGCAGTCCCCAAATCATCTTGTATACATCTTGGGGGTCTCTGGTTGACCCAAATCTTTTCTCTGACCAGAAGATCGTCTTCTTCCCAGCCCTGGTTGTAGCGGTAAACCCCCAGTCATGTCCATTAACAATACCAGCTGGTAGAAAAGGCAAGTCCTCAAAGGTACCGGCGGCCCGAGTAACGATATTTTCGAGTAAGTTCCATTGTGCGGCATGCCACGTGCCTAACTGTAACTCCGCAGGTGCAGGCTTTGCTCCACTTGGCGTCTTGGTCTCGATGCTGACAGTGATGGGCCGCCCTCGGAGAGAATAAAAATCTGTGTGGTCAATCATTTTGCACGGAAGCTCTTCGCGAATCCGCTCGCTGGCATCGAGAGCGGCTTTATCCATTTCCGGGTCCAGATACATACAAAAGTCTACCATCGTAGGCGTCAGGCTGCCAAGGAGGTATTTGTGAATGATTTTGGCGGTGGTACAAGGCGCAAAGCCTACCAACTGGTTCCGCATTTGCAGTCCGCCGATAGCCTCATCCAGTATCTGGCAATGCACCAGAATGTTCCACCCTGACTCATTCTGTTGATCGTATTCACACATAGAAGCTTTTGTACGAAGGCGACGACACGATCGAGCGAAGGGGTTGGCCCATACTGCTCACGCTCCGTCGAAGAAGCAAACATGAAAGGCCAAAAAGAGGCATAGCTGGAAGACTCTATTCGCCTTTTCACACAGATCCTCCTGCAGAGCACTGGAAATCACGCCAATCCCATGCTTGCAGACATCAAGTTCATTGAGCAACTCGGCAAGCGCCGAAGGGAGGCTTGGATCCCCGAGTCCATCGGCCTTGTCTCGACCCCGTCAGAATCCAACTCTATCGCAGCGAGTCGCTTCAAAGGTCGAGAGGGACAGGGATCTAGAGAGGCGTCGCGAACGCTATCACCGGATTCCTGCCTACCTCTCGGCCGCGAACCCCGGATTATCTGAGGCATCCGGGGTCAGCTCAGGTTCAGGCTCGGCTTCGGCCAGCAGAGGACCAGTGAGCTTGAATCCAACACCGAGGGAAGCGGCAGCGGCCATGGGTAGCGGCCGTGGCCAAACCGGCCAACCCAATAAACACCAAAGGTCAGACCTCGAAAAAGACACCGGCACAGCCACAAAGGCAGCCACAAGCCACTGCCACGGGCAGCAACACTGCAGTCATCGGCAAAAGGACCGAGGGCATCACTAACGTCACAACCGAAACCGACGAGGATGACATGGACACCCGTCCCGACGCAGCAGCCGTCACTCAGAGCGTGGTCACTGAGCCGGTGGCCGACACCCAGGTCGTTATCATCGAGCCAGTCCCTACCATCAGTGGTACTGAATCCGAGGTCGACACTGCCGACATCGAAACCATTAGCAATGACAACAACGCCATCTTCAAGATGACAGAACCAGCCCCCAGGACCGGCCTCAGTCTGTCCCAATACGCACCCCGCCGAGAGGAGCCAATTGGCACCAGAAGTCGTGTAGCAGCTTCCTCATCGGAATCACTGCTCCAGCCCAAATCCGACCACAACGTCATCCATTCATTCTCATCCTTGTAAGCACCCTGATAGAAGTGCCGTCCACTCCTGCTCAATTACAGATATTGCCACCACCCAGCATATTAGAGTTCCACTGATCACAGTCATACCGAGGACAATTGGTTTTTAGTGACCCCTCGACTCGTCGAATCCAAGATTGTGAAACAAAAAAAAAGATTTTCAATTGTTGCAAAACGTTAGGGAATGAAACTGCTTTGATCGTTGAACAGGCGCTGGCCCAGGAATTTTTCTGCCCTAAAGTATAGATCATTCTGAAATATTCAGATCAATGTTACGAATATCTAATGTTCTTTCTATTGACGTGCTTCTCTACATTCTCTTTTGCACCATTACTTTTTGCATACTACAGGTATCTCTAGACTCGGTTTTACCTGAATTTTTTGTCATTATTATTTTCTGGTCATTTGTTTGGATGACGGGCCTGGGAAAGATATTTATTCCAAACGGCCGTAGAAATTAAAATTGCAGAGCACACACTTGTATTGCTACATCTTCAAAGAGCAGCAGTCCAGATGTATTCCGGCTCCAAGCAGAATCGATTTCCGGAAGGATCTTCCTTCCAAAGGGACTGCCAGAGAGAAAGACCAACTGTCGTCTCAGGACAATCTATGATTCCAGCAGCCGAGGTCATACATGTCATGTCGACAATATCTCCACAAGGCGATGATACGAACTTGTAAGTTTGTGGCTGTCGGTTGCACATCATTCTAAAATCAGCACATTGGCTTACAATATTATGCAGCTGCTGCTGCCGCATATCAGGTGCCGTTGTTGCATATTCTCCCAGTTCGCTTTCAACATAGGCCACAAGTTGTTCTATTATCATCGTTCTTGACGGTTTCGTGAGAGTGTCGAGAGCTGTGTTGATTCCTGATTTGCAATGTTTCCACGTGTTGAGACCGCCTAAAGTAACGGTTAGTCAAGCTTTTTGGCGGGTAAATGCACGCACTTTGCTCAAATATCAACTGATCTATGCTGAGAAAAAACTCATTATCACACTGACTGAGTCCAGGGAAATACTGGATAAAGATGTAACCATGGAGCATCTTCATAATCCAAGCTTGAAGAATTGCCCAACGCTGGTGGTTGTTGCCTGCAACGAGACCTTTTGAATGGGCAGTAGTCGTCCCAATTAATTGAAGCATAGCACTGTAATCGAGGAGACCCAGCTTTGCAGCGTCTTTGAAATTCTTCTTCACCCAATGATCAAGATTTAGTCGAAGTCTTCGCCATTGTCTTACGCAATCTTCCTCGTTGATCACTTGTAGGTCATTTTCGAGCGTATTGATCCTACAGCACAGGCTAGTCATCTGTTGCTGGTGTTGGTCATCTGAGGCCATTGCTTGTGTCTCTAGTTGAGCACAGAGCTCATTTTTCCGACGTAGTTGCTCTTGGACACGAGTGAGCTCGGTCTTGCAAGATGCCAAATGTGTGCTTAATTCTCGGTTGGTCTGCCCATATTGTAAACACATGCTGCTCATATTGGTGCGAGCATCGTACCTTGCGTTGTGCCGCCAGTTCTTCGTAATACCTATGATCACGATCTTCCCCGGTCTTTTGAAACGCGTTCAGTCCATTTCTCTCGGCTAAAGCCGCAGCAATGTCCAGATATCAGCACTATGTTTGTGCATTAAGCGAAGTTAAACGTACCGTACGTGGAATGATTGTTTTGGCTTGATCTAACGTTTCGTGATGAGAACAAGGAAGTGAACAAAGACATTTTCATCAAGTAATAGAGAATTGAGTTGGAAGTATAGGAAAATATCTCTAGCCCTTGCCTGTCAATATTCTGGCAGATAGCACAAGTGGCAACATGCCGGTTGCGGCATATCAATGAATCATCGACAAAGGTGGCGAGCACTTCCGGTGTTTGCCGAGTATCAGACGCTCATAAAACCCCCATTGGAAACGACTTAACCCAAGATAGTGGTTACTGAAATCCCTAACTCAATGAGAACACAATCAAAATGGGAAAAAATATGAGAGCTGTCGTAGGACTTGATTTTGGAACAACCTTCAGCGGGTGAGTCAATTCAATGTCTCGGGAGTTCAGTTCTCCTCTCTTGTTTTTGTGACAAATGCCGACTCGTCCAGAATTGCTTGGGCGCTTGAAGGTGGTTCAGAGGATGTCGAAATTGTGTCCAGCTGGCCCGGAGGAGGAAATCGCAAGTGAAACGCCGAGGAACTTTTTAGGAGAGATTTGTTAATCCAAGTTAGGCACCACGTTAAAAGTACCGTCGGTCATCTCGTACGAGAAAGAGATCTCAAAGTGGGGCTATCAAGTTGGTCCTTTGTGCGAGGTCGTTCGTGGCTCCAAGCTGTTGCTTGACGAAAGCCAGGACCAGGAGTATGCACCATCGCTGGCCTCTAAGTCACTACTGGCACATTACGGCAAAAATGCTGTTCAGGTCTCGGGTGAGTATCTAGGACATCTCGTTTTTCATGTGAAGGATACGCTTCAACGACGCTTCGGAGACTCTGCCAAGTCAATGGAGCTCAAATTTGAGCTTACCGTTCCGGCAGTTTGGTCTGATAAAGCAAAAGATGCAACACTTCGAGCCGCCATAATTGCCGGTATCAACTCCCAGCAAATATCCCTTGTGTCGGAGCCAGAAGCCGCTGCTCTACATTCACTGCGGACAATTCAGCCAAATTCAATCACGGTGAGATACCTCTTATTAAATACTTCGGAATAGATCTGACTTTTTGGCAGAAAGACGACGTTTTAGTGATTTGCGACGCAGGTGGTGGCACTGTGGTTGGCGCCGAACCCAAAAATCAGAAAGGGCAATTTTTTAACTCTGCATTTAGGACTTGATCTCTTACAAAGTACAAGATCTCGATCCGTTGAGCATGGAAGAAGCAACGGACGGCACAGGTGACCCTATGGATGACCGAGCGCGGCAGTTGAATTACTGATTTGTTTCCTATAGGGGCTATTTGCGGATCCATTTTACTTGATGAGAGATTCGAACGTCTCCTCATGAAGAAAGTAGGCCTGGAGAGTTACCAATCCCTTCCAATAAAGTCCAAAGAAGCTGCTCTTTCATTTTGGAGGGATATGGTCAAGCCTACCTTTGGCGAAGAATCTGACTGCGATTTTCTAGACGTGGATCATTTTATTCCGCTTCCAGGAGCAGCAGATCAACCTGACAAGAGCATAGATGGTGGATTTGTCCAATTTGAAGGGTCAGTTTGGCACAGTCCACGATATTAACTGCTCTACTTGACCTTTCTTAACCTCTACTCAGTCTTGAGATTGAAGAGATATTTGCGCCAATAGTCTCAAAAGTCGAAGAATTGATTCGGGGGCAGCTTGAGAAAGGTTGCATGTGCCCGACTCAATGCGAAGGTATTACAAAATCCTGTCAAAGTAAACTTTGTTGACAATTACAGGCTATCGTTCTTGTGGGGGGGTTTGGGTCCTCAAGCTATCTCTTCCAGCGGTTGAAGGGCAGTAATCCTTCTATCATAGTATTGCAACCCCCAAATGCGTAAGCTCTTGCCACCTACAGCAGGGTTCGTCGGGAACTGATTTTTATCACATCTGTATACAGTTGGGCGGCAATTGTCAGGTAAGAACAGAAAAAAGCAACTTCTTCTCGATCCTAACATCAACTAGCGGAGCAGTTCTCCGTGGATTAGAAGGAAATCGCGTGGAGACACGAATTTCCCGGCGTTGGTATGGTGTTTCAGCGTACACAATGTTTGATGAAAGTCATCATGCGAAACGGGACAAACGTTGGTCCGAATTTGAAGACGACTGGGTCGTTGACAACAAGATGACTTGGTACATCAAAAAGGTTGGTCAGCTTAAATTGATGTTCGTTGAGGGAAGTCTGACATAAGAAAGTCTGCCAAGATATCCGAACGCCAGCCCATCAAATTCAACTTCTATCGCGCAGTCAGGGCAGATCAAGCCAACAATCTACGCTTTACAGATGATCTGTTCTTCTGCAACGACGATAGAGGACCAGAATTTCGTTGTGATAGTAATCACCTTGAGTCTGATTATAGACACAGGCTGTAAAATGTTGACTCAGGCAGGAGTTCTTCCACTTTGTTCCATGGTAACTGACCTTAGCCAAATTCCCCGTCAGCTCTTTTGAAAGAAAGCGAAACTCGAAAGGAATCGAATACCTAAAAATCTCTTACACTTTAACAGTGACGCCTACGTCAGCTTTATTACTGTTCGACTTGGAGTTTAATGGAATCTCTTATGGAAGTGTGTCGTCTCGATATTGAGCTTCAAATGTCGTGACCGTATCTGTGAATATGGCACTGGCTGCATGTGTGAAGTGAAGTTCTACATGGCAAAATATACACCAGGAGTGACTTTATTCTTACAGAAGATATCTGATGTTGAACTGCTTTGCCAGCTTGTCAATCAGATACAAGAGGCAAAGGAAGGGAAGGATAAATGGGATATATTATTGACTAAGATTGTATTATGGTGAAAATGGACATATCAATCTATTGCATGCGTTTAGCTATTATGTGAACTCCTATCTAGTGAGTTTTTCCTAGCAGCCTTAGAATCGTGAGGGAAAGCTTTGAACCATCGCACGAGTTAAGCGCCCGAGCATATAAGAGATGCTCCTAGGCTCAGAACCACAATGCTATGAGGTATCAAAAGTTTCCATTATTATTGTTAAAATACCCTCCTTACTGGAAGGTACGATTCTTGTAAAGACCACGGAAATATACAGTCCCACATTTGTATGTTATATATTTAGCCTTCCGGTATTTTACGTTGTTCAATTGAAGCACTGATTTGATTAAGATAATTGAAAACTGCATATCAACAGCAAAACCACATGAAAAAGCTTTTCGGTCACACCTCATTTGACATGCTTGAAAAATAAATTGAAGCCTCAAACAACGCTCATAACAAAATATCTCTTGCATTAGAGAGATCGGCTATTTCTTTATGTAGCTGGTCACGTTTCCTTTTCAATGTGAAATCTTCTCCTGCAATCGAATCAAGCTGTTCTCTGTCCAGACTGCTGACCAGAGAGGGCGATAACAGACCCAACGGGGTAATTGGCCCTTGCGTTAGATAATATCCTGTTGCCTGCATGCAAACATTGTCAACAAATCTCTTGCGCGCAATTTTGTAGTACGATTCCAGGATATCCTGAAGGTCTTGGACAGCATGCTCGGCATTACCCATATTCCGGTGATGATTCAGATCATTGACACGCACTACCTTCCCCTCTGGACTGTCGAATGCTTTCTTTGCTTGTATCGAGTTTGCGCGTTTCTGGCGACTGTGGCTTGTAAGCTCATCATGAAAACTGCCAGTATGCTGCGAGCAAATACCATTTTTCCAGGTTATCATTGAGGTAATGATTTAGCGTCATTGGTGTTATTGATCTTTCAACAAAAAGCAAAAAATCAACTTTCTCAATCGCACTTTGGTATCTCTCGAGCAGCTTGTCCATCAAAAAAGAAAGCAAATTTTCAGATACCTTTCTGTCAGTACAAACTTGTCTCAGTCCGTTGGCGATGTAGGCATGAACAATGGTGATGATATCACCGATGTATCCATTCGCCAATGATATCCATTTCAATGACTGCTTCTTCATTAAGCTCGACAGAAGAACGTGATTGAATGTTCCAATTTCAAAGCCTCTCGATTGGCGGTATTCATCGCCTATCCAGGAGCAAATATCATGACTTAAGGGAGGGGATACATCGGATGACTCCGGCAGAATCTCCTGGATTTCCGAAATGTTCTTTACTTTTCTTGAGGACAAGAGCTGTCTCTCTGACATTGGATGTTTAACAGCAATGTCGCTAGCGTTGGCTTGTAGGGGCAACGCACTGTTGAAGTCGATCAAATGGCCCCACCGGGATAGATCTTCTGAGAAACTTTCGTTTCTTGTAACAACCACAGTAGCTAGTCGAAGAGCGTTGCTATTTTCAAAGGCATCATTCGAGCTGTAGCTTGCTCCCAGTGCTTGCATGGTAAGATTCTGGAACGAGGAAACAATTCCAAGCAAGTATTGCACTTGCTGCTCCATTGTGTTCCGCTCCGGTCCAAGAGACCGAAGGCCAACTTGGCGGGCCTTGAGGTTCTTACTAACTTCGAATCTTACCTGAATATTATCGTTAGCTCAATTAAGGCTCTCGTCTAAGGGGCAATGGCAACTTACCGATGAAAAGGCCTGGCGCACATTGGCTGTCACAATCACCCGAATACGATTCTTCAGTGCATCGATTCCAAAACAGTCACGGCTAACAACGCTCCAAGGGTGCCTTGTGCGGTGATCTTCTTCAGCTGCATCTCGATGTACGCCTCCACGTAATTCGCTCTGTCCAAGGTTTCGGACAATCACCCATCCGAGCCTGACTTGCATATCTTTGCCCCTAATGAGATCAATGACCTTTTCCTCTGCACCCTTGTCGACCAAGTCTGGCTTGGTCAGAACTCCAAGTGTTCTCTCACCCTCAGAATCAAGCTCGTGGGCCATCTCAACAATCTCTTGAGTCGCTATATCAACGTTTGCTGGCACCACTGTCAAAATGATACAGAGCGAGGATTTCTCATGTATGCCTGTACCATGTTGCGCACCATTGTTTTGTCCTCGCTCGTGGATTTTCCGGGTATTACGTTGCGAAAGATTCCGGGAACATCAATCACACTAATGTGATCTTCTTCCGGACCGCAAATCTCCACCCGCAATACGTGTTTAGAGAACGTAGGCAATCCATCATCCTTTGAACGAGAGACTCCCATAAGGGTATGAACCTATGAATGGATGTCAATGTCGCCTCTCAATAGATAGATGTCAGCTTTCCACGTACCTCCGTCATCATTACAGAAAATGATTCGGGATCAAGAGATTGTAGGTTTTGGCCTTTCCAATCCTTCAATTTCGATGCATATGCATCCTCGGCATCGGAGTCCGGAATAATGGAAGCCGTGATTCTTCTTTCACTATCTTTGGACCGGCGAAATATAATCTGAGTTGCGAATCTTGTACACAGGCCGCTGTCGCGCGGAAATGCCAGTCGAGTAAGCCCCTCCAGGACAGAGCTTTTGCCACTTGACTGGTCCCCCACAACAACTAGTTGGGGTAGGTCGATGTAATTTCCAATATTACAAGGCGAAAAGTTTGTCGATCTTCTCAAGTAACACTGGGTCGGCTAGGCCTTGATCTCCACCGGAAGAATAAATAGCCATATTGTGTTATCAGCGGTGAAAAACTTCCCTGATCCCAAAATCTATTGGGACGAATCTGGGGTCGTAAGTGAACGATATAACAATTGATTGCTATGATGTGATCATCCTTATATACCCTGTATACATGATTATTGTATCACGTCATAAAAAGGTATAGTACGACAAAAGCTGATCATGCTCGCTATGCCAGGTAATACGAACGAGTCTTGAGTATATACTGTGTGAAATGTCGATCGATAAAGTTTTGTGTTAAAGTTGCAACCAGACAAACCCCTAAACCCAATCCGTTTTCAACTTTAGAAATTACATATTATTGTCATTGACATCATTCAATCCATCGCTTGGTTATCATGGCAAGGCATTGGGTATCGAGCTATTCTGACTTTTGATGCATGTAACTCTGAAATTCTAGGGACTGTCGTAGGAACTTAGCGAATGAAAATCTTTGGCTTGTGATGTATCCGGGTCTGGCTCTCCTCGATGGATAAGCCTATACCAAGGGGTAATTGCAGCTCGATAAACTGCAAATCAGTCAGCATTAAGTTGCAGAGGCTTAAACATCTTTAGAAAAAGATCTTCTATTGTCAAATGACATGAGCACTCGATTGTAATCCTTTCTATCCTCGTTCAAGGACAGTGCGTGCTCCTGCCATAAATGCTACGTTGCTTGACTCGGCACTTGTTCTCTTCATCATCGTTATAGTTTGAGCAAACATCACTTTTCCGAATATGAGTCACGGCTGCAGGAGCAAACTTAATTCACATTTCACCACATGATAGAATCGAACACATCATTGTGAGATTGAGCAAGGTGTCCCCACATGGCGTTGTCGGAATCGTAGCTCCGGTGATCGTTGAAGGTCCGCGAACCACACTCAAAGCAATACCACATATGTCCATGCGAATCAGTGTCCCCAGGACGACCGGGCCGCCTGATAAAGCCTACATGACAACCTCGAATGTGCTCAATCACCTCATGACGGTCTCGGAAGTCTCTTCCATGCTCCGTGCATGTGAAAATAGGCATGATTGTTGGCACGATCAACGCTGCTTATGGTGAGGGGTTTTGGATGGTCACAACGTACCTTTATAAGCTCGGTTGGCTTGTTCACGTTATCGATATATTGGAAGATCCAAAGATCTAAAGATGCGAGAGTGTAGCAAGCAACAGCTTTTGATGCGACAAAAGATCGGCGCTTTTAGTGTGTTAATTTTAGGAGGTTGTCCTTCACCTTCAAGAAGATATTGAGATCATCATTGCATCATGACTCTCACTAATATTTATCCTTAGGTGCTTCACAGAAGCTCTGATACGGAACTTTAATTGCTATTCGTCTAAGATTAGATTGTGCAAGATAACGGCAACGCAGGAAAGCACAGGAGCTGAAGACTAGTTTACCACGCATCCAGAAAGTGTGGGCTTCCAACACTGGAATGCCCTTGCCAAACATTACGTTGAGCCATCGAGTGCACCCAAGTCTCTACAAATGGCAAACAAGCTTTGACCACGCAAGCTCGCAGATTCCCGGGAAGGAGCTACCCGTACGGAGTACTCGAACTCGACTCACCACAACCACAGCCATATAGACCTGAAATTTGTACTGTACCTATGCTTTAATACCCTGGCATTCAGAATCAGGTAATTTGTGTTTTTTTAAATGGAGTATCCAAGGAGTTGTGATCGGTTGAATCTGATCATTATCCATGCTGAAGCGCTTATCTAAGTATACACTAAACCCTTCTGAATATTCGTGGTCAAAACTAAACCTCTTACAGAACATTAGCGTGCCTATCAGCGATATTATGATAGCTTCGCTTTCTATACTGCCGAGATCTCTCTACGCGCCCTATCTGTATCACCCTTCAAAAAAGAGACCTTTTCTGTCACGGACTATAGTACTGAGCATTCCTGCACCTACTTATCATGGCACCATCAGATTTTCCAACGCGAAGAATAGGACGACCACGAACGTATACATCTGCTAGGGACAAACAAGTATCGAATGTCACGTAACGGCGAAACCACCGTCAGTCTACCCGCGCTGTGCATCGAGCCCAGCGATTCGATCAGTACTATTCTACCGCAGTGCCTTTATCTACTGATATCAATGAGCCTCTGTCGACCTATTTTTCTCCCGGAGAAGTCTCGATCGCCACTGAAGTTGAGCAACTTCTGGCAACTTCTGCCACCACTTAGCCTTGACCCTGGACCACAGGAACTATTAGTACTTGATATCCCGCTGGTGGATAACGAGGTGTCGTTAGATCCCACGAGTAATATAGCCTACGATCCTACTTCAGCGATATCGCCAGACAATGTAAAAGAAGGGACAGACGAGGCCGATCCTACTGTTGCGGCGACTGAAAGTGTAGTCCAAGTGACCAACCCATTTGTAGTGTTAGCTCCTAAGCAATCAGAAGACGTTAGAACCAACACAGCTAGTGATATCTATAAACTGGCCCAGTTTCTCACTGACCAACACCAACAGCACTATGGCTGCTGCCACCAATGCCATACACAACAGGAGAGTAAGCATCAAATGTGGCATACGGAGCATCTTGGCCCAGGAAAGTAAATGGACCAGATTCAGGCAGATGGGGGATATCCAGACGTTCTAAGCGTGGCGGCCATGACTAAACGTGAGAACAACCTAGCAGAACAGACCAATGTAGACCGAAAACGGGAGATCTATACTGGGATCAATTCAGCCACGCCTGACGCAGGTCCAGTGCACCTCTGCCTTGCTGCCGACCATGAGCCGGAACGCCCGACCGCGGTAACTTTTGCTATCGATAGTATCGTGGGATTTGCGCACAGCCTAGCAGTGGCTAAACTTGGAGTGCGGTGGAACTCGACTCAGACGCCCGTCTCTGATCTTCGTTCGGGTCTACACCTTGATCCTCTTCCGATCCAATACATTGGAGCCAATGGTCGCGCTCATCACGTCCGACGGCCGGTGCATATGATACCACATTATACATTTGGGCGGCTAGTCGGATTTGAGGATATCTCTCTTTACTTCCTATTCCCGCGGCTATACCGGGAGGAGCAGCAATCCAGTCGCCTCCGTGATGATGACTTTCGGGTTTGGATAGACCAGATACTCCTCCCTACAATCTATCGCCATCACGATGGCTCGCTTGTCCAGCATTATCCTGCTAGCTTTGACCACAGTCGGCTGAATGCTACGGCCCGGGGGCTTGAGATGCGCTCACAGCGAGTGAATCCAGTCGCTCGGCAGCAGCTTCTATTCTATTTCCTCCAGCCAAATGCACTCGCGCTTATGTGGGCAAGTATTCTCGAGACCATCGAGAGCGCTGAGCTTCAGCAATTCTCAGGCGTGACTATCCTCGTCCAAGGCAAAAACTTGAAGACATTGACCAAAGCCAACACGTGGGACGGTATGATGCAGGAGTTTGCCCAGCATTGGGGCAGCACGATCGACGAGTCTCTTCTCTCCGACCAATTCTACATCGACATTGGGAAAGAGACGTGTCCTACTGGGCCCTCACGGGTTGGTGGTGTGGATCCAATTGCTCTCGGTGTGGAAGAGGTAGAGAAACCATGATCCCGTAAAAACAGTGTGACGGAAGGAGAACAATAATGCCCGTTAGGAGCGCAGTGCCAGATCCACTGTACTCCCTTGAATCAAACGAGCGCGCAAGCGTCTGTCGGCAGCTGAGTACTGAGACAAGGGGAGAGTTGGGGGTCAGGAGAAGTGGAGCAAGGGTCCAGCGAAGGCGGTGAGGACCAGGAACGTTCGTTTTCATACTGGCAATCTGCCAGTGGCAAGCGGTTGAACATTTGCAGTCTGCGTTCCTTTGTCTTATATTAATTCTGCATTCGATATGGCTAAGAAGAGGCTCGAATCATGAGCCCCCCTAAGTCAACCAGTGGGCTGGTAACCACCTTTCAGCTGTTGGCGGGCCCGATAGCACTCCCGCGTAGCAGCATATATTTAGAGCGAGCTACATCGGGAAAATGAATTCATCGTCATCGTCATCATCATCATCAATATCGACTCAACTCAGGGTGCTTCAAAGGGGTGACGGGCCCGCCGCAGAGTTCGTTGAGGCTCGATACCCAGGAGTGGTAATCGAAGTCTGCTATTCACAGAAGAGTCACCGAATTCATCGCCTCGCCGATGATTATATTTTAAGCAGCGATGGTAGCATTAATACAGTGGTGTGTCTTGATGTCAACTAAAAGGGATCAAAAAAGGCGACTTTCTCCATTTGGCGTCCAACATATGAAATGAAGGATGAACTTCGCAGTATATCCGTTGATGAAGGCGGGTGTGAGGTTGAACCTCAATCCGATCCGAAGAGCGCTGAGGGCGCTTGGGCTCAGGATGAGTTGCTCAAACGTACCGCAGGGATCTTTCTGGTCGAGAATGGCTGCGATGAGCCGCTTGAAGCTACTGAGATCCTGGACCTTCTGCGTTCCATGAAGGACAGCTCCAAAATATCTGGCCAGCCGGTCCGATCTCATACTTTGAGTCATTGTGAGAAAGGTATAAGATGTATGATACTCAGTGTTTGATGGTTGCAAGAAATGAAAGGAACTCCTACTATAAATCAACTCGAAGAGCGGGCAGGGGGAAAAAGCCTTGGGATCGAGCAGAACGGCAGCTGTGGATATTCTCCTCACTCAATTCTGACAACAAAAGAACTGCAACAAGTGAGAAGTCCAAATGCAGGCATCACTATTGCTGTCCAATTGTTGTTTCGTTGGGTCAGCCGGTTCGAAGTGCATGCATGGGTAGCTGCGCCCGTAAGCACTCACGGGCATAAGTCTAGGTGAACAGTGTGACCAGCCAATCCGGGAAAGAAAGAGATGACGTGTTCAAACGACTCGTACCATTTCTCAGTAAAGTAAGTGTTTGCCAGAAACGCTTGCAAAACTCCCAAAAGTGGCTCAGGTTGTATTTATTCCCACCATTTGCTTCTATTTCAACCACCACCACATCGCCCCAGATCTTTCGTGTTTTGCACGATTTGTGCCTCCATCCATTTTTCATCCATTATCATCCAGATACACATAATGAACCAACGGGGGCGTCCGTATGGGAGAGGTGGGGAGAGAAGGAGAGCTCATGGGGGAACTCGAAGGCGTACTGTACTCGCAACTTTACCTCCACCGCTGGGTGAAATTGTTGCAACAGTTCAACCCGAGGACCTTGATGATTCAGCGAGTCAAGGGGATAATAGGGCCCACATTACGAACAGCCAGTATCTGACATCCTACAATTGGATCACTGGGGCAAATCATCATATCGTCGTTCCAGGTGAGGAAACCTACTGAACAGAAAAGTTTTCATGGTCACTAATCAACAAGTTTCTGCAAGGTGAACCGCCGGCTTGGACACCTCTTCCTGAGCCTACTCAGTTGCGAGAGGATTCCGGCCAATATTATCGTGACGGTAACGCTGCACGATATCCCATCTACCCACTCGAGCCGATGATCCAAGCATTATTGACGGAAAGAACAGAATTCTGCCTGAGAAATGTTGATATAATTGGCTGCGGGAGTACATTTGGCAGTCTATTACGGTTTGCGCGTGGCAGAGCCCAGTCTTTCAGGTTGCTTGTCGAAGTAGTCGGCAACACAGTCTTCTTCATCAGAAGGGAAAACTCGCCCACTGAAACCATCCCAGATGTCCGGGGATACGGACATACATTTCCCAAGGCATACATTACGTGGAGTGCCCTCGTCCAAGGGTCCGTGTCCCATCAGCGGTTGGTCAATTACGATTTTGCTGGCATAAATTGCTTAGTGCGCTTTGAGGTCGACGGTTTCCTACCCGACTTGATCCCCGAAGACTCAAAGGTCCAGCAATATCACACTTCTGAGACTGGAGATATTGAAGTAAATGATATTTTGTCATCTATTGAAGAAGTAACGATTTCAGGCGTGCGTTTAACCACTAAAGATACCGAATTAACGACACTCAAGGTCTCTAAGGGAGGTCACCATGTCCCACAACGGGCGGTATTTGACCTAAAAACGCGTTCTGTCAAGAAGATGGACGTTCAAACGGTTGAAGAAGAGCTGCCTCGGCTATTGGTCCGGCAAATCCCCAATTTTGTTCTCGCGTATCACACGTTCGGCAAGTTCAAAGACGTTCGGATTCAGGACATGCGTGAAGAATTGAAGCTCTGGGAAGAATCTCAACAGCCAGCTTTGGCCAGATTTGCCAGCTTGCTACACATGATAGTATCCTTTGCTCGTAGTGTGGATAATGGCAGGTTTGAAATCGAGCACGAGGAGGGCGAGAAGTGCCTCAATTTCCGAGAGCCAGGTGGAAATGTCAACAGTGTTTTGCCAACGAGCCTAGCAAGCAGATGGGATTCGGATAACACGTCCGAGGTAAACTCTTGACCAGTGGGATGAAGTGCATATCATTCCAATAAGCGACCATCTTCATTCAATTATTGGGGTCTCGAAACGCAGAACCAAAGCCAAAACAGATGTCCCAAACTCAAGTAAATCAATCCCTTGTAGATATCGTTACAATGTGTCCTAGCAACAACCATTTCAATGTAGAACATGGTATCCTTCACTGGAGAATGCACAATGATCAGATGACTATCAGGCTTCTGACATCCATTCGCTCTCACTTTTCCCACTTTTCACAATACTACTCTCTGGGGTCGCAGAGGGAATATGGTCGAAGAGCTCTAGCATCGGGCTCGTGTAAAGACAAGATCCATATAGTAAGCTGGAGGGCAGACAATAACCACCCTGTTCGCACGGGCAAATAGATAGTGCATTTTTTGAGTGAATTTCGGCAGAGTGTCTACTGTCCCAGCTGCCCCAGTTGGCGCTAATTTACAGGCGGAAAAAATCCCCCACAGTGAAGTAGTGGGCAGGACAAGTTGTTTCCTCAAGAGCCGAGTGAGCTTGGAGAGAACAGTCCCGGTGTCAGGTCTCGGAAATACTACGGTCAAACACGGTGCCGGGCATTGGGTTTGCGGAGCGATCTGCGTCAGCGCCGGCGGTAGCATAGAAACGAGTGTTGTGACACCTGCCGACCACGAGAGTGGCCATGCGCGGGAGGCCAAGATTCTTGGCCCTAGCCGATTAATTAGTTGTACAAGCTGGTATCGGAAGAGGAAGCTGTTTCTCAATAAAAAAATTATATTGGATTCCCGAGACACCTGGCCCACCATCTGAATGGTAATTTTCTACCTACTTAAGAGGAAATAACGCTTTTCCCACCATCCTCTGTAAGCCTGTCCCTAATTTTGATTGTCATATAGCCCGAACCGAGCCTGATTACGTCAAGCGATCTGTCTCGCTTAGCTGCAACACTGATCACCGCACTAGGTGAGAAGAGCAAGGCCTCACCCACTTGAAGATGTACAATTCGATGGAAGATGGAATGCTTTGTGGGAATCCCAAGCGGCTCCTGATCATGATGTGCTTGGTTCTCCTTTGTTGACTGCAAACTCAAGGCTGCCGCAGCCACATGAGCTTGCAGTGCGTGTGCCCATGCCGGCGATGAGAATCGATGAACAATGGCGACGGAGCACAGACTGAGTAGGTCACTGGAAATCGTTGGCTCTTGCGTCGAGACCAAAATTCGGGCACCGAGGTGACGTTGTAATCGAACCGTTGAGAGCAGAGTATCTGTGAACCCTTGCGCCTCGACAGAATCCTTCATGTACTGAAAGCCAGTTAATGTCAACATAACTACGATCTCAGTTGTAAGTCGCACCTTATGAGCCTCATCAAGTGCTACAATCCTACCAATCTTGGTTTCCTGTTCCATAAAAATCCCAAAACAGACGTTGAAGAGGCTGCATGCCGTGTCGGGTGAGATGCACGGACAGGAAAGGTCAACGATCGTCAATTGTGAGGCCTGATTTATAGTGAGACTTTGAGATGACTGGAATAATGCTGAAGGAAATTACCTTTGGGGTCCAGCTGGAGCCTGCGTTCTTCTTCGCGGACTTCCCTTTCATCTGGTAACTTGCGCCTGCTTGTTGGGGTGCCATGAAGCTCTCCAGTGTATCTAGCCTTTGTTTCAAAGGCTCAAGCTGACCCGGCAGAAGTCCTGAAGAAAGAATTCGGCTCTTGAAATCTTGATAGTTAAACTGAGACCCTGCGCTTTGCTGTAATAGCCTCATTTCTCGCAAGATTCGCTGTACCGTATGCAAGTATAATGGAACTGCACCATTATCTCGATCGACTGCCATAAGATCCAGCATACGTTTAGTGTTTAAGTCGGACTGATCTATCTGTAAAGGCTCTACCTTGATGTTGAATCTTGAGTAGGTTCCCTATGGCATCATGAGCAATGTAAAAGGTAGGCGATGGGGACACTTTACCTGTATGGTCCGGAGATTGGTCGGAGCACAGAGGACTCTGACCTTGATGTTTGGATTAGACGCCAGGAAAGCAGCTTCGCAGGGTGAGCCACCATTATCACAGATAAATGTGTCATAATGAAAAACAACCGCTGTGAGTGGATTTAAAAGCCTCCCAGCTCTGGAGGAGATCAAACATCCTTCAAGAAGACAGGAAAGTGTGTGACTCTTTCCAGAACCCTGAGATCCGCAGATAAACACACTAGATGGAGATGAGACATTGAAAAACAACCGGGGATCGTCTTTCAGTTCTTGGATCTCTGTGCCAACCTGATAAGGTGTCTCAATTTCCTTCACACCCCCCAGAAGCCCATATTGCAATGGAGCCAGTGCAGGTTGATTGAGCACTACGCTTGTCAACATGGGAGCGAGGAGAGCTTCTTCGCATTCATCATTTGATTTGTCAAATTTCAGCAAACTTAAATGATATGTCAAGTCCTGATCTTGAAGTCATTAGAATTTTCTCAGATGTTTTTCAATGAGCTGTGGGAGCAAGAAAGTTTGCTTCCTCAGAGACATACCAAGTCGGTTCTCGTGACACATAGATGAGGACATTTTGAAGTTATGCTCTCAAGGAATATTTTCTCAGTATAGTTTCTATGGCTTGCTTTTATAGCGAGTCACTAATTCTAACAGCTGTGGTCTTCTAGTTTGTAATTGCGGTGAGTACAATACAGCGCTTTGTTGGAAGGCCTGTAATCACAGGTTAAAATCTTGACATGACGAAATTAAAATGTTTTTTTTAGCTTCACTCGACTAGATCAATAGAGAGCTAGTCTGTATTAAGTCTGCCGGCCAGAAGCAAGAAATTTTGCTTTATACCAAATGGTTACTAAGTAATTTTCACTGCTTGACTTCAAAAGTATCGCACAATTGCCTAGCTGCATGGATGGCCTCCCGCATGAGTGGCCTCCTGCATGAATTGCGATTCAACTAGTACTTATGGCTACCTCAATCCCGCAGGTAATGTTCCTTGATACAGACGATTTCTGTTTAGTCCTGATTCAGCAATAGCTTTCACCACTACGTACAGTGCTGGTCATAGCGGTACTATTGACAACATTGTCAGCGCGCAGAAGTTTTTAGCTCATCATCGCCGATCCAGTCATACATTAGCATCTCTCATGATGGTCATGGTTTAGAGGAAAGATATCTTCTTGAGAGAAGCTTATCACAGCCATAGCAAACTCAAAGATGATTGGCCATACATAAAGTTCATTTTCCGCCCCCCGAAAGGCCTGCCAGACGCCCACAGATAGCCCCGAGATTGCCCGACCCTACCATACGTCCCCATCGTTTCAGGAGAGTTTGACTTATTAGTGTCGATTATAATGATAAAGCACCCTCCGGAGGTTGCTCTATTCTTTTTCTCTATGCTTATGCAGATCTATAACCCGTATGCGGCAGGCCTAATACCAAAAGAAAATACACATTTCGCTATTCCAAAAGATATTTGTAGGAAAATACCGATGGCTCAGGCTGAAATATTATTCAGATATGCCTGGAAAAAAAGTGGCGGTATCCTAAATATCCGGCATTGCGTTATGATGCGGTCAATTCCGCTTATGTCGGTGCTTCTAAGCTGCTACTAGTATCATATGAAGCCTTATATTTCAATAATGCATGGTTAGCATCACTAGAACTTCTGGTTGAAGAGGGAAGAGAAGTCATATTTCGTTCAGTCCTCCTTGTCTCTTCTCTTTCTATTATAAGAACTAGAACATTCAACCCTAAATTGGGTGAAGCGTTAGTGAGGTCTGCCATTTCTAAGCCGGTGAAGCTCATGTACGCTCACTAGAAAAGGTATTAAAAGTTCAACTGAATCAGGACGGTGAGCTAAATACTAGCAGGCTTACAATGCAGGAGATCCGCGATGCGGAAGGCCCACGATGCGGGAGGCCCACGATGCAGGAAGCAGATGATGCAGGAGACCCACGATGCTGGAGGCCCACGATGCGGGAGGCCCACGATGCAGGAAGCACATGATGCAGGAGGCCTATTATGCAGGAGGCCTATTATGTAACGTCGCACTTTGTTACCTGGGTCAGTGGACCCGCTTTGGACCCGGTTTCAGCCAACCACAGGCCTAGAATGGCGTTTCCTGCCCAGGTAACGGCTCTGGAATAGAGTTAGATTCAGATTCCACAGATATACCAAAATAAGTCGAAAAGCTTTTGCCGTCAAAGAAGGTGCACATTGCCGTCACCACTCTCTCAACAAAAGCCTCTCTCACAACCCTCTGCGATGAGCCCGTGAATTTTTCAATGCGAACGATACTCCGCCCACCATAGCACGCTTTGTTGCTTCTATCATCATTGGCAATGAGTTTCTGAGATATGAAGAGCACGGTTTTGGCTTCTGCCTCCGATGCCTTGGCGTTTTATGCACGGTTCAGACATTTTTGTATGTTTTCTAAAACACTCTTGTCAGCTCGAGCCGGAGCCTGACTTTCATGCTCACAAGCAGTTTTGATGATGATTGCCTTCTGGTTCTTAGGCGACATTCTGGGTCTAGATGTTAAATGGAAAGACATGCAAAATCGACTGACTCGTCGTTGTGCAGAGGAGATGCAAAGCTATCTTTCTGGCTCCTTAACACCGTAGTTTATATGAACCTCTCAATACACCACTCTCCCTCAATTTACTACATTCACTTGGTAGACCACTAGCTTCTTTGTTGTTCCCATGCCTTAAACTGATCATCGAAGTTTCATTTGGCCTCATCATTGTTGTTGTCTGCTCTAAGAGATATGAAGAGACTCCCTCAACTGATCTATCAAGGTGTAGTTAGTTAATCATGATTCATAAATTTGCCTTTTGAATAGCCCTTGAAAGTATTAGTTAAAAAGTTGCATAGAGGAGCACGAAATTACGAAGTAAACTTTCATTCGCCACATTACCGGTCTACCCTCACAATTTGATTTATATGGTAGTCTTGAGATCTTCAAAGTATCTGGCGCCTAGAAGGACTAAAATCTTTCAACTGTTTTTCAATTCGAACGTTGGACAAGGGGATTGCTCGGCTCAAGGGACTGGGCATATACTTGAGTCCAAGACGAACCGAGATGTAGCACTCTATAGAGGCCGATTCTCGGCGTGGTTCTCATTGGGTAGCAAGTGATCCAAGAAAGCAGTATCTATCAAGTCAAAGTTATCGTTTGCCTATTTAAAGACATATGATGTTGCGTCGGAAGAAAGTTTGGTTCCTCCTGCATCGAAGCTCATTGGAAGATAAGTTGTTTCAGATTGGTCAAATCAAAGTGTAGACCGGATCGGTCCAAATATCGAGGGCAAAACGTAAATTGCACTCCTCGTCATCTTCATTATGGTTAGGAAGTGTGGCTTCCATATTTATTGATTGAAGTGCGGATGAAGGCTGAAGAGTCAAGGAACGGTAAAATTATCCAATTAATAAGGAAAGAACGGTGGTCTGCTTGGCTAGATCATGCCCGCATGCATCATTCTCAAGACCTAGTAGAAGACGAAAGAAGAATTTCCGGCAATCGCTTGGAGGTCGATATCAATATGCGCTTACAATTTGTATAGGCACGTGTAAATGTATAGGCACGTGAAAACGTTCATCATCATTCATCGCCACTTGATAATATAAATCGAATACGAACTGAAATGTCTAGAACCTAAGCGGTTGGGTTGTTCCACATATTCACTCTTTCACCACTGATGCTGTGGGTCTTTTCTTAGTCTCGACCATTGGGACAAGTTTGCGCTGGGGCAAAATGTTGATTGATCATCTGTATTTTCCAATGCATGGCGCCTTTTACGAGCTGAAAACTGCACAGCGCAATCCTCTGCCTAATGAGATGCGAAGAATTTGTAGAAAGAAGGTCTGACTGGCTCAACAATTTATTATTGGTATTGGAGTTTGGCTGAAGCTCAGTGCAGTAAAAAGCCACCTCCTTCGGGGAATACACATGCTGGGACCTCCCACTATGCAGGTTGCGCCCGGAGGTAAACTGTTTACATTACTTTATTATCTTGGTAAATCCATACTCACTGCTATAATGAAAGCTTACACGGTCCGGGCCAAAACCCCGTTACTTCCATAAATCCCAGAGGCGCGGTCGGAATCAAAAACTTACCGATGATATTTTCTACCACAAGTTTATTCAAAGCCATTTATGCGCCTCGCAGTTTGTTTCTGCATGTCCCATTGTGTGGAGCATTTCATAGACGACTAGCTAGACCCGCCGACGCTGACGGCCTCCCGCATTGGAAGCATCAGCATTGCCTTGCAGTGGGTTTATCTCCACTTGTACTTTGTTGATTGTCGGCGCATTTCTCCGTAAAGTCCCATTCGTGCCATGTGCCTCGTCCGGATCTCAGATTATTACTACAGTAAACCCTCGTTCTATTGGACTTCAGCCAGATTTTGATATTCAACAGCTTTCAATAATCTTCTGTGTGCCTCAATCTGTACGAACTATGTCGCTCACGCTCAATATGCCATTGTCTGATTGTGAAGTTCTGAACACCGGCTACAGTCACCAGCTCCCTATCAAGTCCTGCAGCCCTAGGTCCCGAGGACTGAATCCTTATCAAAAGCTACTCAGACGATTTTACGAGCCATTGTTCCTCTTGGAGACCCTAGGTCAAGCACGTGGAGAACACAACACTGCCGTTCCTATGATGGATCCGCGGATAGCACATCGGCGGAAGTTCTTGCAGAACCTCTCATATATTTGTGACTTTGAAAAGGGCGGCAATTCATGCACTGCACTCGGGGTTGAAGAAAGAGACACATACTACAAATTTTGGGTCGCTTCAAATTCAGTCAATCGGAAGGTGGTTGAGTTTCTAGAGTCGGCTCTGAGCACTTTGAAAATCGCTGGCTCGCATGGCCCAACAGAGTCGGAGCGCGATAAGATAGATTTCGTGGACTTCTGCATACGGTTTGCATCCAGTCGCGTGAAGAAAGAGACTCAAAGTCTATTTCGGGCAGTCAAAGCATGCTATTCCAAACAGAATCAGTGGAATACAGACCCATGTTGGTACCTTCTCCTTGAATGCAAGTATAAAAAGTTACTAATGGAGATTATAGCATTAGACATATGGCTTGACTCAATCTTGGCTCATAAAGACAGCTTTAGCCTATGCAAATTTGCCTACGAAAACCGTCATTCCAAATTTGTGGATATTTTGACATTTAGTGCCCAGAATGAGGAGAAAAAAATAGGCCCACAAGGGAGGATGACATCTTTTGCCATAGCAAAACATTACTTGGGACGCTTAGCGGCCCATATTCGAGCACCTCAACAGCTTTTTGAGGATGCTGAGACTTTGGACTATATGCTTGAGTCGTGCAAAGTTGATTACATTGAACCAATTCCTTCTGTACCACAGCCAATATTTGACTCGCAAACCACGCTGGAGGGAATTCTTTACCGAATGCTCAAGCAGAATGACCCGGAACGGCTGGAAATTGAAAGAAAACTTATCTACATGAATATGGGAAACGGCATCCTTGAAAAGCTCAACGAACAGTACCAGCGCTGCGTGCCACAGGTTCATGCTGAGGTGCAGGTTCTCGAGCACTTTCACAAGAAGAAATTGCACTTTGTGGATGCTGACCGTTACATTGCTTGCAGTAAACCTTCTTGTGTTTGCTGTGAAATGTATTTTAAGTACCACCCAGCTCGCATGGACGCGCCTGAGTGCCATCGCAAGGTGTGGATCAAATGGAGTCCACCTTTAGTGAAGGTTTTCACAAAGAATCTTCCGGACTTTAAGCAGCAGCGACAAATCATAAATAAGATGACTGAAGACATACGAAGTGATGTTATCGCACAAGTTTTGGAATAATCGTCACCAAGTCGCTGGCATCCAGATTCTCGAACAGGAATTACTGAGAGCCGGCTCTCAAGTTCGAACCAAGCCCCATTTCCAGAAAACGAAGACTTGAGCATCAGGGCTTTGGGGCGACAGGTAGTAAAAAGTGCTGCAAAACTAGCTATTGAGAATTTAGGTCAGCCTGATAGTATCGAGAATCTAGAGAAAGATTCCGATTCGGATGATGGGGGAGTTCCGATTCATGTTTAAAAATGCATGTTGTTGTATTTCTTCTAGAAGGCAAAAAAAAAATAAAGCTCTATCAGAGCATGACGTAGTAAATTACCGCTAAATGCTGATTGATTACCTATGATATCGACTTGCTTATGTTTTATATGTAATTAATGGTCCGTTACGGTCTCATCGCCCCCTCGTAATTTTGAACGGGCCGGGTATTTACGATTAAGTCCCGTCATATCGTAAGATAACGATGACAACGATAGTTGGCCATTATCTCTCATTATCTTCATTGTCGTTGCGGATTTCCGCAAACTATCCGCACTAGCACATAATCCGCTAGATATCCTTTTCCGGAGCATCAGATGATACATGAAGCTGACAAAACACTATTTTATGTCGGAATCTTTACACGTTTAGTCATAACAGTACTCAATGCTATTTCTTCACTTCTTCTAGGAAACAATAAGAAACTGTATTTTGTTCGTAAATAAATTTCTTCTGCATAGAAACATGGTCTAAGTATAGCAAGCGAGTTATAGTCGCCTGTAATTTTATAATTTCAACCAAGGGTGCTGGCTTGGCAAGGATATGTATTTGATGTCGGAGGAATGGGATTGGCGAACGGTCTCGAGTGGGGAATGATATGTATCAGGAAATGCAAGAAACTGGGGTCATCAATCTGGAGAGAGAGTCGAAGGTGAACTTGATCTTTGGCCAGATGAATAAGCCCACGGTACGCGGGCCAGAGTCATTCTGGCGGGACTTACAGTGGCAGAGTACTTCCGAGAAGACGGTCAAGACGATCAGTGTATCGAAGCCTGAAGTCTATATTACTCGCTAACAGATGACAGTGGTTCTATTCACCGACATATTCCGCCTCACACAGACAGGATCAGAAGTATCTGCTCTGCGCAGTTGATTACCAATCGACCGTGGCAGTTGACAGGGTGCCTTCAGGAATGTATCACCAGTACACCGAAAGAATCCATTACCTCAGTTTAGGCGGTTTATGTGCCCGCTGATGATCTTATGTATCCCACGCCGACGAGCTGTCCGAGGAGGATAAGATCAAAGTCGAGCGCGCTCGGAAGATTGCGACAGTCAGCCTTTTGCCGTCGCAGAGCTTATCACTGGGATCAAAGGCAAATTAATACCATCGGAGGAGACTTTCGAGCTCCGCCAATGCTATCCTAGATCGACAGGCGACGAGTTGACTTAAAGTCAGTGCTTGCCTATTATATGCTAGAGGTATTAATAGGGTGATAGATGCTTTGTGTTGTGATATGAGGCTGACGCAGATGAGGAACCAAGCGGAGCCATCGGAATTAATCCCGAACACTTCTTCCTCTGAATGGATAATACAATTCATACCTCTAAACCATAACACTGTCTACATAGTCTGAAGGTTTGAATCAGCCAAGACTAAAAATGACCGGATTATCGCAAAGCTGGAGAAGCGTTCATAATGGTCTGGGCGTGTGTCTCAGTATTTCGGGGCTGTGTGAATGAGCAGGCTATTGTGGCGCGATCTGGGTTGCAACTCTTCGCGTCAATGTTGAAACACTACCTCAGCCATAGGGAAGAGGGGATTTTTTGAGAACAGCGCTTCGACTAGTTTCCATCACTATAATTGTAATGATATCAGATCGATTGTTTAGCATCGGGTAATAAAATTGTTGTGTGACTAACGTAGAGTATTTATAGAATTCTTATGCTGAAATCCATATGCGGACCTTATCGTTTCGAAATACGCTAGTATAGAAGCTACCAATTTGTTTTAAATTTACCACGACGGAGTTAAACCAAGGAAGGGAATCACGATATAGTATCATGATCTTGCATATAACTAATCAAGGTGCACGGTGTTGAACAGTCTATGTCCAGTATCAGTGCTCCCTTTGCCAGTGAACTGATTATCCGACAGGCGGAGAGCAACGAAAGATAAACGCCGGAATCGCGAGAGCTCTTGCGCAACTCTACTGGTAGAAACCGATTTAGCCTGGATGACACCAGCGACCACAACAATGCGGATAGAAGCATTAAGTTGTCGAATGTGTCGCACGAACTCCAAAATTGACTGGCCGGTGTTGACCACCGAGTCAACAAGGAAGATTGTCACTCGATCCTGAAGATGCTCATGCTGAATGTCGCTTGGGTTTTTTGCATGAATAAACATGGCAAGTGGCAAAGCCCTGTTCACGCCCAATGCCATTGGTTCACCACCTCGCATCAGAGGCACAATCAAGGTCTCTTTCTCTCTGAGAATCCGGTAACCATCTGTTTGGTGACCTTGAACGTGTGTCACATGGTATGTCTCAACGCCTAGGATCTGCGTACAGAACTCGGTGGCAAGATACCATCCAACTAGGGAATGTGCATCCCGTAGCGATGGCCCAGAAACTTTTGCATCACGCATTGGCGTCATAAGTAATTTGGCCGTAGAACGATCAGTAGCATGAAGAACATGAAGACTTTGGCGTCGGACAAATATCGACTCAACAAAAAATTGATCCGTCAGCTGTACTAAAGGCAGCCGAGACGCATCAAGGCGAGCGGTTGCAGTTGCCGGGAGCACAGCCTGGCGCGGCCGAAACCCGGCTTTTCCGATAGCTTTTGTCAAAGCCTCGTCCATGCTACCACTTCTCAATTTTTTGTCGCCCGTCACAACAATTGCTTGGTTGGCCGCTTGGAGCATTTCCAGATCCAGTGGACTGTCACCAAAGGCCCAAACATAAGAGTCGTGCACATCACGCAAACGTCTCACGAGTGCCGCTTTTAGTGCGGGTGTCATAACAAGAGCGTCGGACAAGCGCCCCCCGCCAATAATTATGACTGTTTTCGCCAGACCCTCCCTCTTCAGAACCTTTTCCCAGACTCTGCGAAGCCCACAAGTCAACACCAGCGCACGGACATGGGTATGACCTGACACCAGGTGCAAAAGATCCAAAATTTCAGAACGAACATTGATCATGGAGGCCACTTTCTCGCAGAGATCGTCATATTCTTCATTGTCGCCGATGACTTCTTCGCAGAGTAAGGCCGCTTGGCGGAAGGCAGTATATGAGTAATGCAAAGGGCTGCTAAATAGAGTCTTCAAGGGAAATCTCGCGTCCTTCTCAACCAAAGATGGAGAAGCCAGCTCCCAAAACAATTCACCACTATCCTGTGGTGCTAGTGTCTTGTCGGCGTCAAAAACCAAAACGGTCTCCGGCCGCTCGGATCCGGTCATTATGAAGTCATCCATGCGTTGCTGGGCCAGTATGTCATTCAAGTCGTCTGTATGGCTTCTTAGATCCCGAATTAGAGGTACAATTTTCCCCATGGATACCTGGCGTTGGGTAATGGTCGTGAAAATGATGTCGTGAGACCTGCAAAGATGACGCAGTTGTTTTTTCTCCTCTTGCTGCCATTTGAGCAAATGAGTAGTTGACACCGCTGGACGGCTTCGTTTCTGGTCACTTGATCGATACTCTGCGATTTTCTCAGCCGGCACATCGAGATATAAAATGTGAGTGTAGGTGTCTAGATCAGCTGGTGTGCACACCAGTTGACCGGCACTTTCTTCTTCAGCCCAAAACATGGCATGTCCAGTGACTAAAGCACTTTTCCCACTCTGGAAACTCTCTTGCTTGACTCTTCCAATGGCACTCTCGCGAACCCTTTCTTTGGCATCTTCGTTCAAGTTCTGGAATGCCTCAAGACCCCCCATTAAGACAGGACACAGTTGGAGGCTGCATGACTGATGTTTTGGTAAAGTAGAAGTGGATTTCAAACAAAGTAAATGTGAAAGTTGAATTCTCGGTGGAGAAGACGAGTACACCCTGTACTAGTAAGATTTATATCAAGACCCTCTGTAGGAAGTAGCGGTCTGGGGGCATACGTGGACTGGTAGGCAGGGTAGTTGCTGGAAAAGGAGAAAATACAGTAGTCAGAAAAAGCGAGCTAAAACAAAGCGAGCGAACCACAATCAGAAGGTACCACGCATCAACAGCAGGCCATACAAATCAATGGAGTATATAGCGCAATAGATATTCCTGAGCTGCAATGCGGTGATCAAGGTAGAAGAGGCCAGACACGTCGGAGGCCACGACTGACTCGCTGGAATATCTCGGGGTCCATTTGATGGCGACACGCCACAGAAGCGACCTTTTCATCCTTGCTCGGGTTCACCACCTCATGTATCGAGTTCCAACGTTTTTGTTTGCATATGAGAGCAGCAACTTTGAAAAAAACCCACCGCGAGGTGAATTTGGCCACCATGTAAATACAGATTGGGACAATTTGGTACCCAGAGAGGAACGAAATCTGGCGAGATGCAAACCCATCATGTTCAGCCCGTATAATTGAAAATATGACGTCTGAAGCTTCACTCAGTCGAGAGAAACGTGTTTTTGCAAATCGGAGCTCCTGAAGCTCCTCACGAAGTCTGTCTCGATGCCAGGACGCTTGTGGCTGCCGAGGAAGGTTCAGTCTCTTGAGCCAAAGCCGTAGTGTTGCTCGCCCTGCTCGTAGTGTTACTTCCGCCACTGAATGCATCTTTGAGGTCAATGGTAAGAATGTGCGGTCATCCAATCATCAGGTTGTCGATGAGGTACCTTCGTCGATAGGCAGAAAGGAGCTTCTCGGATACGGAAAATCTATATTTCCGAGTCTTGTTGCTGCGGCACGCGCGCCAGGCCGGCTACTAATCGATGATGTCCTCAGGTCCGAAACTTACGATTCTCCACCCTGCTTACTGCATGCGTTCCGCATTGTGAGCGTTTCGTATTTCGAGCTTCCCGCATCGTAGGCCTCCCGCGTCGTAGGTCTCCCACGTCTTATGGCTCTTGCAGAGCGGCTTCCTGCACGGTGGCTTCCTGCATGGCGACATCGTGTACTTGGACCTTTTGTAAACATGGCAGCCAATCTTTGACTTGGAAATATCTTTTGGGCCAAAAGCTGGAATGTGCGACTATAAAATCAAGTCCTCCGCCACCAATCCCCTTGACAGGAAGTTCCACTTTGTGCTCAAGCAGGAGAGACTAAATATTAAAGCATAGGCTCGGCAGATGTAAAGATCGAGATATCGATCTAAAACGTGTCGGTCACCCCAGACTTGACACATAGGTACTTTACATGCTTGGCGCACGGGACGACACATGGGACTGTCTTCAATGTTGAAGCATCTACATATTCACAAGGATCCGGCCCCACTCAACTGAATGTGCAAGTGTTTTCTTATCATGAAAAGAAATAAATCGAAGAACAGCTCTCTCTACCTTGTGTTGAGCAGAATCTGACCATACGTCAAGCGATGTTTTTATTAAAGAGTGCTGAGATTCCCTACGAGGCAAGGGGGGGGGGGGGGGGTAAGAGGTTGTCGGCATGTCGGAAAATTCTAATCAACTTACCTCAAGAGCTAAAATCTAAACATAGTCTAAAAGACCCATTAGTGCCGAGATTAAGTATCGAGGATAATCCAACTTTCCAATCCGATAAAATTGCCCCATCATTTTGGAAAAACAAGTGCCACGCTCACGGTCTTGAGAAGTGACAAGATCAGGGATACAGACAAATCTTGTTAATTAATGGAGACTTCATGAATATGTACTGCGGCGGCTATCGAAATAAGCCCTGAACCCAGCTCCCAGGGTGAACAATATCTACTTCAGTATATTCATGGGTTCTTTGAAGAAGGAAAAGTAGATGGCGAATCTTTCATCATATATGTGCAACAATCAGCACAGATCCTCCTCTTTCGAGAGTGGAAACTCATTTGGGGGCTTTGAGCGGAGTCTGAGCCGCGCGAGATAAAAAGAGCGCTGGCTACTATGTTGCAAACAGCCTTCGTCTGGGTCCGAACCTGAAGCTGACGACGGAGCCAACTGCCATCTTGTTCAGGCTTAACTATACAATTGTGTGCCTTTAGGACAATCAGAAATGATGAATCGTGAGTACTCTTGCCTTGAGGATTCAAGCTAACTACCTTTCTAGTAATGCTGAAAGGTAACATGCTATGCGAGAGCCGCCGCGATTATATCTTATGTCTAGATACGTCTACTCGCGACAATAAACATTCCCATCTTGGTACTATTACCTTGAGGCTCTACCGGCCTTTGACAAGTGTAAGACCGTTGCCTTCTCGAGCTTCTTCATAACAGGAAGTGTTTTGTAAGGAAATATAGGATGATTCTGCTAGGAAAAAACTATGTATTATAGGCCATCTCAGAAATATCTTACTCGTCATTACTCACAAACATGGATTGTACAGAAAAAAAAGGATCAAATCGCTTTTTTTTTTGAGCTAAAGAAATCTTCTTTGTTTATCCGGGAGCAACCCCAACTATAACCTCACCCGTACCTTTGAATGTTTTTTAGGCTCCTGAAATAATAACGATCGGTTACTATTCCTAGGAGCTCTCAGACCTTTCGTGCCACCACAATGTGATTGGCGAGAGCATGTAGATCCTAGGAGTTGAAGCGCTAGTTCGAGAGAACTGTGACTGCTAATGCCAAGAGTGAAAGTATATAAAAGAAACACCAATTTATCCTTCAGAGAAAATACCCAAGTTTCAAGCACTTCTCAAGGTCTCATGAAGTCTGCTGACTCTGCTCATAAGTTCAGTGTCTGTCAGTATCCTGAGTCTGTTTTTCTAAGCCCCTCAGCCAGAGCAAAAGCCTAACAAAATACTGATTTACGCAGATTGTCTGATACCGCAAAACCCGAAAACCTGATCGATATCCGATATCTCCCATTTCCCATTCGGTGAGAGTTGCAAGACCGTGTCTTGTATGTTCCTGAGCTATGAGTTTATTATTTATGGATAATTTCTAAATGGAAGGTTCAAGTGACTCTCACTCTTGTACCAGAGGAGGCGCGAGAAATTGCAGGGGGCATGTGGCTGACTGAATTTAGTAGCATATATTCACAAAGATCTGAGAGAGAAAGATCCTAGCTTGATACCCCGGCCTGATTAGGCCCTTTTTACTTGCGCATGCTCTTTTTGTCATTTATTCGGACGCAAATGGTGTGCTTCCGCCGATGAGCTGGACCAACGATAGCCCCTCCCACGCAAGTGAGCTTGATCCATGACTCGCTCTTCTCCATCCATTGCCAGACATCGACATAAACGAATGGCTATGAGATATCTGAGCATTTCGCAAACTTGATCTAAACTAATACTTATTTAGATGAGATTTATATAGCGCCTGAGTACTACTTCAGAAACTCAGAAGGCCCTGAATGGAGTACCTCTCTTGAAAGAGACAGTCTGAAGATGCCACTCATAAGCACGCAAGTGGCTAATATGACGATATATAATCAGTCATACCATGAAGATCGAGAGCCTCGCTTGACAGTCTTCAGTCTGTATCATTCCACTCTGACTTATAGGCATCCTTTTGCCCCCTGGCCCCAGCTTATCCGACCATGGTTCTTCGTGCCGTAGGACTTGAAAACCTTCAATCGAGTCATGATAGTCGTGAAAACAGGAAAAGCTCATATATTGGAGCGAAGACGCGGCATTCTAGTTTGCTAACCTGTTCAGACTTGACGAGATAACCAAAAGGCCGTATTCTACGCGCTGCCCCTCGGCGTTCCAAGTTCATACTGAAAACCCAGATCACAGTCTCTAGGACTGTCAAGGTACCCGCTACTTATCTTATCATATTGCCTATGTTTCGATACTGTTGACAGGGTAAGACTGTTGTGATTTGAAGCTGGTGCAGATCAGGACCCAAGCCGCATCATCGAATTAATTTAATTCTGCACCACTATCTATAAGGAGAACCGAGCCAAGTGAAAGCCAGCTGGACTTCGTCTTGTATCCCAGAATGAATAACCCACTTTCTTTGAATCACTACAATAACGAATACTCCTGGAATAGCAAAAAGTTTAGTATATGGACAAGACGCGACAACCTACTTCTGAATACTTGGGTTATTTCTGAAGGCATATTAGAACTTAGAAAATGGTACGCCTCCAGACTCGTTTGATGATAGCCTGGCCTTTTCGGTAATCAGCTTAGTCAGTGGTGTTCTGGGTTCGTATTCGATAGAGCGACCCATTATTTACTGATGTAAGGTAATTACAGAGGTCATGTCCAGCCTGCACAGCCACCGCCTTTAAACAGATAAGCCACAATACTTGGAAAACCTGTAATTTGAGTGTTACATGAAACAGGTATTATACCGTATGATACCATTACCGTGTGGTTTCATCCACATGACATTTCCACTCGGCCTCCGCCGATTCGATATTATTTTGAACACCCCTCAGGAACTGGCATCTAGGCAAAATTGCCCGTAAAATCAACGACGCTAGTTCCGCGAGGATCGAATGGGCAAGCATAGCTTGGTACTCGTGCAACGAATTGACCATCTTATCGTAGGCCAAAAACATCGGAGGCTAGAGCTTTTCCTAACACCAGCTAGTTCACTAATGCTGTTCGCCGGACCACTCAGGCTGGCTTTGCCCAGACCTCAAGAAATATGAAGCTCGACGCAGTAGCTAGAGTACTCGCTGACCATTCGGTTCAAACTGACTGTCCTATCCAAGTCATGCTGATAATTCCAGTGGCTCTGGGCCCTGGGAGATCTATCTTTGTAAAGTGCCTTTGGCAGTTCGGTTCCACCTGCTGCCCTCTACTCTTTTTTGTCGTTATTTCTCGCTTTTCTGCTGCTTATGTGACAGTTTAGCTGAAGATTTCCCCAACCTCCGCAAAGCAACAATGAGGCTTTCTTCGTCAACGCTCGAGATGATTTGTGTTATGATGCCTACGCACACACACTGTATTTAGCTGCAGGCACCGAGCTAGTATTGGGTTCGAAGACTATCATATATCAAACCGAGGTAACACCACTAGACAATGCCGGGCTCACGCAAGGCTCTCTGTTATCTTTGCATTCTTCAACTGTGATCTGGTCGATCAACCGGCCAGTTTTTGCGGTGGGGTATCCGCCTTCATCGACGACTACTTCCACTGGCGAGTTGGCTGGAGTGCCGGAGAGAATCTGGCCACAATTCAGTCAGAGGACATAACCCGGATCGAAGCCTGGGCCCAGAGAACGGAGTCCTGCTTCGCTGCGGAAAAGACCGAACTTATTGACATTACCCGAAAGAGGAAAGAGCAGAGCCAGGGCCAGCTTATCATGAATGACAATGTCATCAAACCATCTACGACCGCCAATCTCTTGGGAGTAATTCTCGACCACGAACTATGGTGGAAGGAACATGTACAGCAAGCCGTTAAACGAGCCACCAAGATCAATACTGCGCTGGGCGGGCTGCGACAGCTCCACGAAGCGTGCGTCTCACCAGTGGTTGACTATGCCTCAACCGTCTGGCATGATCTACTCCGAGACAAGACCCATCTACGACAGTTGTGTACCATACAAGGAACGGCTCTCATCCGCGTCCTATCCGCTTTTCGGACGGTGGCCATACCACACTCGATGTAGAAGCACATGTACTGCCAACACATCTTCGTCTACACCACCGCACACAAACCACTATCACGAGACTACATAACCCCAAAACATCCTATATGGAGCGCCTTACTTCGGGCCAAGAGAAGACGCAACAATCGAGGATCGTTCGCTCGGTTCCAGCTATCAGAAAACTACGAACTTGGAGAGACTACAGAAACCGAAATGACTGACCCAACTCCGCTACCACCATGGCGAAAAGAGGCGTTCTCACAAATCAAGATTGAAACAGACAGGGAAACTGCACGGTCAACTGCGGAAATCGTGGTGTACTCGGACGCCTCGGTGGACGGGAAGAACACCTAGGCGTCGCAGCTGCCATGCTCGACGAAGCACTGGAAACAACCGACAGCATACAAGTTCAGGTCGGACCTATAGAGCAATGGTCAGTTCACACTGCCGAGCTCATTAGGATCTTGTACGCCATGAAAATCATCAACAAGCTTGCCCTCCATCACTGGAGAACATCCCATGCGTGGGTAAGATCGGCCACTGTCCTCAGTGAAAGCAAGTCAGCCCTACAAGCAGTTCAGAACTCCAGAGCACAAAAACCATCAATAAGCGCACAATGATCTGAAATTGATTCAAGTCATTTTCAAGGAGTAGAGTGTGGCCGTAGTAGTCCTCGAGATACTCCTTTGCCACATTCAATCGCCCCAAGGATCGTTCAATCTCGGAGGCAACAAGCGAAAAGCTGGTCATGACTTGGCGCTCCATAAGAGATCGTGTAGGAGGCATGATCCATTGCTTAAGCTCCTCATGGGCTTCTTCAAACTTCTCTTGGAGGTTGAGAGTTTTGAGGTGGGAAATGAATGGGTGTAGGTGCCACGCATGAAGCCTTCTGTCAGCATGACAGTGCAGACTTGAGCAACATCGGCGGCTCAAAGCTTGAGAGTATTGGTATTTTGCTTCCAGCCGTGCCAATGTGCTTTGGCGGTAGGAAATTGCTGCTTCTATGTAGCCCGCTACCGGTTTCCCCTGTCTCAGCAACGTTTGTGCTTCTTGCAGGTCCTCTTGAGATGTGTAGGCTGCTCCAAGTTCTGAATTGGCAACAAGACATTCCAATGCCGCTTCTCTCAGGACCGAGGGTAGTTCACTACTTTTGTTTCGCATTAGTGTATAAGACAGACATGGTGCTAGTCATCTTCCATATGAAAGGAACCTAATAATCCAAAAATAAGAAAGTGAGATTAATACCATAATACCAAAAAGGAAGTCTCATCTCAAAGCGGACTCCTCGGAACAGGGTCGGAATAATTTTAACACTCACAATGCTCTTGTTGATATGAACACGGGACAAAGTGTTTATAAATGCCTTTAAGGGTTGAATCTATTCATATAATGCCTTAGCACAATCCAGAAAGACAGAGTTGATACCGAGTCCGAAGATATAGTATCAATGCATAACCATGTGTTAGAGACTTGCTCGTAAAAACTTTCCAATGCTGTACACGGAATTGCTCCTGGCGCCTATATATCATTCCCAAACGCAATAATACTGTGCCTTCACTGGGCTTCTATCCGATCTCGTTCAGTAATTCCAGCCACTATGCTGCACATTCAAATAAGATTGTCCAGCCCAGGTCGGTTTGCTTCTATAGAGCTTCATGGCCCTTTCATATCAGGCGCTTGGGGCCATATCTAGGATGGCTCAGCCTAGAAATTACAGTCCTCACATGTAATATCAAAACTGACTAACTAAATAAAACTACGAAATCGGCAATTTGGTAGGACATGCGGACAAAGAATGATATGCAATTTTTTGTGAGGTGTCTGATATTGAACTGGGTAAATCCCCAGAAGTCCACATGCAGATCCACCATATTTTGACAATATTCACCATCAGAGCTTTCCCCCCATGTAAGTGGTAAAAATATTGAAACCCCAAGTGAGATGGCCGTTCATGTTGCCCTCATTTATGATGATGAGGCGGTAGAGTAAGCTGTTCATAACTTGAAAGTTTAATTGTATAAAGCAACCAGTTGAGTGAACTGAACTATAGTAATGAACAGGCAATTAGTGATGGCAGGGAAGGGAGAGTGGGGTGTAGATTCGATGAAATGAACAATCTGCTCAGCCGAGGTTTGAAATAAACAGTTGTTTGTACTTCCTCGTTTTACAAACCATCCCAATTTCCAAAGATCTCTCTCATTATGACCAAATAAACCAAATTGTGAGGCCAGACCGGTTGAATAACTTTGGAAATTAAATGTTTGCATAGAAATTAATTGACCAGGTTACCTAACCCGTCGACTCAATCTCTCCCCTCTATCGCTCAGGCAACCCGGTTGATAAACTCAATTTAATCACCGGTCACAGCAGTTCTGGTCCGCAAATCTTCTTTTCCTGCCCTCCAGCCATATTTAAATGTTCTATCAAGGATGTTGCTAAGATATGCGCAAACTTGGGGTACCCGTGGATGCAGGAAGCTTCGAGGATAGTCGGCTCCCGATCCGAAGTTCAATTTCATCCATGACAGAATTGCTACTGTAGTGTTGGATCACATGGCTGCTTTGTGAGAAAAAGACCGAGGCCCTCAATCTTTAATCTCCCCCAACCAGATCCTCACTTTTTAATACCTCGCTATTTTCCGATTTATAGTTTATGGCGAATTTGAAGCCTTCATGGTATCGTACTTACAAACGTGTGAACTGAAAAAGCAGTCGCATAAAGGATTATGTCCTCATCCAAAGATTTTCACCATGTTGATTAATTGGGCTCGTCATTACATCATAGCTGCTCAGGAATGGGTGCGTGTTAAATCCACGCGATTCTCCGGTTTTGGCAAACACATCAAGAACTCGAAGCGTATATACTATGGGACAAACATTTGGTGCTCTTTCAGCGTCTTGTATATGTAGCCAGTGTTATGTATGTGAAATTCTGTACAGCTGATCCCCTTAAATGCACTCCACCTTGTCTTGGCCTTCAAGTATCTTTGCCTCGCCATTTTGCTTTCTCCACATACGGGCATAAAGGCCTTCCATACTCACTAGTTCCTCATGGGTACCGCTCTCGGCCACCTGGCCATCGCTTAGAACTAGAATGAGTTCTGCCGACGTGATGGTGCTTAGCCGATGGGCAATGATGAGCGTGGTTCGGCCGTTGGAGAGAGTAGCTAGGGACTTCTGGATATGCTCTTCTGTTTTAGTGTCGAGTGCAGACGTAGCCTCATCCAGCAGTATGATTTTAGGGTTCTTCAGGATAGCTCGAGCGATTGCCACACGTTGCTTCTCACCGCCGCTGAGGCGCAGCCCACGCTCTCCAACTTTGGTGCTGTAGCCATCTGGAAAACCCTTGATCTTGTCATGAATGCCGGCCTTGGAACAAGCCTCGTGCACATCTTCATCACTCGCGTCCTTGTTGGCGTACTTTAGATTGTACATCAAAGTTTCGTTAAAAAGCGTTGTATCCTGCGGAACCACACCGATGTTTTGACGAAGAGAATCAATCGTGATATCTTGGACGTCATGTCCGTCGACGAGAATTTTGCCATTTTCAGGATTATAGGATCGGAAGAGGAGACGGAGAACAGTAGATTTGCCCCCACCAGACTCTCCCACCAAAGCTGTAGTCGTTCCTGGTTGACAAGTGAACGTGAGTCCAGTCAACACAGGATTCCGCGCATCATATGAGAAACTAACATTCCGGAACTCAATCTTTCCCTGGCAAGTGGCCAGTGGGGAAACGCAATGGCTGTCAGTGACTGTTGGCTGCTCTTTAAAAAGCTCCAACATACGCTCGGCATTGATCAAAGACGACTGTATGGAGACATAGAAGGCCCCAAAGAAGCTCAGGGGACCTTGTAACTGGGCCATGTACATCAACAGGGTAACAAACCGACCCACGGGTTGCTGGAGAGAAGAGACTTGATACACAGCGATGAAGCACGTGACCAGTAAACAGGCCAACAAGACAGTGTTTTGACTGGCGTTTAACAGGGTCCCACAGAGGAATGTGTAGTACTCCGCATTCTGGTAGTTGCAGATAGCGCGACGGTATCGGTCAAACTCATGTCGTTCAGCATTGAAGTATTTCACCGTTTCGTATGACATCAACGAATCATTTCTGTGAGCAAAGTCCGTTGCAAACCCCCCGTTCCCTTCTCCATAGTCCAAGATCGCTGCAATATTGCAGCACATGATTAACGTGCTTTCTCGTGCCTCCGGGAGACTAGGCGATCGGCTGTGAAGATTTTTTAAAAGGAAGAAGCTGGACCGAGTGACAAACTGGTCATATGGTATAAGCTTGAAAATAACACCATGGGCAGCCGCAAAAGAACTGACCAGTGTGTGTTCCTCAGTCGGTGCGATTAGAATATTGTTGAACAGCTGAATCATGCATTCCCGCGCTTTTGGAAATCGGTCCACACTGAGTTATGCTTTCGAGAAGTAAAAGAACATCTGCAAAGTATCCGGACGAGAGATAACGGCAAAATAGTGCTGAATTTGGCCAGTTCTAGATTACTGATCGATATCCTGATTGTACCAATCTCTGGAAATGTCTATCCAGTGATGGCGGACTGTCTCATCGGAATTCTCCACTGCAGCACGATAGCGTGCTAGGTCCCCCAAGCATTCTGTCCAGATTTCTTCAAATGTGGAGACCTGCTCTAGAAGAAGCGTCACCATCGAATACGAGAAATATATGAAGCCTAGCATATGGTCCTGCACACTGGGGCTGGGGAGCCTTGTGCGAAACAGCTCCAGATAGGAGTAGATTCCGTAGCGCCACATGCGTCCAGGCATCTCGTATCTTTGAGCCAGGCTTCTCAAGATTGGGCTGGCTGCCGGATGCTGCGAAACAATGAAAAAGTCAAAATGCTTGTGGAGGAGTGTTTGGTGCAACGAGGTGCACAAGCTCCATTGTTCATCCGATAGTCCCGCGGTTTGGTCTATTTGTGAGACGATATCCACCACATTAATGCATTCTCTTTCTGCAATAACTAACTCATCGTATATTTCTCTCACTTCATTGAGCAGCTGGTTTTCGGGGATGGGATTGGCCAACTGTTTGTCCATTTGTATGTTTGAAGTGTGTCCTTTCATATTGACGGCTTCCGTCTCATACCCTGGGACTTGATCAATGTAGCTGAGATTGATGGTCCTGAAAAAAAAGGATGTAGATGCTCGTTTAAGTAGATGGCGAAAAGCCCCATTGATGTGACCTAGAACGCCCGGGTGTATCAGGTTCTGCCGTGCCCTAGTTCTAGACTGTTCCAGGTGTTCTAATCATAGTTTCTGCAACATCGGGGAACTTCTTAGAGAGTGGGTGCCATAGGCGTATTTACGTGGCCGATACCAAAACATCTTGTCATACAGTACGCCCGGGTGGAGCTTTTGCTGTGTGCCGGTCGAAACTGATCCACTTAAAGAGCATGCTAATGATTTGTATTATTTTTTGTCTTGATTTCCTTTTTTTACTCTTATAGTTTCTGTTTTTCTTTTCTTTTCTTTTGATTTTCTGCTGAACTTCAGAGGTAGGAGATTTATCAAGTGGGGTGCGCTGCTGCTCTTGTTGATCTTGTTCAGGCAGAGCCATTGTTACGAGAGCTATTCAATGGTATGGATTTATTAGTATTTCATCTTAATCAAGGACAAAATAAATACTTATACGGGATCAACAGATCAAACGAAAATATTATTAATAAAATTGGAATAAATGAAAATAGAACAGATGAAAATTCAATGAAAGAAAAAATAGAATAAACGAAATTGAAATGAATAGGAATAGAATAAATGAAAATAGAATAGATGAAAATAGAATAAATGAAAATAAAATAAATGAAAATAAAATAAATGAAAATAAAATAAATGAAAATAAAATAAATGAAAATAAAATAAATGAAAATAAAATAAATGAAAATAAAATAAATGAAAATAAAATAAATGAAAATAAAATAAATGAAAATAAAATTAGGAAGCGACCGCTTGAACTCTCTACGGATTATCCCCGTCCGAGGTGCAAATATAAGTCCTGCACAATAAACTTGAAGGGGGGCCTGATCAACTATCTGGTGATTTTTCAGAATAAAGCGCTTTCCATCGTGAAGGAAATCCGAAATCAGGGAAGAGTCGTTACCCTAAAGCTGTCAGTGCATACCATGTATGATTATTCTCGGAACTTACCGATGTGGACGTTTGGAGGCGATCAAGAATACCTGATACTTCTGACGTAAGGCCCAGTAGACTCATTGCTTCCACCCAGTGCAAAAAGTGTACCTGGAGAAATAAATAAGCATTGTGCATCATGCCAGACAAGTCCGTGCATTGTAACAGATGATGCGCCCAGTATCGACACGCGTATTTCGGTGGGGGAGGTATATAAAGCTGAATCGAATCATCGCTAATTTCATTCCTTTGCGTGCCTTCGCTTGGCAGTTTGCAGATGTTTTTCTCCAGGCTGTCCTGCATGATCTGACGGCATCGTTCTGCAAGACACTGGTTTGTATATTTTCCATCGATCCAGAATTTGCTTTTGTCTTTGTGGTGATCCAAAAGAAAATCTCAGAATGACAAATGGAGGAGCCTGACTGGTGTGTCGAAATTGTTTGGTACACTGAGCACCGAGTAGAGCTGGTCTAATCGACATTTGACATCATCTGACTCTCTGTCTATTAGGTGGCTTAGGGAGTTGATCGAGAGCGGAGTGGCAAGAATAATGATCACCCCAACTACCTCCTTGAACTCTTTAAGTAATTCCCGTGACTCTGTTTCATTCTGTCCAGTGAGAAGTTGCTTTAGCACGGGAATATGTGCTGTCCATCTTGGACACATAGGTTGATTGGTCCGTCAATATCGCTTCCAGTCGCTTTTGAGGGTTCCATTTTGCATCACCGATAAAACGACATACGGTAGCAGCTGCAATGAACAAAGGGACGGCCCTATCAACCAATATCTTGGTAGCTGGGACTCCGGGCCAATCTGGTGGCAATGAGCGCCTCTGCTTTAGGCGCAGGAACTGATCCTCAAAATACAAGGATATGTCATGCGCTATCACTGGCTCTTCGATCTCATGTAGGACCAAATCCTGATGGGCATCGGTGATCCCTTCGAAGCCCAGCCTGATCGGCAACTCAGGTCTGCTTGTCAATAAAACCCGTAGTTGTACGGAAGTTGACTTTTGAACTCGTGGCAAGAGCCGGAGAATAGTCCCTATATCGTCTTCTGAATCGTATTCATCTAGAGCATCAATCACGATCACTCTTCTTGTGGTCTCTTCTCGCTGCTCAATTCCAGATAGTGGATCCAGTAGAAGCCGTTCAAATTGTTCCCTCAACACCTTTTCCGAAATATTCGGGTCATCCTCAATTGCCCTCTGAACTCGAGGCAGCATTTGAGGTATGCTGATGACTAGTTGCTCGGTCAATGGTTCTATCTGATATCTGATACCTGATTTCACCATGCTCATTCTCTTTCCTCTGAGCTAAGTCCACCACGATCAGGAATCAGGGCACGGTTCCATGTTCGCCTCAGCCACCTTCATACAATTATCACCAAGAAGCTAGAAGATTGGTGAGACTCGCCCCGTCAGCATTCACCTCCGACCGCCAAAGCCATTCCCACCGACCGAAGCGACTCTCCAGATGTGGCCTGAGCTTTTACTTCCCTCCACTGCATCTTTCCCTTCTCCAATACACAGCCAAGAACGATCCATTGGGTGCGATATATGTCTCAGTGCTGGTTACCCCGGAACCCACCCCATATCTGGCTCTACCTGGAACATGGTGAGCATGCAACCCAATAGAGCTAGATTTTATTGGGTAAACTAGTTCAAACTCTATGATGGGATTGAATGCTGGAAAACACAGGACCGGTTAGGCGATATATGGGGCAAACTATGAGTGAGATCTTGAGAACAAGTGCAAGGCCTAAATGGCTACCACCTTTCTTTGGTCGTATCCTATATGTACCTGCAGCTAGACTATGTCTTCCTGTGTCGCTTTAGGGCTAGCCATTCCAGGCGACACAAATTCTGCCTCCATTGCCAAACAGATACTCTCCAATCTGCAGCACGTCACTAAGATATAGTAGAGCATCAAGGCGAGAGATCTTTATTACGGCTAGTCTGGCACAAAAGAACACTTCACAAAGACTACTCCTCGATTTCTACAGGCCAAATTACGATTGACCATTCATGTCTGTATAAACGTTGATTTGAAGTTGGACAAGCCCAAAATTGATGGGTACGTGGACCGACCTAAACAGCAGATGAATTATCGTTCTAATGCAGATAGTGGATAATTCATCGAAATAAAGCGTCAGTTTTATCCGGATTGATATCAGAATACTTCTTCAAAAGAGGTTCCAAGATCGCTATAACAGGATTATGACTTAGGGACCTCAGCTTACCAAACAGATAGCCACAGAAGTTCAATGAATATTAAATTCGCTATACCAGATGGAAAGTAGCGAATTGAACAGTAGAGCCGATATTTGCTCTATATGAGGCTCATGCAGGACATGGAATTAGAAGAACACACACCAACACAGTGCTTTGTTTCAAGAGCAGAGGCTTTTAGTTCTCGGCAGATATATGTGGAAGGGAAGCGTCAAAGTTTTGTGTCCAGCTTATCGTGGAGGAGTGCGTATATGTTTGCTGGAAACGTGTAGCAAGACCACTCAGAATATCGAACATATCTCCCAGGCTGCATGAGTTCTCTTTAAACAGTTGTTGAATGGGCCCTGTTATGAATGAAAGACCGGGCGTATCAGGTAGGGGCTTATTGTTTCCCACGTCAGGTTGAAAGACCTTGAGACATTTGGCAAGGGTTTGATGAGCAAATGGACTTAGTGTCCGAAGATGCTGTATGTAAGACTTAGCCAGCTGGCCTGAAAATATGCGGGTATATTGTCCTGAACATCTTGGATCACTGACCTTCTCTACCGTTCCGTAGAGAGTTATTTCCTTTGGGTAGGCCCGCATATGCTTCAGAAATAGATCCCCTAGTGCCTTGTGCTGCTGAAGAAACCATTCTACTGATAGTGCTTCATACCCAAGAGCGGCGCGAACAATGTCTTCGAAAGATATCTGTCTAAATTGGAAGTGACTTTCCGCTTCGACTTCCAGGGCGATTCTTTGAGCGCTTGATAATTCTCCTGGTGCAGAGGGAAACCAACGCCACGAGGTCAACTGAGGAGGCGCAGGTATTGATCGAACTAGGATTTTTCTCATTTTCTCGCAATTCGACTGTTCAGAAAGAGAGGGCTCATGCGGCTCTGGCAAGGCAGTGAGGAACGAATTGAGCACACTCGGAGGGCGACTCTCTAGTATGTGCTTTACAAGGTCCATATCGCGAAAGAAACCGAAGCGAAATCCCTGAAGAATGGGCTTTAGGTCATAAGCCCGCAGCGTAACGATTGCATATTCTTCCCACCATCGATCTCGCACAAAGAATTGAGGGACCTCTAACTTTGACAGGAAAATATTGGGAGATGCTTCCATCAAAGTAGGAGCATGACTGGGAAGCACCATACTGGATCACCTCGGGAAACACAGCTGTCGTTTTATCGAGGAATGGGAATGAATACAGGTTTGAAGCCACCTTGAGACATATTGGAGCGGCAACGTCCACACATAAATCCAGGTATCAGCAGTCTAGAAATGACTTGACTCGTCCTGTAGCCCCAACGCACTCGAATGCTGAGAATATGAGAGTGGCGGAGAATTGGGATGACGATTTGGATGATGGGGCCGGAGAAACCAAGGACGGCAACGAAGATGCCCCGAAAGGTCTAGATGATGTCTTGAAGCTGGCCAGGGAAGCAAAGGAGAAAGAGAAGGCAGATAGGAGAAAAGACCGGGCGACACAAGGCATGGGTGAAGGACCTACAGAGCCTGCCGGCAGGCAGGTCAATTCCGCTACTGAAAAAGACGCGGATGATCGTATTCTGTTAGTGTTGAAGGCTTTCAAGGTGCTACAGAACGAGTTCAACGCGAAGTTCAGGGCCATGTGGGCATAGACGGCTTTGGATACATCATTGCTGTATGGGGAATCAGTCTGTCCATGAGAAGTGTGAGAGTAACCAATACCATCTTGTAGAATCCTATTCCGTGAATGCTTCTGTTTATATATAAAAAATATATAACTTATAGACTGCGATAATCCCATGGAAATTATATGAGCGGGAAATGGGCCTTACCTCAAGGCCCATGGACGGGCTTTTTCGCAGTCTAATAATACCTCCCTCGAAATATGAATCAGATAATTCGAATAACACTCAGGGGCGTCATTTTAATGATGAAGGCAAGATACCCATAGTGGTTTCTTGGGTTACGACGCACTCTACTCGGGGGCTATGGGACAGCCTCTTCATTCCGCACCCCTCTCGCGATGCGATAGCTAATGTAATCGCCAGAACCACTCTCTGTAACCAAAAGTACAGTTAGTTTACGGTGGTAGTAGCTGTATTTACCTTAGCAATTCCCACTAGTAAGGCACACAGCGCGTGGCCAATCACCTGATGATAGGGCCAAACTCTCGGCTATAAATAAGAAAATGTCTCCCTCTTAATCTCTCGTACAGTATTCATGTCCTAAGTTTGGATTCCTCTCTCCTTTCCGGCGGCTAGAATATATTCATCCATTTACCAGCTGCCTGTTTTCATTTACTACCACATATCCAACAAAATTCAATAACCTCATCTGACACACATTCAAGAACAGCCCTCCGTTCACTGCTATCTATTTCGCATCTACAATCATGGCGAAACATTCTCTTTCTAAAGGGCGACGCCGCCCGATTGGACCGAGTGTGGGGGCGCAACTTCAGAGAGCATTCCACGTACGAAAGAAACCGAGCTGTGGAAAAGGAAAAGAGGGGAGAGGCCGGATCCTGCTATCTACCCCGTCCATCCAATCACATACGTCCACCTCGCTAGCCTCTTCAGGACTTCTGCCAACTCGGCCAGCGTTTACGTATGCAAGCCTCACACCGAGGAGCTCTCTCTTGCAATCTGCTCCCCTTGTCAACCTCCCTACGGAGCTGAAGTTGCTGATAATCCACCATGTCCATGTTGCCTCTATCTTTGCTTTGTTAGGTGTCAGCCGGGAGTTCTGGGGGCTTCGGGGACTCCTAGAGCCTAAACTGATAGCCGCTGCTCGAAGGGTTTCTAGTTTACTAGTGCCTAAGCCGGCAATACGGAGATTTGAGAAAGACATTCCGGATGACATTAAGAGTTGTGGAAATGGTCAGTGCTTGTCTTTCCGATTAAATGGTGAATCAAACGAACCATACTGGAAGACTGTCAGGCTAGGAAGGGACCCTCAGATTACGATGCCCTGGAATGACGCGCTGGGCAGCACTGCTAAGTCTACTATGTCAGTCACGGTTTGGCCTAGGCTACAGAGTCAGAGTGAGCCAGATTTTCTGAATAAGCCAGAGCTTCGAAACCCAAGGATCTTTGGCGGAGGGCGGCTATGTCTTGGATACGAGAAAATGGGATTTGAGTCTTGGAATCTCGTTGTCCGTAGGATCTCAGACTGGGGGCTTGTGGGAGAGCGATCCCTGTTCCAGGGACGGCCGTTGCTTATCAACAATGACAGTGACTTGGTTGTTCTTCACTCTAAGGACGGAGAGATTCATATTTGGAATCCTTTCCAGGCAGAACCTTGGAAGCTAGAACACGACCACACTATTTTCGAGCGGCCCAAAATCCTACCAAATGGAACCGGCTTCGTCACCACGTCGCGCAAATCAGAAGAGAATATCTTTGAAGACGTCCGAGTCGTCGTCTGTCAATCTGTCTTCTGGCCTGATACTAAGAATTGCCCAGACATAGAGCTCACATCTTTTTGCGTTCCGTTATTATCTTACTTTCCTGGAATTGAGACCAGAGGCTATCATGCCTTATATAACTTTAGCGTCATATGGGAGATTGGCCGGAACGGCATTTTGTTCTATTCATCATTGATTGGAAAAATCGCTATATCATACTCTGGTGAAGAGCTTGGAATGACACTGGACAAGAAAGAGGAGATTATTGGAGAATTTGCGGATGGTACTCGCGTCATCCATCACAAAGATCAAACTGCATATGCCCCTTCCTACGTGCGAATCATGAAGGATGACAAACTTGGCTTCGAACTACGCCATTGCAATGATTTCATTGGCATTCTGCTTTTTCTGGATACTTTTCTTATCATTGTGGACAAGGACATTGAATTTCCACTACCGCATCTCCGATTCAGGGTTTTCACGAGAGATGGAGATATGATATATGGCCTGCGCTTAGGCCCTGAATATTCCACAAGTTACCCACGCATCTTTGAGGAAGGTCATAGTATCGTGTTGTACACAAAGGACTTGTCGAAAGCAACCGTTTGGGATTTTGGGGATATTTTCCAAGCTAAACCGGTGGCTGGATGTGAAGCGAACGAAAAAGCGAATCAAAATTCGGAAGCACGCTACAACCTTAGGAGGAAGATTCGTCAAATTTCTCATCAATGAAGAAAGGCGCTCACTTGAGTTGGCTATTGCTAATGGATTACACCTATGCGTATATATGGTTTCTATTACAACCTGAAAGTGGAATAAGAGCTCTCATTCTATGGGATCACTATATTTCTAGACCCAACTAAGACATGTCGAGCAATAACAAATATTATATTCAATTTCACTGTCGCATTTTGCTGGTTATTTAAGCTTGGGCAAGATCACATAAAAATGGTAGGCCATATGGAGGGAACAATTCGAAGATACTAAGGAGACTTTTTGTCAAGGTTGCTACAGGCTGCCACGTTTGCTATATCGAATCGCCTTAGCCTCTACGATATTTGTAAGATTCTCTGTATGTTAAAAACTAGTTCCTTGAATCTCGGGTAGATTAGGCTTTGCATTTGCCCAGCATGGCAGAATATCGTCGACCATTTTACCCCGAAGTCACTCTCCGTACAGACCACATAGCCGGTATCTTCATCATCCTTCCAAAACATGAAATGACCGGTAACTAAGGCGGTCTTGGAACTGTCCAAACATTCACTGCGTACGCGGAGAATGGCCTCTCGACGCCTAGCATTCTTTTCATGCTCTCCCAGGTGCTGGAAAGCCTCGAGCCCCCCTGGCGTGACAGTGGAGATGACCTCGCTCCCCTCGTATAACGCGAAGACAGAAAGATCAAGAGTTGTCTAAGATGATCCAAGATGTAAGTCTTGTCAGAGCCAGGCAAGCCGTACAACCCAATAACGATTAGCTGCTTGCCATTGGCTTTCTGGTTGTCGGTGCTGTTCTTGTTTTGGTTGGACATATTTAACGGAATGCATCTGAGGAGCAAAGTGTCCGCACTTACTCTTTTTAAGTAATATTCATTTTACTGAACTGCCCAATCTTTCCCTGAACGTAGGCCGAGCTAATGTATCGGACTTCAATTACTATATTAGGTAGTCACGGATAACTAAACCGACAATTGCCATGTCGGGAAGGAACAGGGAAGGGGTCACACCGGGTTACTCCAGCTCAGAGACTTATTATATACTGAAAGGTAATGATCACCGGTCGATTAAGGAGGCGGTGGGTAATTTTCGGCCTTCCTCATCTTTCCAGGGGTGAGAACTCGTCATCAAGGGAGCTGCTGACAAAACTTCAGTCGAATCAAAAGATCCCCGACAGACCATGGGGTCTTTCCTTCAGAGATTGGTACAATGCTGGATACGAAACCTCTCTCTCAAGCGCCAGCTTTGCAGAGCGTGGCATCGTGCACGCATCCGTGAGGAGCTTCAAGAAAGGCGAATGGCAAGTTCTCCTTTACAAAAGCTCAGCGAAACCTCAGATGTCTTGTTTTCCATCACCCGGGCCCAGCATGACGGAGTGTTTGTTCGGAATCTACCTCGCCCTCTATCATTCCGCCACCTTCCCGTCTGTGTATACATGACCGCCAAGTTCTCTCTACGATGGGGCTTTTTTCGAACTGTCGCGTTCCTCAGCCAAGAGAAGAATTATCGAGCTATGTGTGAAGTTATCAATGCTGGGAAAGACCATAAGTTGGCCCAGGTGGCTGTTCGCCACGGGATGAGTCCAAAAGTCTCTCTTCTAAATTCACAATGAGCGCCATGGCAATCAACAAAGTTCAGGAACTGCCCGTGAATCTCATCCAAGAAGCTCTCACTGTTGTTGCAGCCAAGAACCTCGCTCAACGTGGTGTGTCCTGTATCAATGTTTGCTTTCAGGAAATGGGATACAAAGGCTCTCTAAGCAGGGGTCAGTCACCACTTCGTTTAAGGTATATATGACGCTGAAAGAATCTAGATACAATCTCTGATGTTATTACCAAGTACATATAACAATAAGAATCTGAATTCCAATACAAGATTCCAATTTATCTTTTGATCTGATCTTGATTTTTACCTGTATCCCCACTCCTATTTGTTCACCTTGAATATCCTCACTTCTGTTGTATCTCACTTTATTTTCATATGTTCCTTATTCCCAGTTAACCTCCTCAGCCATTGCGCAACAGTTAGGCAGTTGCTGGGAAGGACAATGTCCATATACCAGCCCGTTAACTCGCCCAATCAGTGGCGTGAGAAACGGTAGTCAGGGACTGACAGCACGCGGCATAGAGTATAGCTTGTGCATGCTCCGAAGCAAATGGGAGATAAATTAGATGGTCTATTACAATTAACCCAAATTTTAGACCGATAAGACCTTATTGAGACACCGAACCCTGCCAAAGTTCAGCATCCCCCGAGGGATAGGGAAAACCTAAACTGGAGTCGGCCAACTCCTCCACCCCCCGTGGGATAGGCAGACTGCATCTGTTGGGATGGATTTCTGCCCTATACTGGAAAAAGTGTTATTCCTTCTTGATATTTATACTGTTTGTATATGTCTTAGTTGGGTCTAGAAATATAGTGATCCCATAGAATGAGAGCTCTTATTCCACTTTCAGGTTGTAATAGAAACCATATATACGCATAGGTGTAATCCATTAGCAATAGCCAACTCAAGTGAGCGCCTTTCTTCATTGATGAGAAATTTGACGAATCTTCCTCCTAAGGTTGTAGCGTGCTTCCGAATTTTGATTCGCTTTTTCGTTCGCTTCACATCCAGCCACCGGTTTAGCTTGGAAAATATCCCCAAAATCCCAAACGGTTGCTTTCGACAAGTCCTTTGTGTACAACACGATACTATGACCTTCCTCAAAGATGCGTGGGTAACTTGTGGAATATTCAGGGCCTAAGCGCAGGCCATATATCATATCTCCATCTCTCGTGAAAACCCTGAATCGGAGATGCGGTAGTGGAAATTCAATGTCCTTGTCCACAATGATAAGAAAAGTATCCAGAAAAAGCAGAATGCCAATGAAATCATTGCAATGGCGTAGTTCGAAGCCAAGTTTGTCATCCTTCATGATTCGCACGTAGGAAGGGGCATATGCAGTTTGATCTTTGTGATGGATGACGCGAGTACCATCCGCAAATTCTCCAATAATCTCCTCTTTCTTGTCCAGTGTCATTCCAAGCTCTTCACCAGAGTATGATATAGCGATTTTTCCAATCAATGATGAATAGAACAAAATGCCGTTCCGGCCAATCTCCCATATGACGCTAAAGTTATATAAGGCATGATAGCCTCTGGTCTCAATTCCAGGAAAGTAAGATAATAACGGAACGCAAAAAGATGTGAGCTCTATGTCTGGGCAATTCTTAGTATCAGGCCAGAAGACAGATTGACAGACGACGACTCGGACGTCTTCAAAGATATTCTCTTCTGATTTGCGCGACGTGGTGACGAAGCCGGTTCCATTTGGTAGGATTTTGGGCCGCTCGAAAATAGTGTGGTCGTGTTCTAGCTTCCAAGGTTCTGCCTGGAAAGGATTCCAAATATGAATCTCTCCGTCCTTAGAGTGAAGAACAACCAAGTCACTGTCATTGTTGATAAGCAACGGCCGTCCCTGGAACAGGGATCGCTCTCCCACAAGCCCCCAGTCTGAGATCCTACGGACAACGAGATTCCAAGACTCAAATCCCATTTTCTCGTATCCAAGACATAGCCGCCCTCCGCCAAAGATCCTTGGGTTTCGAAGCTCTGGCTTATTCAGAAAATCTGGCTCACTCTGACTCTGTAGCCTAGGCCAAACCGTGACTGACATAGTAGACTTAGCAGTGCTGCCCAGCGCGTCATTCCAGGGCATCGTAATCTGAGGGTCCCTTCCTAGCCTGACAGTCTTCCAGTATGGTTCGTTTGATTCACCATTTAATCGGAAAGACAAGCACTGACCATTTCCACAACTCTTAATGTCATCCGGAATGTCTTTCTCAAATCTCCGTATTGCCGGCTTAGGCACTAGTAAACTAGAAACCCTTCGAGCAGCGGCTATCAGTTTAGGCTCTAGGAGTCCCCGAAGCCCCCAGAACTCCCGGCTGACACCTAACAAAGCAAAGATAGAGGCAACATGGACATGGTGGATTATCAGCAACTTCAGCTCCGTAGGGAGGTTGACAAGGGGAGCAGATTGCAAGAGAGAGCTCCTCGGTGTGAGGCTTGCATACGTAAACGCTGGCCGAGTTGGCAGAAGTCCTGAAGAGGCTAGCGAGGTGGACGTATGTGATTGGATGGACGGGGTAGATAGCAGGATCCGGCCTCTCCCCTCTTTTCCTTTTCCACAGCTCGGTTTCTTTCGTACGTGGAATGCTCTCTGAAGTTGCGCCCCCACACTCGGTCCAATCGGGCGGCGTCGCCCTTTAGAAAGAGAATGTTTCGCCATGATTGTAGATGCGAAATAGATAGCAGTGAACGGAGGGCTGTTCTTGAATGTGTGTCAGATGAGGTTATTGAATTTTGTTGGATATGTGGTAGTAAATGAAAACAGGCAGCTGGTAAATGGATGAATATATTCTAGCCGCCGGAAAGGAGAGAGGAATCCAAACTTAGGACATGAATACTGTACGAGAGATTAAGAGGGAGACATTTTCTTATTTATAGCCGAGAGTTTGGCCCTATCATCAGGTGATTGGCCACGCGCTGTGTGCCTTACTAGTGGGAATTGCTAAGGTAAATACAGCTACTACCACCGTAAACTAACTGTACTTTTGGTTACAGAGAGTGGTTCTGGCGATTACATTAGCTATCGCATCGCGAGAGGGGTGCGGAATGAAGAGGCTGTCCCATAGCCCCCGAGTAGAGTGCGTCGTAACCCAAGAAACCACTATGGGTATCTTGCCTTCATCATTAAAATGACGCCCCTGAGTGTTATTCGAATTATCTGATTCATATTTCGAGGGAGGTATTATTAGACTGCGAAAAAGCCCGTCCATGGGCCTTGAGGTAAGGCCCATTTCCCGCTCATATAATTTCCATGGGATTATCGCAGTCTATAAGTTATATATTTTTTATATATAAACAGAAGCATTCACGGAATAGGATTCTACAAGATGGTATTGGTTACTCTCACACTTCTCATGGACAGACTGATTCCCCATACAGCAATGATGTATCCAAAGCCGTCTATGCCCACATGGCCCTGAACTTCGCGTTGAACTCGTTCTGTAGCACCTTGAAAGCCTTCAACACTAACAGAATACGATCATCCGCGTCTTTTTCAGTAGCGGAATTGACCTGCCTGCCGGCAGGCTCTGTAGGTCCTTCACCCATGCCTTGTGTCGCCCGGTCTTTTCTCCTATCTGCCTTCTCTTTCTCCTTTGCTTCCCTGGCCAGCTTCAAGACATCATCTAGACCTTTCGGGGCATCTTCGTTGCCGTCCTTGGTTTCTCCGGCCCCATCATCCAAATCGTCATCCCAATTCTCCGCCACTCTCATATTCTCAGCATTCGAGTGCGTTGGGGCTACAGGACGAGTCAAGTCATTTCTAGACTGCTGATACCTGGATTTATGTGTGGACGTTGCCGCTCCAATGTCTTCCTCGTTGACACACGCCTCGCTGAGTGTGCCGTCCATCTCCCTCTCGTAAGCTTCGCCTCCACCCATCACATCCAACATGTCAAGTTCAGTGCCAGGTGCCAGTTTCAGGAAGTTTTCCAAACTCGCCACGATCGTCGCAAGTATGAGCGAGAAATCATTGAGCACGAACCAGATGTCGCCCTTACGGACACCGTTTTCTCGTTCCAATGCACGGACGTTGCCATGCTTGAAGAAGTCGTACAGATAGGCATTGAGAGGTGCACCTTCGTTTGGGTACACGCCCACGTATGGAACGACGGCTTCTTCAAGCCACACTCCGCTGCGAATGGTTTGACAGAGCTCCGAGATTTGGCTCCAATTGTCCCCATGCCCTGACAACGCGTGAAATGGAGAAGTAATGCGTATCCTTCGTGTGGAAGCAGACGGCAGGATACCCAGTTCCGTTGATGACTTGTTGCCTCCACATTTGGTATTCGTGAATGGAAGAATGCGGTCGGGTTCAGTGATGTGCTGCTCAATAAAAGTGGCGACATAGGCCTTGTACACATCGAGCGTCTTCTCGTCGTGCTTCCGTAGAATGCTTACCGCACTCTTCGGCATAGTGGGCAGGACAACAATAGAAGTCGATTTTCTGGTCGTGCCTAGGTCCTGTTCGAGAATGGCCTGACGAACATACTGCCGGCCGAACAAGTGACACATAACAAGCATCAGCGATAGCAGCGTAGTTTGGGGCTTGTGATTAATTTGCGCGCAAAGGCCGTGAAAGTAGCCGGCGTTGAGCAATGCGTGGAATGCAAAACTCGAGTTCTCCGTGTAGTACAAGTGACTGACACATCCTGCAAAATTCAAGGGTGCTCCATTGCGGTCCAGAAGGTCGTTACGTCGAAGGTACTCCAATGAGAATCGCAGGTGGTGGAGTACGGTATCCTTCATTTCGGGCCCGCCCAGATAGATCCGCGGGCAGGACAGAATGGAATTGATCGCTTTGACAGCATAAGGCGCATTCTTCGACTCATGCAAAAGGGTACACAACCGGAGTACCAGACTGGTGGTGATTGGGAAATGGCCGTTTAGATGTGGAAGTCTCGAACTAATCAGACGGCACACCTTGGCATGGGGGATACCTTGGAAAATGACATTTCCGAGCATGTCAAATCCTCGACGACCGGCTCTACCAGCAGCTTGGCGGTAATTAAGCGCGGTCAGAAAGATTGAATCGCCAGAGAAGACCACCGTTTTGCACGGCATGTTGATACCCAGAGCCAGTGTCCCAGTGGCTATGACAACGCGCAGGTACCCCTTGCGGAAGAGCATCTCACAAACTTGACGGTATTTGCGATTCATACCGGCATGGTGGACGCCGATCCCTCGTCGCAGCGCCGTAATCAGCCATTCGGCCACTTCACGTCGGCGAAGCTGCACCGCATATTCCCCAAAGGTGGAAGCGGACAGTTTTTTGACGTTGGCCACATGAAAGCCATCCACGGGGGCATCGGGGTTGAATGACTCAAACTGACTTGCCTCTGCCGAAGCGGCTTCACGCAGGCGTTCTGCGCGAGACATGTCGTTGCCATCCGCGGCACCCTTTTTGGGAGCCTTAGGCATACGCTTCCTAGCGAGCTTTTCTTGATCTCTTTTCCATTCCTCCCACTTTGCCAACTTCCTCTTCCAAACCGGACTCAATGCCTTCCAGCTCTCTTCGGCAGTCACGAGATCGTCGAGGAGTCTTCGGCAGATGCGTTCGCACATGCTCCGGTCGTAGTTGAAGAATAACGCAGGCAGTGCGTTCTGATCGTGCAATGAGCAAACCAGGGGAAGTGTGGTGCTGAGAAGATTGTCGAAATCAATTGAAACTGGTGCGCCCACAGTACGTGGTTCCTTGGAAAATGTGACTAGTTTGGGCTTTACACATTCTGTGGATTCCGTCAATTCATTTAAGACCAGGTTCAACGGCGACGCATTGTTTATGATCCATTCTGTCAGCAGGGCCTTGAGTTTTGTTTCCCACCGCACCACGTCTGCCTTGTGAACAATCTTAGGGAGGCAACGAGTTGGATCCAGCGATCTGTCCACAGGGAACTCTGGGGTCTCGTGTTTTTTCATAGCCTTCCAAAGCATCAGACAATCCCGCGATTCAAAACTCAGGTCGTCTGGCATGCCTCTTGAGCGGTCCACAAGACTGGCAACTGGGTGAATGAAAGCCAAGCCAGGAACGTCTTCGAGACCCAGAGGAGACATTCGCTGAGGTTCCGACAACCCACTGAAGGAGAACTGCTCCGGCGGATGATAGATATACTTGCGGAGGTCCGAGTATCGTTGCCGATGCTCGATCATCTTCAAGTCGACACCATTTGCCTTCTGCGTTAGGCTTAACCAGTTGAAGAACTCTTGAGGATTGCCCACGGTAGCAGAAAGGGCGATGATGGGACTCGGTGACATCAGTAGAAGCTGCTCCCACACAACGCCGTCCTCCGCCTGTCCGATGCAGTGGATCTCGTCAAAGATGATTCTCCTCACTCTGGATGACCAAGAATTGGCATTGGCCGGCGCAAGTAGCATGATCTGGAGAATGTGCGGCACCGTAATGAGCACCTGGCAACCAACAGGGCTGTTGATGCGGTAATCGCGCGTATGTATAGCCCACACTGACCTGCCGCTGAACTTACTCGGATACGACTTTGAGAATCGCGCTTGAACCTCTGCGGCGATCTGGTTTACCAGGGCCTTTGTCGGTGCCACATAGACAAGAACCCCGTCGTTATCGTCTTCCAGAATCTGTTTCATGGCGTAGAAGCTTTACGTGGATGTTAGTCTCTCATGGTGTTCGTCGTGTTCGCTAGCAACACGACATACCAGGTCGATCAAGGAGATTTTGAGAGCGACTTACGAGATAAAGGTCTTTCCCGCGCTAGTCGGGGCAACCACAAACACGCTCTTCTTGGCGTCAATCTGGTCCAAGACATCTCGTTGCCACTTGTCAGGTTCAAAATCATGGATACGACTGTCCGGCGCCGAGTCCATATCGCGATCCATGAAGGGGCCAGTGTATGTCAGCTGGAATTCAAGCGCTGACAGTGAGGTGCTGAGATCCGATTTCTTCAACGTAAGCCCGGAAAACTCAAACGACAACTTCTGGTCGCTCCGGACTTCGAGATCCACATCCGGCAAACCAAGTGTGTTGGTGACACCAGTTACACAGGTTGCTACGTCTACCGTGATTGAATTTTGCAGTTTCGATATCTGCCAGACGACTTCCCAGATCAACGCTAGGATCGTTATCCGGAAATGCCTTTCCTGATTCTCGGTATTGGTCAAGAGTATACGAACTAACGTGTCGAGTTGATAGGTTAGAATTTCGGCTTCCACGGGACCTCGTTTGTCTTTTGGCATGCTGGAAAAATACTGCTTTGCCTTGAAATAGCGACTGACGAGGTCATTTTCTTTGTCGAACCCCTCCCTCTTAAGTTTCCACTGCTTGATTTGTTTTTCGTGCGCCTCCCTACGCTTCTCTTGAGTGAAAGAGGCAGCTGCATCCCGCACCGATGGCTTCGTTAACTTTCGGGCCTTTTTCTTTGTCGACTGATGTGGTAATGTTGTGCTGTCGCTGGGGTTTTCAATGTTCGTGCTCACTTTCTCTCGGTCTTTAGCGGAGGCCACGAACACACTTTGTGGTTCAAGTATGCCACCAGTCACGTTTGTCAAGCTAGCAGCATAATCCCTCATTTCAGTCATAAAGAAGTCGTTCCGTCGCAGAGCAAGGACTTTTTGCCGTGCAGTCATCGTAAAGCCAGCTTTGTGATCGACGGGTCGCCGAGAGTTGTGCCAATGGCTTAGCTCCTCGAATGTCTTTGATGCCCTCGCGGCGGCAAACTCTCCGGCGGACTCGTCAATGGACAGGTAGACAGGCTGCAAATGAGCGTCAAACACAGGATTGCTGAATGGTAAAACGCGAATATCTACGTTGGACCTCTCCTCGTTGCAACTCTCTTGCAACTCTTTGGCCTGGCGAGCTTTCCTCCCTGCTTTTGACTTGTCCGCAAATCCTCCTTTTCCTTTTTGAGGCCCCTCATCCGGGACAGGAGCCTGGGAGATTACGCTAAAGTCGCAGAGATCCTTGAGTGCCAGGCATAGATCCTCAAAGTCAGACCAGACAGATGAGCCATTCTTGTGGAATTCATCCCAATGATCTATCTGTGACCACAAGACCAGGAATAATCTTCCGTCGAGAAGATCGTATAAATCGCATGCGGCTTTGATAGATGTCATTGCGTCTTGCCAGACTAGTGATGTCAATATGCCAAGGCAACTTTCTGCGAAGTGGTCCAAGAAGTTCTGTCCTCCAACGGTAGGCACTTGGGGAATTGAGCGGTCTGAAAGTCTACAATCACGCAGAAATATCATGTGCAAAAGCATCGCGCGTGCTGCTCCGAGCTCATGCTCGGCGATGCTGCCCGACTCAACCATCGTGATAAGGGTGGCAACGATCAAATACTCCCGCTGTGTGAATTCGGGGCGGATGGTCCCCAGAGTGGCCAAAACACTTTTCAGGAGCTGTGAATCAATCGTTCCTGTTTCCGACAGTTCCCCGGAATTTTCATAAATAGTGCCTGGAATATCCGCAAACATGCGAAAACCATACTTCTGCTCCTGAAACGGCGCTGCGCCGGGATCGACGACACACAGTTGCGTGTCATCCTCTTGTCCTGGTAAATAATCATGACCAAAGCCGTCTTTGTCACTGTTGCCAGGGTGTTCAGTCTCTACGGCATCATCGTCCTGCTGTGTGTTCAAACGACACTTTTCAGTGTTTCTTGTAGGTCGTTCCAGGATCATTGAGATGACCTGCTAAGTGTCAGCCTAGGAGACATTCATTGTCACCAACACAAAGATAACATCACCTTGGTGTCCTTGAATCTCAAGCTGTTGATCAGTGCGATATTGTACCCGTGGTTCATGAACCAGTAGATCATTCTCCGCAGGTCAATCCGGTACTGTACCTTGGGGAGAGAGTTATCGACGGCTTGCTCCTTATGTGTTTTCTCAGCATCCGCCGCATCAGACTCTTCGAATGGGGTATCTGACTCGTTGTAGCTATCCACCGTAACCTTGGTGGCCGAAGATTCAGGAAATGCTCCGTCATGACACATGAAGAAGTACGCTCCAGACCTTAGCAAATATGAGCGGAAATCAGAGGACTTGTAGCTGGAGAATTCCTTGATCCACTCTACAGAGCCCGCGGCAGGAATATTCTCTCTGAGATGCCGGATAATCGCCTCTCGGGCAAGGAGGTACCTGTAGCGAAGTCTGCCCAATACCCCAACAGGCACGCATAGGTGGGTATTTTCTGCAAAAAACACAATATGAAAGACGCAGTTCCGTTTTTGGAGCTTGTGCAGAAGAGTCTCCACAAAATATGTCGCGTGCAAGTCTTGGAAACCGGGCGAAAAGTCGAGTTTCCTATCAGAAAACGACTGCAGCAGGAGAGAGTCGCCATCGATGATGAAGAGCTCATCACCCGCGTAATCCCCGACGAGGTCAACCGTGCGCGAATACAGTGTATTGTACCTATGGAGAAGTTAGACATAGGGCATGGTCTGACGTCAAGAACGAGTACACGGCACTGCTGCTTTCCCGAGTGTGACCTACCATACCAGTAGCTTTTGAGGCGTCATTACGTCGCGATGCCATACAGGACGCATGAAGAAGCACAGCCAACAAGATCTAGCCTGATGACACGATGCTAAAGATGATAAGGCTTTGGGGAGAGGGAGGCGAGGAGAGAGGTAATTATGTGAATAGCACACACCAGAAATGGTAGCTCTAGGTGATTGAGAATTTATGGAGTCTGCGTGTTACGGGGCGCCGCGCCCTCGCAAAAGAGTAAGACAAGGCTAACGGGGTCGTGCAGGCCTTCTTTTGCTTATAAGTTGTACTGAACGGTAATATTTTATGAATGCAAAGCAGCATCCACCATGAGCGGATTTTCCTTTCGTTATATAACTCTAAACCATAGCCATATAAGCCTTGAATGTTTTCACCTGGAGTATTGCGACCACGTCGATATATCAGCCCCGACCTGCAGTCTCGCACGACGTGTTCAAAGTTGGGGCTGCAGCGCCTAGATACCAGAACCCTGTCGAATTAAATCGCTCCGCGTGTGGCTACAATTCAGGCGCTTCATGCGGGCACCAGGTCGACCAATCACTTGAGCCGGTGTGACGTGTTATTGTGACGCCACGCGCTACTACAGAGGGCTTCATTGGTGCGCCGGGTAGCTAGACCAGTCATATGTGCAAGCCGTGGAAAGCACGAAAGAACATGGATTTATAAAAGATGTCTAGAGTCATAGTTGTGAACGGTTACAGAACTGCAGGAGAACAAATATACCAGATTCGAGGTGCGTAATCTCAAGCATGCGAGCACGTACCTAATAACATTTAGGTATTGTAGTGGGAAATCACGAGATTTGTATGATTACTGCCTCAGGCAGTGATATCCTCGAGGAAGGGTTATGGGCAATCTACGACTGTAGAGAAAGATAGACAGTTACAAGAATGCCACTCATTTCCTGATTCAAGATTTATGATCATTATGCTCCTTGATATAGCATCTGATTATGCCTGATAGGCATCATCTGTCTAGAGCTCACAGACCTGACTTGTTGTTGGGTTTTCTTGCCACCATTTGTCGACCTGTCTGTTTTGACCAGACTGCCATCGAGCATATCCCATTTCAAATTGGCGTCCCCGGGAAGGCTCACGATCGCAAGGTGTCTGACAACTGGCAGAGCCTACAGCAGCAAAAGTGGCGATAGCATTTGACCCTGAGAAGCAAGCGTGGAAGAGAGACAGGTCACATCTGTTCCTTGTGTTATCAGCTGAGTTGTTGGCAAAGATAGCCTGAGTTGGGCTTGCTAACATGCAGGAAACACGGGAACTCACCCAGTTATATCGCGATCTGATATCCAGCTCGTGCATTGGCAGTGCGGATTCGCTGCTGATGTTGCTACAGGCGAGACCGGCAGCGCTGCGTATGATGGCAGAGAAGAGATTTCCAGGCATGAGCTGGCTATGGCGTATGACCATGCAGCAAATGCTGACTCACGCTATCTTGAGTTATAAGTTAAAAGAAAGGAAGGAAGAATGCTTAAGAAGAGGAAGAGACAAAAAAGCCCTTGACCAGCTTTCTCGACAACCCCCGCCAGCGTTGATTTCAGCCGAAAAACAGTCTCCGCTTTCACCAACAATGGACTTCGCCGAGGAGCGTGACCGCGGAAGGAGTCAAAATGAAGGACTGGCATCGTTCTCTGAGTATAGGGAGCCTGCCAGGGAGAGATCTGAGTCAGTTAGAACGACAGGCAGGCGTAGCGCTCTGCACCCTGAGCCGACAGTGCCAGTTCAGTCAGGTATAGCCGTTGCGCCAGTTGCGCAACTCGCGTCTATCCAGCAGCAGCAGATGCCGTATTTCTCCCCTCTGCTTACTCCAGGGACGTTAGGAGCGCCGTACTTTGACGGGTCTGACGCTACCCTGTTCCTGGAGAAGTTACAGGAGACATGTCGTCGCTGTGGGCTGCGCTCAGAGACTGAGATGCTAGAGATCTTGTAACCCCGTTCTACGTAGAAATCTACTAATCCTTTTTAATATACAGATATATTAGCTTATATTGTTGAAGATATCTTTTATCCGATCGGAAAGTACCACTATTCAACATAGATAGAGGCGCGCCGGGGGGGGGGGGGGGGGGGGGGGGGGTTTGCCTGGGATTACACTTGCCTTGCTCCGCTGTGGATCTCAAGAGTATCTCGCAACCGTACCGTTGCTATGCTAAGCCTACTCCTATTGTCAATTAGTATGCACTACAGATAGTAATTTTTGGATACCTGATTCCCGCCAGGTATTATAGGAAAGAGAAACAGAGGAATAAAGCAGGATAAAATGACTTTGAAAATCTGGTGAACCTGAGCTTTCTAATAACTGAAATGTGCTGAGATCTTATTCGCATGGGCATCGGGAAGTTGTTGTCATCCCTGCTGTAGTCTCACAACGACGCAGGCAAGAGAGTGGACACGAACGAGCGAACTTTAGCCTTAAACTGTACCCAGTCGGAAAACTTATAATGCGTACCTCGCTCAGCAGAAATGGTCTCAAACCCGACTGCTTGGCGCTGGCAACGACGGTACGCCGTGAGGCTATCCAGGAAAGCTGCCATTGTAGCGTCGACTTCTCTTGCAGCCACGAGGAGGTTTTCCTGGCACTCCCGGTCACGCTGATCCTTCCATTCCGCACAAGGCCGGTAGAGTTTTTCTATTATGCTGTGGAGAGTTTCATCAAGACCTGAACGTATCTCTGGATCTGCCGTGCGTTCAATATACATAGGATGAAACCCTTGAACAACATGAATGATGCGCTCATTCACAGACAGTTGGGCCACTTCTCGACGTCGTGCACCGCCAACCGAGGAGCAAAGGAGCGCAGCAACTGGGTGTTCCACAATACCCCAACGAGGGTGGGATGTTTTGGTCGCACACTGACACGAGACCATCACTGGTGGTTTAAACCGGTGGAGAAAACTGACAGTCAGGTTGAACACCTCGCTGGATAATCGCAACTTCTCAGCATCTTCCATAGAATTCATATCCCGATCCGTCAACAGAGGAAACGTATCAATGATGATGATATCCCTCAAAGTGAAGCCCCAGGGCTCCAAAGCTTGTTCAAGCCATGTCAATGTGGGTGAGTTCTCAATCATCTCGTTCCACGGAAGATAGTCCCAGCCACTTGGGTTGAGCAGCAGAATAGCCGGAAAGTTCAATATCCCGCAAAGCAAAGTAATGTAGTTTGATAGGCCTTCTCCATTCCAGCCTTCCCTTTCCCAGATGTGTCTTGCCTCCTGGAAAAATGGGTCATCTGGTGATATTCGGGATATACGGCGGCCGCTTTGTATGTTTGGGAGAAGAAGTCATGTATGAGAGTTTCCAGTTGGTTCCGCTCGCCTCTGAGCGAAAGGGCGGAAAGTGCCTCCAAGGTGACATCGAGTGACTGTGTCGAGGGATTCATCTTAGGTCTTAGAGGAATGGCAAGTCTGATTTTGAAACAGAAAAGGGGATTGGGAGGAAGGTAGAAGGTAGAAGAGCAGGCGTATTTGATAAAGAAAAGACATATATTCCTATAGCTATATAATTAGGCTTCCGCACTAAAGACGGCCTGATATAAAATATCGATCGATAAGAACTTAGTGGTTTCAGAGCTGTTGGAATCTCTAAAAGGATGTTTGCAGCCTTGTCCATTTCTTTGTCCAAACAAGTTCGGCAAGATTGTCGAAGTTGAGAGCGGTAATGAATAGATCTCTCGAGTGGTTAGAGCTGTTCCCGGGGGTTCGGAAGGCCCTCAGCATTGCAGGCGATGGCCGATTGAAACCGATATGGGGCAGTGGTCTAGTTGGGGGCTAACGTGGAGCACCATTCCAGATTGGAATGTCGCTAAGCCATTATGGGCTCTGAGCACGAGTGTTCAGAGCTAAACCTACTATCGTAAGAGTTGCACCTGGTTTTTCACGAACTGTCCCTTGTCGACAGAGGGACTTCCTTCTCGTATGCGCCGCTAGGGATGTTATGAATTTTCATCATCCGCAATTCACTTTCGGTATCTGGTAATGAATAAGATATATATAGCCATCTGAGGATATTCTTTTCTGGTCTCTCCACCAATCGCATAATGAGTTCTGATCTTCCATATCCCTTGCATCAATCCGAGCATTATATCGATGAGAAATTCCGCTTTCGATAGCTAAATTTAGCAGCAGTGAATGGAATGGCCTAGCACCCTTTTCAGCCTACTGTCATATTCCCTGGTGGTGGACCTCTGATGGCCTTGCTGCCACGCTCTGCGAGTGAGGATGGAGGGACTTTAGTTGGGTGTGAGTGGGAACTGGGAACGTGATTGCCAGACTTACATTTTGGGTCGGAAGAATGCGATAACGTAACAGACCCCCAAGCTGCGCAGACCCCCAAGCTGCGCAGACCCCCAAGCTGCGCAGACCCCCAAGCTGCGCAGACCCCCAAGCTGCGCACCCCACCCAACTTGATTATTTTAAATGGATTTTTCTCAACCAAAACGCCTTTAAATTGAATAAACTAAATGCGAGATGTAGTGGGACATGACCTCCTATTATGACCCTGAATTCCACATTCGGAACATCTTGGTACTGCCCTCGTACGTGACTGAGAAAGGGCTAAACCCTGATTTACCTCATTAGATCCTTGCGGTAAATCAGGTTGTACTAGCTGCGTTATCAAGGTTGATACCTCTCTAACTGTAAGGCCTTCCTCGCGATGTATTTGCCTTGTAGATCTAGCATTTTTGCGCCTTTTTTTCTCGTTTTCAGCGCGTAAATCGCTTACTTCTTTCTCGAGAATAGCAGCTGAATGCATTGTGATTTGACAGGCTTTTAAAACCTGATTTATCGCTGAATTTAGTGGACTTGGTGGGATTTTTGAACGCTGTTTTAACAAGGCTTTTATCGAGGAAGCTTGTTTTTGTAATTGAATATAATTGGAGGGCGTTTTTGGCTCCCACTCGCTACCCCGGCTGGAGGGGGGGGGGTCCGGCGTACGCGTGAGAATATTGACTTTCGAGAGTACCCGAGATGGGTTAAAAGGGAGTAAACCGGCGGCGGAGAAGCTATTTTTGATATTCTCCGATTTAAAGGCCTCAATTCGCGCGGCTTGGTAGGCATCGAGGAAATCAAGTTTATCAATATGACTGATTTTAGCCCGCATTTTCGATGCGATAATCCGACCGTACGCGGCTTTTAACACCGCAAAACAGCCAATATCGAGAGGCTGTAAAAGATGAGATGAATGCGGAGGCATACAAATTGCGATGATTTTGTTCTCCTCGCAAGTTTTGTCGAATTGTGGTGTCAAATGACTGCCGTGGCCATCAAGTATCAAGAGTCTATACTTCCCCTTCGTACGAGACGTAGTAGACGGAGTGAAGAGCTTTTCAAGCCATCGAAGTCCAATTTGATCAGAGGTCCATCCATTAGAACTTATCTCGATCCTCCAGTCATTTGGAAGGTTATCGAACCAAGATTCGATAAAAACTTTGCCTTTAAAAATCACGCATGGAGGAAGCGCCCACCCCGTTGAACTTATACACTCGATTGTAGTTACCCACGCGCGATTTCCAGGCTGTAAAAGTGATCGCCGACCGTATAATTCCTTTCTCGTTATAACCTTCATAGTCGAGATTATACAAATTGCAAATCCCGTCTCGTCAAAGTTATAGATATCGTCAAAATCAATCCCGTGTGTTAGGATTTTTTTTTGAACGAGAGAAAACCACTCAGATAATAGCTTCGGGTCCTCGCATTTAGCTCGCCGATAATCGTAGCGTCTCGAGAATCGAGTAGATAGTAGGGGATGCCGTTTAACGAATTTTTTAACCCAATTTTCGCCGACCGTAGGTGGGGGTATAGATCCACGCGCCGCCAGTAGTATATCTGCCATTTCTCGTACAGTTGACGGGCGGGGAGCTGCTCCACGAGAATCCATAGAGATAATCCATTTTTGAAGCGATTCCTCTTCAATTTCAGTCAATTTCAGCTTTTCTGCGCGAGATATCGCGTGATTTTGAACCCCATGGAGGCGGTTACGGAGGGTCGATTCAGGTACGTCAAAACAGCGCGCTGCTCCACGTACAGAGGAAAAATCTTGCTTTCGAATAGCTTCAATTGCTAATGAAAGCCTACCCTCTTGCTCAGTACGATTTTGAGAGGATTGAGTACGAATTGGTGACATGGTGGGTGGTTAAAGAGAAGAGGTTTGATTAATTGACGCGTTTTTGGGTGGGGTGCGCAGCTTGGGGGTCTGCGCAGCTTGGGGGTCTGCGCAGCTTGGGGGTCTGTTACGTTATACACCGAAATTTTACGATTCCGGTCATTTCGGTGCAGATTGACGTTTATAGACCGCTGTTATGTGCTTGGCAGATAAGCAACGGTTAGGCCCTTGGATCCTCAGCTCTTCTATAAAGCATGGAATTTATGGCTCGCGCAATCCAAAGAAGTAAGATACCGGTAAGAAATTCTTACAGCTAATATGGTGAGTTCGCAACTGGTCGACATGACGTTCAGGGTCCTCTGGTGCTGTACAGACCAATGGCTGTTTTGCCCAAGATGCACTACCAATAGTATTTGAAATTCACCGGCTACCTCTCATGGTATGGCTATTGGAATGTTCTCGTGGAGGAGGAGTATTGTTGATCTGTGTACTGTGGCGCCCGTTATCGTCTTCCACATTGCAAACAGAGAGATGCTCATTAAACCCTAATCACATGATTACATCGTATACTACTACACAACTGGGTTCGGTGTAAGAAATGTATTGAGATTCTAGTGGTGATGTCATCGAATAATTTGGTCCTACTTAGAGTGAAACAATGTCATATTGATCGCCTTCGTACACCATTAGTGGCCTCTGTGGATGCTGACTATACAGTAGAGTATGATCCTAACCATACGCGAAACTGAACGGTCTTGGATTTTCAGCGTACCTTTTTGCTGGCTTGTAAAACACATCTGATGAACCTCTTAACCGCCAGAGACCATATGTCTGTCTCATTATATTTGTTCAATTCGTTTTCTAGATCTTCCAACGGGAGATAGAGCAGTCACTTCATGGGCACATATGTGCGAGTGCTTTTGAACCTACTTTACTCTTAATCGTCGTCGTGGTCAAATATGACGAGTACTACTTTGATGAGTCCACCCGAGACTCTGAAGTAGAACCACGGCGATATTGTATAGATTTCTATCAACTACCAGCGATGACACAGAGTAAAATAGAAAAAATAGAGAAAGGGAATTCTCCTTTGTTCAATTTTATATCAAAACAAACTTCCTTCAACGACTCAAGGTAATGTGGATCATGGAGCTCAAGATTGTATCTCTTCAGCGTCGCGGTAACAGTTTTTTCTTACCAAGCTCAATCTGAAGTTTCATCGTATAATTGACGGCAACGAGCTTCTTCATAATCGAAATAGTGATATCTGGTGAGTTTTGCATGACTTCCATGCTTTCATCATGGGTGAGAAATCGGTGGGCATCTGATGAAATTGACTTGGTTATGGCGTCGCGAAGCAGAATCTCTTGTGGTGGAATGGTGGTCCAGATTTTTTCAATAATCAAGGGCGACTTGCTCGCATTTTCGTCGATCCACTTAATAACTCGAGATCTTGCAAGGTCTTTCAGAGGCGAAATGTCGAATTTGTCAGCCGCTATAAACACCCCAAGGTTGTTCCATATAGCTGCATTAGGCTCTATATCATGATCCAGAGCACAGTTTCGACTTTTGACTTGCGCTTCGCTGGTGTCTTGGTAGTCGTGATGGTAAAGAAAAGAGATAACACGTTGAATGGTTGCTAAATCATCGTCTGGAAGGTCAACTTCTGATAGAGACGCTTCCTTGTAATGAAATAAGCCAGATGCAGCAGCCGCGGTAAGAGTCATCTCACCTTAAACCCCCCTTTCAATGCAGCGTCAAAAAAAGATGACTGAGAACAGACGATTGCTCGATGAACTTGGAATATTTTTCCCTCGCATGATATCGTCATGTCTGAGTATTTACCTGAATCTAAAAGGCTTTGCAGCATCGCCTGAGGACTTGAGAATCCCATGATTGATGTAAATCAGTGAAGAACAGATTTAGCACAAGTTAAATTATGTGGTTGCATTTCCAGTGCCCGTTCGGAGATCTTTGAAATACTCGACGTCACCATTCATACTGTCGCGGGCGTAAAAAAGTAAGATTACAGAGGTATTTTTACAATTTCAGGTATTGTGTGTTCGAATTTTACCATTCCAAATGGTAACAAGATATGACCGTATCCGGTTTCCTAAGATTATATAATTAGGGTTTCAAAGCGCGTCTCTCTGGTTACAACATGGAAGGCTATGTCGGGCGCTACGGTAACTAGCATCTGTTAACACGTATCTCTCCGTGGCCCACAATTGCAGTCCCTTCCATGTCTTACTAAATAAACAAGGAAATGACAGATATTTCATAGCTGGTATGTAACTGGAGCTGAATTGAATGACATGAGTCCCGGTTTAGAATTCTGCGTATGATAAGGGGGCGTTGAGCTCCAATCCTGGATTTAGTCACGTCACACATTCTGAGGGCATGGGTATCGTCCATTGCGGTAAATAAACTGTAATAAAGCAACTGCGCTTAGATTAAGTTTAAAAGCAAAAATAGATTCTATACTTGAGGGCGGAGGAATGGTGCGGTCGCTGTGAAAAAGACGTTTGATGGTGACGAATCACATCTGCTCATCTTGTATTCCACCGTCAACCAGTGTTATAAATTCTGGCATACCTGCTATCAAAACCCCTGGCCAGGCATCGATATTACCATGCCCAACTACGAGCTCCAAAGTCTGCGCGACTCTGCAGTTATCACCATCATCGACATTTTCGGATTGACCTACTTTTCTCTCTTTATCCTCCAATTTCTTCTGTTCCATTTCCCATCCTCTCCAAATGCAATCATCAGTTCGCTCTCTGTCATCTCCTTTAGCGGCGGTGGTCTATTGTGGTATATATCAAGCCTAATTTACCGAACAATATCTGCGTTCCAGGGAGACGGTGCAGCCCACTGGCAATATCGTTGAATGATGACTGAAAGTTTCAACCCCCTAAGTGAACAACTTGTGGGACCCGTATATTTTCATTTTCGAGTATTTGTGGTCTAAAGTCTACCTCTTTTTTCCCCCAAACCTCTCGTGCTGCAGATACCTTTGGTCCCACCGTTACGTCACGTACCATATCAACGCGCCACCACATTTTATTTTGATACCCTTACTTGATCGCTCCATGTTTCCTCAAAAATCGACATTTGATATTACGAATTCATTCTTTGGGGCAATTTGTCTTAGACACTGTGGCCTGTACCATGGGAGGTGGAGTATCAATTCCAATTGCGCAGGGATGAGACCGTAGCCTCCTTGCCGTACAATTGGGAAAGAATGTGTACGTTTAACCCCAATTGATTCTAATCTAGCCTTTATTGACATGGTTTTTCATTCGTTAGTACTACAACCCAAGAAAGGTCACCCTCATGTATGCACGGGACGACAGAATGGACCAGAGACAATCAATGATTATCTTTACCATCCATTTTTCGACCTTCTCCGACGCTTCAGACACCTTCGCGTTCTGTGCTTTTTCCCAGCTACTGCATTTGTCAGAATATCACTTGATAAACCGTTTGTCAAATCTCGCAAATTATGTAACCTATAGAATGATTGATATCCAGAAAATTGAGAGCGGTCGCTGTCTATATGATACATCAACTACAGTTACATTGTGTGTTGGCTATCACTTAGTTATAAAATAGCGGGCAAGTCAGCATCAGTAAAGCTGGAAGACTTGCGTGGTATTCCGAGTCGAACGCGAATGCTTTGTAGAGTTGCGGTGAGACAAAAATACAATCAGTACAAGTGCACATGCGAATCAGTCTCAATGATTTCTACGCCCCAGAAACTTTGACAAATCGACAATACATGAAGGCTGTTTCTTATACAGGAATTATCATGATTTGTTCGATCCTGCCCTATTATGTCTTTGTCATATCGCTTCACTTTGTCTCCAGGAAGCACAGCGGCTCCCCTATTGGGAAACCATCAGGATGGTTTGCTCTGAGACACAAAGTAAATAGGCTGATTTGGCTAGGCTCAGGCGTTAGCGGCAATGGAGTTTGTACTGGTAAAACAGGGCTGCATAATCTGGGCTGTTTGTTTCCTGATTTAGAGTCAGTTGTAACGATTTCCTGAGGCAGTTCATTTGGTCTTCAACGCTCAAGAAGAATACAGTGCCAAAAGTGTTCGACTGCATAGAGGGCAATAATTTACGGTGCAATAATGGAATTTGTCAAGCCCGCTCCATTTCACGCTCAGCAGTACTTTCTTATTCCAGCAAATATCGGTAGAGACATGATCTGATTCACCTTTTACCAGCTATTTCTGAGCGGATCTTGGTAGATAAATCCGGAGCTGTTTTACACTATTCTTATCGACAGAAAAAAATATGCCATTGAAGTGACATGTACAACAATTGCGAGTTAATCTTTACCAATGTTTGTTAGCTTGGCGCATAAGTTGGTGTGTTGTTCCTGTACAATTGTCTGCCTTGCTTGGTGGCCTCCACTTCTGATTCGTCAAATGCACACATGCTTAGGGACTTCTCATTCTCACGCCGCGTATGAAACATATTTTGAGCCTGCTTTTTGGTACAAGGCTTTGTGTACTGTACTGAATGTGACGGCTTTTGTCCGACGCGACACTGGGTCGCTTAGGTGATTACCTACGTAAGCCTTTTATCTTTCAAATCTCCAACTCACCGTAAGTTATTACTGGAGTGAGTACATTTATCATCGGTGCCAGTCAGCTAAACAGGTAAGCTGGCCTCCATCTCGGTCCGTATCAAGATTATCTCATTAAAGTGCTAATATCTGTCTTTTGGCTGAGATGATTGGCATCATGAATTCGCCTTCCTGGTTTACTTGCAAAATGATTGTATACGTTCTTTGGGTCCTCGTTTTCAGGTTAGCACCACGACTATCAATTCGGCTGGTTGGGGAACAATATGGAAATTAGACTGCCACGCATGATTAGGTATCAAAACTGCAGCATATTTTAGCAAAATACACATTCTTGGACAAAACACATACAGCGCATGCAGATCAATACGCTTTATATCCAACCTAGCCCCCTCGTATATATGATATTCGGATTACTTTTGTTCGACTGCAGCCTATTACCCCAAACTTACGAAATAATCTTCAACCTTTCGCTCAAACTGTTAACGCTACGCTCATATTACACGGCAAGCTGACTTCTAAGAAAAGGCATGGAAACTACGACGATGGTTCTCGAACCTTCTATCTTAGACCTCACGTTCAATCATGTCGCTTTCCCCCCAAATCTACCTGGTCAGAGCGATGATAGCAAAACCGACGATGTCCAAAAATCCTTTGTGACACGAATGCTACACGCAGTTGCTGAAATCAGCGGGGACGATGACGATGACCCTCCAGTCTGGCTTAGTACGGAGAATATTTTGAAAACGTGCTTGCTGGTGAATCAGGGCGGATTTGTCAACAAGAAGTTGTTACTTGGAGTGTTACAAGGACTTGGTCCTGGTGATGCCAGCATGGTCTTTGTGGGCCAACAGAACGCATGCATGTTTATACGGAAGCCGATGTGAGCCCCCGCAATATGTTTCTTCTTCTATCTCTGTATGCAGGCCCTCAAAGATGGGATTATTGATTGACTTTGCGTTTCTTTTCCAGGGATGAGCACGGTGCAGTTGTGTTTGAAGCTTTCGAGACGTCACCAGCAGCCGGTCCAACCCTTGCGGCTAAGGGTGCTCTCCAATGGGATTTTCCAGGCATGGCAGTGGCTTTTCCAGCAAGCGAGTTCGAGTCAGTAACTTTCCAAGATAATCTGACGGCTTTGTTGGAACAGGCCAGTCTTGAACCGATAGATGAGTTTGCTGCCAAAACCCGCAAAGCAGGCGTTGATTTGGCCGAAGCCCGAGATACAGCGGATCCGGCCATCATTACACGGTTTCTGATGACCTTGTTGGACGCGAAAGGTGGCAAAATAAACGTACCCGTGCTGAAAAAGCGTGTGAGGGATGATGTATACTGGGATAATGGAGAATTGCCATGGCGACGAAGCCCGTTTTGGCTTGCTCTCCGTGTATGTGTCCAAAGGCTGTTGTTGTTACGGTTCGGTGCGCAGCATGGTCGTTTCCTTTACAAAACCCTCATGTGCGCTCTTATGGCACAACTCTTAGAGGAATGCCTCGGGAATATGAGCCCAGAGAGCTGTAATTTCTTGAAGACGAAGCTTTGTCGCCGTCTTGCAAAATTAGAGGCTGAGAAGCAACGCTGTTCCACAACAGCTTACAACACGTTCTTAACATCAGTAACAGCGGTCGAAACTCGCTGCCGCGAACTGATATCCTTGGCTAATAATTTGTTCGAGACAAATTGGCGCACGTTCAAGGCGGATATTCAAAGGAAGATACCGCACCTACCTTTGTCTGCCCAGGAGAAGGACCTACATTTCAGCCTGCCGAACAGTGCCCCATACCTCCAACAAATTCTTAGTGAATGTCCTGTACAGAGTATTCACGCTCTCAATCAAGAAACATGTGACTCAGAGCGTGGTGGGACTGCAACGGAGGCATATGAGGCCATGGTATCTCGGTATTCTTCGCTTACAGAGACCGAATCAACGATCATGTCCGAAATACGCGAGATGCCAACAATCAACGACCGCTCTAGGTTTACTTGCGTCAACCTAGCAAGACAAATTGACGACTATCTGATTTCTGCTGGGCCTTGCTATCACCGCGACCCAGAGCAGATGAGCGTGTTCATACTGACTTTATTTCAATTGTGGATGCAAATGGACCTATATGCAACCACAACGTACCCAATCTTGAAGGACTTCCACCCTTTGTTTGAGCCGAAGTTGCTCGATGTCTTGCTCCTTTCACAACTCAGTCAAATGGAACGTCTGCAGAAAATCCAAACATATCTTCACGATCGCTGTGCACAAGCCAAAGCGGGGGCCATGACGATTTTTGCTGATCCAGCTCCTGGCTGCTTCGCAGATCGATACTTTGAATTGGATGGAGCGGATGACATGCGAATTCTGCAGACACAGATTGAAGGCGATTCAATGAGGACCCGCAATGCGAAAGAAAAGGAATTAGAAGCAGTTAACGCACACTATGAGGCTTTTACCAAGCAAAAAGCGGAAATTCCGTGCACTGAACGATTAAATCCTGATGGGACACATGATATTAGGGGCTGCAAGCACTGTTACATTGTGCGTTGTCGCTGGCGCCTCAAGATTCAAGTTCATGAGGATTTTCTTCCTCCTGGTAATATGATCCCCCAGAGGCGAGCTGTTGTCTTTGAGCTGAGTACACCGCAAGAGTTCGCCGCCTACCGCAATGCTACTTGGAATTTGGTTGTGGCAATTTCACATATGAACTCTGCTTTTGCAGCTGCGCCACAAGTATTGTTAGCCGACTACGTGCAGCTCCAGCCTTATAACCAGCGCAAAAGTTTCGCGTCGCTCACTCTCGCGTCGCATACTAAGTCATTTCTTGGAACACACTACAAATCACAGAAACTACCAGCAAAACCGCAAAAAGTTCTTCTGCCTTCCGGATTAAAGTTCTCATACTATGATTCCAAAAGCGGTATCTGGCTCAAGGCGCTTCCACAGCATCTGAGTTTTGCCCATCATTTTGCCATTCATCTTCCTCCCTCGCATCCGTTTTCAGATCTATACGCATCCTCAGTATTTGCTGCTGATGGGCCCGGCCCATCATCGTACCAAGCAATAGCCAGCACTCCCCGGTGTCCCTCCGGCATCAGCAATCAGGAATTTATTGCGCATCAGAACCTCATGGGAGGGACACGGCGGCGGTGGCTCTGTATTCTCACTGAGCTGGGCTCCTCGAATTTGAACCTCAGTCTGCGGGATACAACTGTTCTCCTTCGGCGTCTTGCGCTCCAAGCCGGACCAAGCTCCGATGGCGATGTTCTGCGAGCGGTGCATACAGTCTTTCGAGACCCGCAATTCTGCTTTAGACTAATTGAGCAGGTCGAATATCATGTTCAGACTATTGCACCCAACTGGCGTGAAATTAGCTACATGGAGACCCTTGTCATCCTCGCAACCCGGCTGTGCGCTCTTGCTTGCCCAGAAGCAATCGCACGTGCCCGTGCGCTCCTGCTCAAGCTTCGGAATGTGGCTCTTACATGGGTAAGGCTCTTGCGAAGTGAAATGCGAGCAGCTAAAGAAGCGGATGTCGCAAATCAAGCAGCTCGGTATTGCTTCTTGTCTGCCTTGCTATGTCGTCAAACTTTCTCACCGGAAGCATGCAGTGTCAGGAAACTAGATGCTGAAAGCTTCCAAGGCTTTGTCGAAGCGACGCTCGCGATGCAAGAAGCCTTGGTGGTCGATATGAGCAAGTTTACGGATGAAACACGCAATTTGCTGGTTCGTGATATCAAAATAATTGCTACACTCCGCAATGAGCTTCGAGAGCTAGCAATGAAGTATGTCAGCCACGTGGGATTTGCGATAAATGCCACTTGGCCAGCACGAAGTGGGAGGCGGACATATATTGAATGGCAATTCTTACCAGCACCGCACTCCTGGTGGCTATATGCAACGGTTCCAGCGGCCGAGCAAACCATTTCTCAGGAGGTGCGTTACCACCTGCTTGAGGGCCATCTGCTTGTTAACGGGCAGGCTTTTGGTAAGCTCCCGGCTGACATACGGGATTCCGAGCTACTCAACGAACTTTTCGGCAACCAAAGGCTAGTAGCCTTTCCCTCAAACTTACCCGGAATGACCTATATGCTTGCAAATGAGAAAGAAGGACATCATGTGCACCTCGGGTACCGACAGCGCAAGCTGGTGATCCGGGCCTTGAAGCTGGACCGGGTACTAGAGCTTGTTCCTCGTCAGATATTTGGCAGTGGCCTTCAGATGGATCTGCCTAGTTCTTGGACCGAGAGGTGTGTTCACTGGATTGACATTGATTCCAAAATCCTGGAGATTCGCCGCCATCCACGGATCTGGAAAACGAGTAGTTCGACCTTAGACTTCACCAGTCGAAGAGCGCAACATCGACAAGCCTTTCTGGTTGACCCACATAGCAGACTATTCCAAACTGTGGCCCAAATTTTCCATCACTTTGAAGAACCCCATATGTTAACGGTCATACAACCTTTCCACGGAAGCTTATGCGTGGAGTTAAAGCGCATGGACCTCACATTCCATGTCAACCGGAAACGGCTCTTGCAGTGTCAACAATTATTCGCAGAGGTAGATCCAGACCAGGACCCAGGGACTGTCTACGGGCTCCAGAGCATGATTGTGCTTCGAAACGTATTCAACCGATTGCAAAGAAGTGTAATCACCACCATGGGTAACATACAGTACCAACGCCATGACATGCATGTGCTCGTATTTATCGAGAACACCGGATCCTATGCAAGATATTCAATCGATGACGTGCTTCGACGGCTGATAAGTCCACCGGAGCCTCGTCTTCTCTACCACAAAGCGCAATTACATGCTTTCACTTCCTGTTTCATTCAAGATCCCCTTACAGGTCGTACAGGAACCGAGGAGGCTCTCAGTTCTCTACAATCAGGGCTCTGTAAACCTTGGGCTCCTTTGAGTGCTGGAACTATCGATATACTTCTCAAGATCTCGAGTCTGACTCCCCGGAGAGAGTATTATCCAAAGACCCAAAAGCTTCAGCAATCTGCACACTGGGATCCCGACCTCACCATATCTATTCAACATGATTCCTACGAGCCGGTGGTAAGTGGCCTTATATTTAAGTCCGAACAGCTTGCGCTATTCCACTTTGATGCTGCCAATCCAAATGTGGGCCCTCGATCTGCAGAGTCTCATCTCCAGGAACGGTCCCGTTGGCGACGATCCCTTTTCGAGCGAAATGGGACTCCCAATACATCCCTTGATCCCCCACAGGATGCTCTGTACATTGCTCGGGATCGCTGGCGCATCTCTAAACGTACCTCCAACGTGCGCGAAATTGCATTTTTGCTGCACCGGCGACCATCGAAGCTCCGAACAACAGAAAATCTGATCAAAATATTACGAAATTCGCCTATCATCGGCGGATATACTAGCTCGCTATCAGGATCGCTACAAGAGTGCCTGAGCATTGATTTGGCTCTTGAATGGGGCAGCTTGGTCCAGCTGTGCCGGGAATGCCGAACGGACAACATTGCAAAGATTTTGTTCCAGCTAGGTCTAAGGGCATTCGGGAAAGGAGTCAACATGACAGTACTAAGAGCTATCGTGTCATTCGCTCTCTTCGACGATCTCCAAGTTCTTGCCTATCCTCCATTCTCCTCCTTTACCAACATTCGAGCGGGCGAAAAGCCGTCCGCGGATAATATTTTGATTCATATCATACCGTTCTGTAGGCCTTATCAAGGTTTGCGAGGGAAGAGATCAAGGATCATTTCCAAGAAAGCGCAAAAAGATGCAAAAGAGCAATATGATCTTGCGTGTACTCATGAGTGCCAGGAGTTTGCTAATCACCTTGTAAAGCAATGGCCGAGCTCTGCGCCTTCGCTTGATGGCTTTCATTTGACCTATATAGAACTCGAAAAGGCGATGGAGGCAATTTCATTGGAATGGATTCGGATGTACAAAAACTTGCAGTTGTCGGATCACATCAAAGAAGTTCAGGCAGTGCTCAACGACCATTGGGCACACGTGAATGACGTGGCACCTGAACACGTCCTCTCAGCCTATCAAGAACAGGATGATCAACCGATGCTGGACTTCGTAATACCCAATGCGAGTCAGCTGTTGCAGAAGCCCGGCTCTAGACTGATGCTACGTTATGATCTCAGCTCTCTCGAACGTTGGATGGATGGCAAGTTGGCCGTTCCGGCACAGATTCCACTAGAGCAGGAGACTTATACAACCCCCGAGGTTGCAGAGTTGGAGCACATCATATCGAGTTTTGTTTCTTCAAGTTGTCCAGTCAGATCTAGGTACGGCGGCGATATCAGAGAAAGCATCTCCGCTCTGAAGAGAGCGCAATCAAAGACTGTTGCGGCCGTGAAAATGCTTGATCTTGATTTTGTGGAAGAAGTCAAGTGGTATAATGGCGAAATCAAGAGGGCTCGTATGACTGTGGACCGCCACTTCTGTCAAATTACAGAATCACTGGCGCGCGATGAACTGGGCTATTCATGGTTGGAGGCCGGCAACCTTTGGCCTGTGCTGACGCCAACGTCTATTTTAGAGCAACTTCGGTCAACATCTCAGTGTGTCTTTGGCTCGGCCATGAAGAGCGCGCTACTCGACTACGGGATGGAGGTTGTGAAGCTGCAGCAATTGATTCGAATGAAGGAAGCCTTAGGGAAACGGGACAATGGAAAGCTTTGCCAAGAGTACACCAACTGGAGAGGTGGAAATTGGAGTCCCTCTACATACCCAGATTGGCTTCTATTAGAGATCGACTCTAACATGAAAATCCGTCCTGAACAAGTCATAGTGGCTCAAGAGATAATTGCGCCCCGTTCCGGCTCCAACTCGGTCCTTCAGATGAATATGGGCCAAGGTAAAACTTCAATGATCATACCGATGGTTGCCTGCTTATTGGCAGATACCCAAATGCTGACTAGAGTCATTGTTCCCCGGGCCCTGTTATCACAAACAGCGCAGGTCCTCCAGGCCCGGCTAGGAGGGATGCTGAGCAAAGAGATCACGCACGTTCCCTTTTCCCGGAGGACACCAACTTCACCAAGCCACGTCGAGGCATGTCGCAAGCTACATGAGGATATACTTCATGGGGCAGGCGTAATTCTGGAGATTCCTGAAAATATATTGTCCTTCCGCCTTAGTGGGCTCCAGCGACTTTCAGACTTCAAGTTCACTGAGGCTGCCCACATGATTGAGGCTCAGCGCTGGAAGGATCGGGTTTGTCGTGATATCCTTGATGAATGCGACGTCACCTTAGCAGTTAAAACCCAGTTGGTTTACCCAGGTGGCTCACAACTCGCATTGGATGGAAATCCAGATCGGTGGGAAGTAATCATGACAGTCCTGAACCTGGTAGCGCGGGAACTCCCAGGTTTGGCTCGAAATTTTCCCAGAAGCGTTGATATCGTGGAGCGAAAGAATGAAGGGTTCCCAATTGCCTATTTCCTCAAACTTGATGTTGAACTTGAGCTGGTTCGGAAGCTAGTCGAAATAACTTGTAGCGGGCAGACGTGGATACTCCCATCTCATGTCTGTCCGCGCCAAACTCGCGAAAACCTGCGCTCTATCATATCCTGCCAAGATGTTGAAGCACAGACAGTCAAATCCTTTTTCGAAGATATACCGGACAATCCCAAGGTTCGAAAGATTGTGTATCTGCTACGAGGGCTATTTGCCCACGGCATTCTTCTTCTCGCCCTGAAGAAAAGATGGAATGTTCAATATGGACTTCACCCGGACCGCTATCCAATAGCGGTTCCATTTCATGCCAAAGGGGTGCCTTCAGACCAAGCTGAATGGGGTCACCCAGATGTTTCAATACTATTGACTTGCCTCGCTTTCTACCACCAGGGTCTAAGCGAGGGCCAACTTCGACAGAGCCTGCAGGCTGTGTTGAGCTCCGATGATCCTGCTATGGAGTATGATCGGTGGATACAGTCCTCGGTCACTCTACCTGATCGTCTGCGCCATTGGAATCTTATCAACATGGATGATAAAGAGCAATTAAGTGAAATCTGGCGCCATTTACGCTGGATTACCACGGTCATAAACCACTACCTCAGGCGTTTCGTTTTCCCAGCACATGCACAGCAATTCCAAGTCAAGCTTCAAGCATCCGGATGGGATGTTCCACTCTTCCAGACCCGCTCCATCTCGTCAAAACTGGGACAGTTCAAAGGTCCCGGTCTCACCACTGGGTTTAGCGGTACAAATGATAACCGCCGGCTACTTCCCCTCACAATGCAACAGCATGACCTCCCTGCACTATTGCATACCAATGCCGAGGTTCTCACCTACTTCTTGCATGCGAGAAATCGGCAGTATATCCAAGCAATCGACCTGGCCGGCAAGCGTTTGTCGGAAGTGGGACTTTTGCGCCGTCTCAAAGACAACAAAATCCGCGTTCTTCTTGACGCCGGTGCGTTCATACTCGAAATGGACAATCAAACCCTGGTCCGTACATGGCTGCAGGAAGACGACCAGGCGCAGGCCGCGGTGTATTTTGGGGCAGACAACAAACCATGGGTACAATACCAGACCGGCAAGACAATTCCTCTTCTTGCGACCCCCTTCGCCGATAATATGAAGAACTGTCTAGTGTATTTAGATGAGGCTCATACTCGGGGTACCGATCTCAAGTTACCACAAGACGCGAGGGGCGCTTTGACGCTTGGTCTGAACCAGACAAAGGATCATACCGTCCAAGGTATCATCTGCATCTAATGATTGCTCATCTAACATACATGACTGACTCCTTGTGCAGCTGCGATGAGATTGCGACAATTGAGCACAACCCAGTCTGTCACGTTTGTTGCTCCGTCAGAGGTCCACCAGAGTATCCAGGACGTTTGCGACAAGAGAGTAGGAGAAGACCTGAATTCGGCTGATGTTATAAATTGGCTTCTTGATCAGACTTGTGTCACCAACAGACAGTTACATTCCCTGTATCTTTGGCAGGGTAATGACTTTTGTTACCGAATGCAGGCCGCTGCGACCTTTAACGACTTCCTCTCGAATATCGATCACCGGAAAGCATATTTGAAGTACTTGCAGCAGCCAGAGCAGCGAACCTTGGAGCAGCTGTATGGACCCCGTATATTGAGAGGTGATGAGATCGCATCTCAATTGGAGGGCAATCTTCAACTTTTTGGTAAGCTCAGAAGGTTTGTGGACATCCTTGAGGAAAAGTACCATCCATCCACTTCAGACAGGGAGTCTGTGCTACCTTTTGCATTGGAAGAAGTAGAGCAACAACGCGAGGTTGCCAATGAGGTTGAGCAGGAACGAGAGCTTCAGCGACCAAGTTTTGTTCATGCTCTAGAGTTTCCAGGATTGCATCAGGTGATCCAAGATTTCGTTGAAACCGGCTTCCTCGGTGGCGACGACGTCTGTCCGCAAGCTTGCACTGTCATAACATCAACTCGGCTCTGGAAGAAACAGATGATTGAAACCTTTTCATTGATATCCCACGTCTTCTTATCGCCTGAATTTGCTAGGACTGTTCGACTGGGTACTGAACATGAGTCTGATAATTTTATTGTAAGCTCTGGGCCCACTGCAAGCATCTGATAGCAGCAGAGGCTTCGTCGCTTTTTACTAACATTACACTCTTCAGCGTCCTGTGAACTGGGTTCTTTTAAGCATGCGTGCGGATGTCGCCCTGGTCATTATACCAGAAGAAGCAGAGTTGGTCATTCCTATATTACGCGAACAGGCAGACCCGCCTACGCACCTGCTCCTATATGCGGCGCCCTTCACGAAACGGATGCTCCATTTCAACCGCCTAGACTACTATTCACTTCCTCTTCTACCTATCAAATGGAGTCCACCGTCCTGGCTCCCATTCGAACTTGGGATTTTAGCCGGGAGGTTTTATTTGGCATTTGCGGAATGCCAAGATTTTCAGCATCGAATCCATGCTAGCTCTGGCCGCACAAGTGAAAGTGACCGACTCCCGAAAAGCACTTCAATCGAGGTGGAAAGTATTTTATCCTTCCTACAGGAGTGGCTGAACTTACGTCGCCCGGGGCAAGATATTTCCCATACGCCAATGGGATACATCTGCCAGGGTCTCACACTCCGCAGTGACCATCCCTTCTTCGCAAGCCCTGCGGAGGCCGAAATAAGTGCTATTGTGAATGGCGATATGGTTTATGCGCCTTGTCCCCTGTACGACGATGAAGAACCAGACAGTGTAAGCGATGGAGAAGTCACAATTGTGGACCAAATGGTGGAGGAAAAGAATGAATCAGGCAATGACGACGATGAAGAGATATGCATCTAAGGCTGAGAATTTCTTGATACCAATAAGATCCTGAATATCACTAGTCATGGAATTAATCAAGATTGGTTGGTAATCGACTTCGTTGAAATAAACTGGGGATGGCAAACAAACTTCATCAGACTAGACCTCTTGTGGGCGTACTCTTGGTAGAGTTGGACTGATGGGTCTTTGTTGACGTATGAGGGAGCTTTTGAATATGAGCAATTCGAAGAACAATGGCGGTTGAATTGAGAGAACTCACCTGTCTTGAACTATGGTCCCTAAGGATCAGCTGTTCTGAGCCTTTTGAATGGCTGCAGCGGTTCAAATTGAGCTGCTGAAATGTCAATGACTGTTGAACCGATCGAACCGACGGAGAATCTCTCTTCGGAACCCTCTGTGAAACCCGAATTAGGTCGAGGGTCGATTTGGATTGATTCCGTGACTGAGCCCGTAAGCCCTCTATTTTGATACTCTATGCTAAGACTTTGACGGCTTCCAGTCGATTTTTGTTTGGCTTACTCATGACACGACGCCTCCGACAGTTATCTGACCATAGATCACGACCTAAGTATTGAATTCGACTAGTCGAAAATTGAATTGGGCCTCTGAATCTCAAATTTAATACATGCAATACTTTTTTGCACGTCAATATATGTCCTCCTGGTTCAACAGGTTCCTTTATTGCTACCATGATTTCTCATTCCAGAATTGTTCTCCTGAGCGGCTGGGCGGCACTTTGGGCAGTCACTTTCGAGCTCCATTGCTTTGGGCTTGGTTCCCTCTTCACATATTTCACCTGTATCGCGATATAGCTGTGGGAGACATCGATGTATCGACTTCTTTGTAGGAGCATCCTTTTCTTTTGGAACATCCCCACTTAAGGTGATCTCTTAACGTATTTTGGGCCACTATTCGATCCACACTATATGTAAGTCAGGTGGCTATTGTAGTAAATAAGGCATTGCAAACCTCTTTTGCCTTGGATGTCCAGATAAAAAAGCAAGTAATTGCTTGGATAAACTACTAAGACATTCATCAGTATAAGACTTATTACCAAGCTCGAAAATGTTTTACCTTGCTCTGTGGGAAGAAAAATTCCGAATGCTTTCTCTAGAAATCCCGATGAGAATAGCTGTCTATTTATATTAAGCCCCGAGGCTTATAGTGAGTATCGATAATGATCTAGCGCTCTCGGGGTAGTAACGCGTTTTCCACTTATCTTTTTTATGTTTACAATAGCTAAGCATACTAGGAATCAAATGGTCCAATTTTACTTTTGTAACCAGTGTACAGTATGCCTCTTATCAGAAACTCCTCGACGACCTTCATTGTATCAACGCTCAGGGTGCTGCATGTACGCTATGCGAAAAAGGGAACCGGTAATGTCGATCGTACCAGTAATGATATTGTATCAGTATGGCAGCATTGGCTGTTGATGACTGCTGACTTTTGTCGCGCTGTAGAGTTAGTCTGTTATGTGGTGGATGCTGGCTCCGCGTTTGAGTGGCTAGCCAAGAAACCTAACAGGTCTCAAATCGCTCTTCGTACGGTAGACTTGTCATGCATCTCTTGTCACATGAAGTTGCCGCCTCCATGTCTAGCGCCACGGTAAAAAATCACGTAGTATACTGCTAGGGTTATTTTGGGCGTGAGAGATGCTTCGTCTCTTTCCTGTTTGTCATCTACGGCTTGAAATACTCTCCATATTCTTAATATGACAGTTTCGAGCTCTAATCTACTTGAATGGCTTACTCAATGATGTGAAGTCAACTCACAACATCCATCAGATCGTGACCTGGTAGAACTTTTACGTGGTTTGCCCAGACTGCAGCCCCAAGTCATACAGAGATATGGTGCGCCCCTGTTCAGAATAGCTGATGCTATGTTGTAATTTATTCCATTTACTATGGTATTTTGGGTGTCCAGCTGGTTTGGGAATTACGTTACATTTTTTCTTCCCAAGACTTTTGCAAGCTCCCTGTCGATCCTGAGACTATCCACATGGTCTAGCCACTTATTCCACTTTGGAACACGTAAAGTACCAATTATGTTTGGCCTATCGAGTCTCAATCTAATTGGGCCTTTCTTGCGGGCCAGGATGCGGGCTTGAGGCCAGATTTTGATTCCTAGCCGCACAGCCCGACAGTAGCGAACGGACTAACGCAAAGGACTAGGATGCTTACATGACTAGTGCGGCGGAATCAATCGCTGCCTAGATGCAGTTCTGTCACCTGGGCGTAATAGTGGCGTATTCCCTAAATCGTACTGTTCACCAAAACAACACTATATAACCAGCTTCTGTTTCCAGTGACTTCTGAATAATCTACACAGGTTTTTGCTCAATAACTTTCCCCGTACACTCAAATGTCGGCCACTTACGATGCTCTCGGATCATTTGAAAGTCAAGAAACACTCCACTGCTACCCCTCCTGTTGAGCCAACGCAAACTTCCCCCCAGACATTTCCACTTGTTTGCCAACCGCGATATAATTCTCCCGCAGCTAGCACCGTTTTGGAAGCATACAAATTCTACAAAGCCGGGGCAACTTGGGCATGCGCAGAGCGGACTGCACTGTGTTCGGAACGCAAAGAGCTTTTGCGAGATGATTCATTTGCGTGCAGAACAATATTCTGTTGGATGGCAGTACCAAAAGTTGAGCCCTGAGCAGCACTCTCAAGTCAACCAACTTGTCCAAGATCGATAAGCAGATCTTCCCGGGATGATATGGACCTATGCCTATGCTAAGGAATATTATTATGCAAAAGTGACTCGTAATCCTCGTCTAGATGATTTCGAAACGACATCCATGGTGATAATTCTTATGGGGAGACCCATGGAACCGATAAAATACTGCAGTATGCTCATGGGACTTTATTTGGACCTCACGGAGTCTCGTCATTCCCATGAGGGTGCGATGAATCATTTCAGGTAGCGAGTCTCTAACACCTTGTCCCGTATTCATATCAACAAGAGTATTGTGCCCCTCGATAGATGTTCCAGTAAATCCTCCTCAATTAGCAGATGACTTGCTTCTGACGTGTCGAAAATTCTTTGACGACAGTAGGAAATGAGCCAATTCAGGTTTCTCCTGTCACCTTCTACCTTGACTCCGATTAGATTCCAAAAGAACATACGTACAGTGGGAACAAGAGAAAATACGTCTATTCCCGAGCTATGAGAAATCATTCTTGCCAGTGGCCCTCGACAGAAAACAAACACCGACCTCCACTATTCTGGGCAATTTTTCACGTAGGCTCAACTTTGGCCCTTTGACAATAATTCTGTGTGGGTCAGTTAGTGAGCAAGAGATGGTTTAAATATCAGGTGGTGCTGTTTGTATAATAGCTTGTTGCAGCTCGGAATTCACCCTCCTGAGCTTAGTGAATCACCCTAGCGATTGATGAACGGCCCTTGGTCAGGCTAAGATCGATTCAGCGAGACTTGTGACAGTTGTCGGTAGCGCAACTGTCCACTGATCGACTGTCGTTACTTCAGTTCTCGCTGAGAAATCGTTATAACGTCTTGGTCTCGGTTGCATCCTTCCTTACGAGCCAACGACGCGACAAAGTCTCTCATTACGACACCACAGAGACGGTTAATTAGCAGACGCGTCTAGCTTAGACCACGTTCTGGGATTGGGATCGGTATATCCGGCAGGGTGAGAGAAATTCGTACTGGATGAATCAGAAATCACAAAGACGTAATGTTCCCCCAAACAAATATCCATCACGCTGGAATAGCCCCGAAGCTCCTACTGAATGAATCGCCAAGGTTGATTTGAGCGCTTTGGCTGGTGTAGATGGATAGTGTGTAGCCCACTTTTCATACCACAGTTGAGGAACCTAACCAGACTCCATCTCCCTGTGGGACGGGGACGGGTGGGACAGGTTGGCCGGGGGCCACAGGCGTGGACAACGGACCGGGCCGCTGAGTGTGGATATAAAACGAGATGGTCATATGATGAAGCAGAAGCTGACATACGACGGACTGCATTGATCCGTAAAGGGCATTCTGTATGACACGGACGATGGCCGCCTTAGGCTACTCCCCTAAACAGGTGCCGACTATTGATGTTTCTGGCGTCAATCCTTCTTGAAAGTCCGGATGCTCCGACATACCCCCTAGACAGGGACCCTCATGCGACTATCTTCAAAGGACGGTATCTCCCCATGAGTAGATGTCAGGTTTTGGGTGGCCTACTCTCTGAGGGATGCGTTCGTCACCTACCTTTGTAGCGGACAAGAATACAAGTGCACGACAATCTTGAAGATCTAAGCTTAGTGCCAAATCTAAATGGAACTGCGTCTAACAACAATAACGTCCGACTCCTGGCTAGTGCTTGACTTACGATCAAGTAAGGACTGGGCAGAAGCATTGAACCAGCGCTCAAGCTTTGTGATTGCTTTCTGCGTAGACATCTCAACCTCGAACGCCCGATTCTCGATAACATCCAGGCATTGTTGCCCCTGTTCATCTATTTCATCTTTGTGCTTTTGCGCTTCTTCTTCCAGGTCCTTCATAAAGTCATTGGTCGCATTGCACAAGTCGGTCTTACCATCCTCGACCTGGTCATCAAGATCGGCTGCGTTCGTTTTGTGTTGGTCAAGCGCCTGATCAAGCACCTGATCACAGCACTCGCTCACGGCCTTATTAACAAATTGTTTGAAGCGGCGGTCAATCTCGCCATTAACATATTGTTCGAGGCGGCGTTCAAAACTCTTGAAAGTGGCAAATCTGATCTGCTCAGACTCGTTTCCAGACTCGCTTGGCAGGAAGCTGACTACATTGGCCAGGAGATGTTGCTTTCCTAATCGAATCAATAGTTTGCAGAGTTGGTCATCGGAAACATCACGGAGCTCATTCTCCAGATGGTCAAGTCTGCTAAGTTTTGTAAGACCAGGAGAGGAAGCATGTTTGAAGTCAGTTGGGCAGATTGAGGCCGGCGAAGTAGAGCATGGACTCGATGGATCGACTTCGGTGGGAGAATCTAGCGATAGAGGGGATGAAAGGAGCGGTCTTGTTCGTCTTTCCTCGCCAGATGACATTGACCTTAATTATGTGGATGAGCCATTGAACGCCAAACTACACAAGAAGATGAGAAGATGGCAGAATACCTGAGCCGTTTGCCATTCCTGGACACGGGATATGGGGGTGGATCCACTTGATCCACCTGCTCGTCGTCATAATCTGGGGGTGGCTCATGCGACAGCTTAAAGGCATGCCAGTCTGTCTGCGCCAAGCCATGGCGATCGTAGTCAAAAGTCTCTGCCTGAACGCTTCTTTTCTGCAGGGCAACCGAGAAAGTTTCCAGCTGATTAAGTTCTTTCACCGCAAATTGTCGTCTGGCAAAGTGTAGACGGAGAAGTTTGGATTGACAGACTCTTGCAAATGCGTAGAAATTCAGGTCTCCTGGTTTGGCTGGGCTTAAAAACTTCATCCTAGCTGGACGAAGAACAATGCCGGTCTCGTTCAGAGTCAATTCCAGTGTTGAGGCGGCCGAAACATGGGTAACAGGCGTTGGAAGCATGGAAACCAAACCAGATGGACAGAGGCCATCGTTGCTTTTCCGGGACAATTTACAGGTTTCGACTACTTCGGGAGGGACGTTCAATTTTAGCTCCTGCGATTTGCCGCTCAGGTTAGCGAGATCTGCCTTAACATTCAGGGAGATAGATCCTTGGTTGGTATTTGCATCAAAGGCAACACGAATGCGAGCAAAACAAGAAACATCAAAATCAAGTGCATAAACCAGTACCGCCTTATCCAAAACCCAGGTCTGGTTTAGCGATGTAGTGGTCATTGTGTGATTGCAATCTTCGCTAGATTAAAGGTAAGACCCTCAATGTATTGAGAAACCCTCCCACCCGAGCTTTAAAATGTTGAGCAGCCCTGACTCGCGTGAAATGTTGAATGAATATTGATAAGAAGATGAGAGTAAAGTGGTAAAGCACTTGCGGCCTGGTCACGAGCACGTGCCCAATCCGAAGTCAACAAGTGAAATCGGAGAGTCCTATGATAACACAGGAATGACAGGGCTGGCGGCGAGAACAGCAAAAGCAATACCTCCTTTCGGGATGATGATGATGATGTTGGAGGATAAAGGTGAAGAGGAAATGCCCTGAGAGAATGGAAAAGGGGAGGCTGGGGCTGGCGGAAAGATAAATCTGGTCACGTGATCGGAACTCGGACTCCGGACTCGAACGGAGCTCGGATCTCCGTATTTACATAACACCATCAATTTCACGGCGATGATTAAACCCGTTCCAAATATAGATGTTTACACGGATTCGAGAAATGATTATTGTCATAGGGTACTAGGCGACCGAGATACATTACGGCACATAGGCTGCGGCACTATCTAAATTATCGGCAGATAATCGATTATCGTATCCGTAAATTGCGTGTCACCTAATACGCACTATTCATGCATTAGGGTTAGACCTGTACCTACTGGAAGACGCGCGCGGGGCGCGCCTTAGCCCTGAAACGATGAAAAGAAGGGGGTGGTAAGAAAGTAAAGTGTACATAGAGACTTAAATTGGCGAGCAAGTCAACATGCATGTGAAATAAGTTAGACCAATAAGGGAGGCAAGCTATCAGCATGACTTATACCCAGACCATAGAAGAGGTACAAGACCGGATTAAAGCTTCAAGTGTTCAATTTTGTTTGGGCAATAGCATAGGATGATTTTCGTGGTCTTTGGGAACGTCTTCCTGGCGTAGGAGTGTACGGTTGTGGCGAGGATTGAGTATCATCGGGTGTGTCTGGCCAGGTTATTTGGGTTTCGTCCTCGTCGTCATTTAGAGCATCGGTTTCAGTGGGTGTGTAAGATAGTTGGATGGTCGACGTCGTATCCTTCTCCAACGAGGCCAACGAGTTCAATGGACTCCGAGCGTTAGCCCTTTGGGACCAGCGGTCCTGGCGTCTTCGTTTACCAGTTGTTGATGGGGTTGGGGGCAAAGAATGTGATGTGGTTGGAAGGAAATATATATCGTCCGTAATCACAGCTAATTGGCGATTCTCTTTGGTGACGCCAAAAATACGTCCAGTCAGGAAAATGCTGGTGTTGATGCTTAGTGGTGGAAAGTTCGCCCAACGTTGTCTCTTTTTGAAGTATGCGGTCAAAAGAAATGTGTGATGGCTTCGAGACGAACTGTTGTAAACTGTAGATTGGAGACGATAGTGTAATAGAGTCGGGCCATCGTTCAGCTGACCCCCGCGTTCAAGAACAGTTCCAAGTACGGTTACGATAGGCTGAGCCGCCTCGGGGCAATGCATGAATTATGAATCTGTATCTTCTTGATCACCCGGGTGTCTAGAACATGTCAGGCATGTTCTTGCGGGGGCTGTGGAAGTTACTAACCGGTCAACGCTGCTAGCATGAAGAAGAATATGAAAGTCGTCACTGTCAGAGGAGCTGGTGAGGAAAGCGCCGCATGCAGATAAAAGCGTTTGGTTGGTATAGGCCAGGCCGGTTGCCCTCATTAAAAAACCGAATCAGGGTGGGAATGTCATCCTGTTCAACATCGTCGGATTGTAAAAAATGCAGGAACAAAAATGGATGGTAGTACATATAATGTACGGATGGTAATCTGAGGGTCATAATCGACATGGAAGGCTGTACCAAAATTAGAAGACACGAGTGATTACATGGGCATGAGAAATCACTGGTACAAAGACAGACACGCGGACGAGACCAAATGAGAGAGCTACAAGGCTAAAGGAAAAGGAGCTAGCGAATAGTAAGAAGAGTTCAGCAGACTGGTAACATGGCGCGAAGGCAACACGGGGGAGGCATACGATTGCGTTGTCTTTGACGCAGTTGCTTGATATTTGTCATCCTTTCGCGCATCAAGAAATGCATCATGGAAGACTCCATGAATTGGAGATCCCGCCTCACAAGATGAACGGCATGGTATCTGCTCAACCATGGGTGAAAGACTATTCTCGGCTCAACGAAGGATCGCTACTGAAGGTGCTGCAGACAGCTGGTAAAGGACCGAATACTGCTGCTAGGTACAAATTGGAGTGCTGCACACGGTTTCTTGACACAACACGAGTCTTGATATGCTTTGCCCGCGTTCAAATTTGCCTTCCAAATTGATTACCCGTATCAGATACCGCTTTCGCAAGACCCTCATGTTCCTGAGATTATATTCCATAGCATAGTTCCTAGGAGTGCTCTTGGTCGCTCCTGGGGATCAGACTCATAACTCCTAGGATACATACAGCTCCTGGGAGTGAACTGGATAGCCCCAGGAACGAGTATTGGTTTCCCCGGGCTTTTTAATTTAGCAAGATCGATGCCTCAAAGTTATGCTCTCACGATAAGCGGATCTAAAAAAATATAAGTTTTTCTCGGTTAGGCTAATCGGATGTTCGGTTTCCTGCAAGTCATCGTCGCTTATCAGTGTTAGGTCTAATAGTAGTTGACAGACAGAATTTGTAACACCTTAAACCCGCTATAGCAAGCTTTTTGGAAGTACTTTGATCTGGAACAAATAACAAGCTTATGGGTCGAGAGAATGTTATCCTTGCAAATAATGGTCAAATCCTTGCTTTCGAATAGCCTCAATTGCTGATGAAAGCAACAAGTCAACAAGTTCCTAAACCTTCAGGAGGAACTCCCGCCGTTCACTCTCCAAGATTGGTCACGGCTGGAACAGATTCGCACAGTACTCCACAAGTTCAATGAGCTTACTTTGTTCATCTCGAAACGCAATCCGCAAATCAGCCTCGCAGTCCCGATTTACTATAAGCTACACGAATTGCTTGATGACGTGATGGAGGGCAATGGTAACTTCGCAAAACTGGATCGAGATATCATAGCTGCAGTGAAAGAAGGGATGAAGAAATACGAAAAGTACTATTCCATTATGGATGACTGCGACACCTACTACACTGCCCTCATCTTGGATCCCCGAGTCAAAGGTGAAATGGTCTTACGGGAACTTCAAGATGGCAATGCAGGGACAATGATTCTGGAAACGATCCGCACCAATCTCCATCAGGTATACGCGGCTAGTAACCCGGAGCAAAATGCCGCTGCATCACAGTTGTCTTCACTGCAGCATAGTGATGTGGAGTCTAGAATGCTGAAGAAGTTGCAGGCGCGAGATCCACCGCTCTCAGATATTGATAAGTACTTCGACACCCCTCCGATCAGCGTCACAGACACGACCGACCGGAACTGGCTCTGTAATTGGTGGAAGATGCACAAGGGCGAGTATCCGCGGATGGCAGCAGCAGCCAGGGACTATCTAGCGATTTCTGCTTCTGAAGTTGCTGTCGAGAGAGTCTTTAGTACAGCAAGGGATGTGCTAGGCATTCGGAGATATTCTTTGAAAGGGGATACCATAAGAATGCTGATGTTGATTCGCGATGGGTATAAGTGGTAGCGGTCAAGGGATTTGGTTCCATTATGCCATCGGGATATTCCGGTTCTGCAATCATAAATTGTTAAATGAAACTGCTATCCGACGAAAGCTCGTTCGCTCTCTAGATTATTCTATAGGAGTAATGTGCCGATACCGATACGATAGGACGATATCGTGAGTGGCGATATCGTCAAATTTGAAGTCCGCCGATATCGAACCGGCAATCGGCATCGACAAATTCAAAAGTAGCCGATATCGTATCGTCAAAATCGGTATACCGGCAATATCGTCAACAGCCCTACTGACGCTATAGTGAGCTGGAATTGGAGGGAGTATGGTCGACCGACGAACATGTGAATTAAAAAAGTCCTGTACATCATGGTTATATCACTCCACAAATGATAGCCGAATGCTGATTCGAACGCACCTCTGATTTCTCAGGGATGTTGAAGTGGTGAACAATCATTCTACTATAGTCTCTCCTCCGGCCTTTCTGTGTTCATCCCTCAGATGTCCTTTCCAATTTCGAATCGTTCTTTGAATATCACAAATTATGGCCCGTGCGTAGCTGCGACAGCAAGTACGCCCGGTTCCTGGGTAGCTTTCTGTACAGTGTAGGCCGCCGGCAGAGTGTTATCGATTTTCGTAGATGACCAACTTTGGTAGATGCTTTCCATCCCGCTCCCACGGAGAGGATATTGTCGCGGATAAGCACCCTCTTCCTTGTCAGCGAAGGGCGAAAGGGGTGTGTTTTGCCCCCGCGAGGCCGCACCGGTATGCAAATCTGCTCGCGGTGCGGTGGCCAGCTCCCTATGAGCCAGTTTATCGACCTAGTACGGGGCGACCAGCCGTTTATACCATGCCTGCGTTGCGGACTGAAAACAGTGGTGTCCATGCCGAGATGATCGTTTAATTAGGGAAACGTTGTCAAACGTACAGCAGAATAGAAGGGTATCACTTCAGGTTTTTCTTAACAAGTGCCTGGTGATGAGGGGCAGGTTATCGCCCTAATTCTGGGAGCGGGTCAAGCCAATCATCCTTGCCCTATTTGTTGGCGTCATTTATTCCTCCGGTGGGTGTAAGCATTGAAGACTTCAGGAACAGGGACTGATGTCCTTTTCCTCAGAAGACAGAGGGCCTCTGCTTCTCCCATCTGAACCATAGGCCCCACTTTCAATATAGTTGATGCGTTAATCTCTATGATTTTGTAGCCTCCTATGCTATGCGGAGCACTGGAATGCTGTCAATGCAGAATCTCCTTCCATATACTAAATCTTGACCTCGACTTACAACAATCACAACTATATACACTTAGAAACTGCACTGTAGTTATAAAGCAATGTTCTGGCATTTCGAAAATTTAATCCGCAGTTTCCTAAATGCAATAGCCATGGAGTTATGGCCGCTGGTTTGGTCATTTTGGAGACCATCAGCAGATTTACCGACTCGCGGCCTGTCCGCCGCATTATGATGAGCGGTACATCTTCCGCCTTTCGAACGCGCATAAATCTGCAGCCTCGACCAGAGTGACTCATCTCACGACACTTTTCTTTGTTTGCATCGTGTCAAACAACGGTAAATCAATGATGATGGAGGACGGAGCTGTGGCATTTGCCGGTCCTCGGCAGCCTCACCTAGACCCTAATCAATAATGCCTTAAGGGACCCGGGGCAGGGTCCGAATTTTCTGTGCGCTTATTGGCCCCTGATGAATACGGGGCCATCTCCATACCTGGACGGAGACGCGACGCGACTACGTCCCTTCTTTGTTGTTAATCATTTAGCAATGTACTTTATGGATTTGAAGTAACTAAAATCGCATTAATATCTTTCGGATTTTAATCAGTTGTATTACCTCCGTCACATACAGTCTGAGATCAGTTCAATGCTAGCGTGACAGCGAATCCACTTCTGATCCACTGAAGCGACTATCTATTCTGTCCCGGAGCCTCATCTAATCAGCATAGAAATAGTGATGGAGGGATTTTGTCTAGCCACAAACGGAGGCTAAGGTGGAGCTCCGCCAATCCATACGGACTGAGTCCTTGAATCGCTGTCAGAAATGCTTCTATCAACCAATGTAATATGTCAAGCAAGTCGAAAATGGATGTATCAGATTCCGTGAGATCCGGTCCTAGCTTTTCTCGTCTTTACGCCCCCTGAATAAAGAAACTTGAAATGGGTGGATGCCCATTCTATTCGCCTTTGTCGGCACTTTTTATTTTTAAAATGACTCGAAAAAGCCTATCTGATTTGAAATATCCGCAAAGGTCCCATCCGCACTTCAGCGTTGACGAGGCTAAGAGGCGGATACGGGAGCGGCAACGCCAAAATAGGGCTCGTCGACGAGCAGAGAGGGAAACTAAAGAAGAGCGGGTTGTTCCCCTAGAGGACCGACCAGCTCAGTCCCGTCCTGAGATTTCGGAAGAGGAGGGGCTAAAGACATGTTCTAATTCCAATGAGCATGAAATAAGCATCTCTAGTGGTTTGGACCGCGCGATTAATATAAGGTTTCTCTCTGATGCAGATCAAGATCCCCATGTCCTTCACCACCGTCGTCTCGATGCCATCCGTGCCAAGGAGTACCGCAAACGCTAGAAAAAACGATACATTGACACTACCACTTGTGTCTTAGGCTCTCTAAGGGCTAAGCAGCCCTATCCGGATCAGAGCAATGAAGCTATCTCGTCCCTATCGGCCTCACTCTCAACCATAGATGATACTGTGATAGAAACTAGTCTTGGTGACGATGTCGACCATACAGTGACCGGCTGAGATTTGTTGACGAGAATTCCATCTAATGACTAGGCTGCGGCACTATCCAAATTATCGGCAGATAATCGATTATCGTATCCGTAAATCGCGGATAACGATATAAATTCATTATCGAATTATCCGCAACGATACGATACGATAATTATATTTTCATTTGCGGATATCCGCAGATTATCGTACGATAACAAATATTGCAAACATGCTAAGACTCGTGACCTGAGCGAGTTTGCATAAATTATGCATTCTCCCCTGTATTTTTTGGGGTATTCAATGTGTAATTGATTGTATATTTGTCACGGGAATGACTGGCCTACGATCTTTTCTCCAAATTAATCTACTTTGTCTAGCTTTATTGCAACAGCATTCAATTATTCAAGATCATATCACAGGTTATCAAACTCAAATCCATCTGGCTGCTTTGGCTTCTTCCGAATCCTCCCCGATCTCCCCTGCGTGGGCTTCTCAGTTGGCATATCAGGAAGCGGGAGATCCTTATCACCATCATCCTGAGGCTCAACGGCACTATGAGGCCGCTTGCGCCGTGGTTGCTTGCCCCGGATTGGAACCGGTGTAGGAGTCGCCTGCTCAACTGTATAACTATATCCCAAATCATTTTCTGAGTCATCCGATCCATCCTCCGCTTGATTACCATCTTCTTCGTTTTCACTGATCGGCTCGATATCGTGAAGCGACGGAGCTGGCTTCCATGTCTGATCGAGTATGGCAACCTCTCCGCTAGAGAGATACTCCTTGATCATCTCGAGCTCGGTTTGTTGAAGCTCGAACTTCGATGCGAACAGATGAAGCATTAGAGACCTGATGGTTTCTGGTTTAAGCTGCCCCCGGCGATAGTGACAGACATCACGAGCACAATTGAAGAGCCGCTCAACACCAGCGCCACTAGCAGGTGTTGCCAGATTATCCCGCGCCATCGCTGCAAGCACTGGATATTCATGCTCATGCTCCTTCCAGAACACCCTTGGCTTTCCTTTGGTAAGACCTATAGTATAACTTAGCTGGAAAGCCGTATAATAAAGCAGGGAAGTATACAGACCCTGTGCAAGATATCGTGTGATCTCATCCTCCGGTCGGTCAATTTCACTGTGTAAAGCGTGCAAATCCATCATCAGATCAAGCTCCTCTTCGTCCACTTCTTGAGAGACTTGGGCTTGAGAGGGCTCCTTGCGGCGGGTTATGCGTTGTTGATATTGGTCAAATTCCTTCTGTAGTTTATCCCGATAGATCTCCATCCAATTGATATCTTCTCCCTTCTCGTTTTTCTCTTTCCAGTCATCGCCTTCAAAAAACCGAAGCTTCTTCGATGGACACAGAATAGTTGCAATTGCATAAACTGTGCCAAACGATTCACTGCCGGTCGCTCTGTGGTACTTTGAGAGTTTCTGTTTCGCTGCCTGTAGTGCCTGAAGCATTCTCTTTTTCCAAGGGACAGTCTTGCGTTCTAGTAACTCCGCAACATCATCAAGATGGTTAAAGAGCTCCTTATAGATGCTGAAGACCGAATGAACAGTAACATCTTGAGTCTTGGACAAGATCTTGGTGTAATGAAAGAAAGGCTTTGTGACCAAAAGGAGATACTCCACTTGGCGCCATTCCTCTTGGCCGAGCTGAAATTGAACGTATTGGTGGGTTGCACAGTACTGGTTGAAGACTCGCTGTAGTTTCTTGGCACGTTCGAGCATTAAGAAAGTAGAATTCCAGCGTGTACGGACATCCTGAATCGGTAGAAGCTTGGGCTCTGTTATTTGAAGCGCCCGGAAAGCCTCTCGGCGCTGAGGACTGGCGGTAATGAATACAGTGAGCTCTCGAATCTAGGCTTTTTTAGCAATTATATTCTCGGGATACAACATGATACATTTACCTTCTTCAAAGTAGCCACGATATTCCCTGAAGCGTAACCTGGAGCGGACTGTAGCGACTTCGTACGTTCACCTGACCACTCTGACTCGGCCTCTGCATTCTTTGGGTTCGCTTTGATCTTTCCAAGGAGGTCTTTCAGGCTAAGTTGTATAACGTGCACAATGCATGGTACTCGGAAAACAGAGGTATTGTGAAGAGCGTGGGACTGAACCATCTCTTGAACGCCTTGGATCATTGTGTTGTTGTTTGATGCATTATGAGTTGTGATTGATAATACTCGGTCGGTAATACCATGCTCTTGGAGGATTCGGATAACAGTCTCACTTAGATGAGTCCCAGTATGAGATCCCTGCATATGCTCAAATCCAAGAAGAACTTTACAGTAATTCAAGCCCTGGTCGAGAAAGTATCCAGTGATTGCCAAAAATGCCTGGCCAAAAGGAGAGGTCCAGCAACCGAGTGCGATAGAGAGATAGCTTCTAGAAGGAAGCTTACTGAGTACACTTTGCTATTGTTCCTGGACTTCATTATCCAAAAGACGTCTTATACTGCGGGCGGACGGGATATTGAGTTCTGACTTCGCTAGCCTGATATATTGCAGTAGGTCTTTGAACTCTTGTTGCTCGACAGTGCGGAATGGGAGACGGGTGGTTGTGATAAACCTGAGGATCTTCTTCTGGAAGGTGGTCTGGCTGAATTCCGTGCTTGTTGATCTTCGCGGCTAGGTAGAAATAGACAAGGTTAGTTTTCAATAGAGATTTGATCTAGGATAGACGTACCATCTCTCGTAGTAGCTGGTTAATGCCTTGCTTTGTAGTTGTCCGTGGCTGAACACAGACTGTACTAGTAAGATGGTTTTTTATGGGAGACGGACCGGCACGCTTAACCCCTGGGTGAACGATCACATTCTGACCGCGTTTACACATAACCTTGGGCTCGCCACTCCGCGCATTTGCAACCTGATCAAATGAGCTCCAAACATCAGACTTTTTCAGTATAGTATCCCATCTAATAGATTTCTGCAGTTCTTTCTTGCTGCCAAACTCAGTCATTAGCCACCGTTTCACAAACTGTATCTGAGACATCTCCATCATTGGATCGGTTTTGTCGCAGTTGTAGAGAATATAAGATGATTGAAAGAGTTTGCCGACGCGCTGTAGTAAGTCGGGGGCACGAGGATATCGAGGGGAGGGGGAGTGTCTGAGACAGGAGTCGAATGTGCTATGCTCTGACTACTCAACACGTCTGAGGATTCATCTGATTGTGGAAAGTCTGAATCAATGAATGAGTTGGCGAACTGAGATGCGTCATATTGGCTCCTTGATACTTCGGAATCAGACATGTCGAGTAGAGGACCAGGTACCAAGTGTAGAACGATCGATTATATAAGGAAGAGACTTACTAGAAATTTAGCGAAAAAATTGATGCGTAGGCAAACGTGTGCGCCCGCGATGTCGACGTGCTCACGATAATACTCGATGCTAATTGGGTATGTATTAAGCGGATGTGGGAGGTTCAGACGATAATTGACGATAATCTGCTGACAATCCGCCGACTATCTTCGGATTATCCAATAATTATCCGCGTCACCAACCCAAAAAAAAAACGAAGTCCCCCATTTCCAAACTTCAAATCTAAATTGCGCCTTACTTTTTTGTGTAAACATGCTGAGATAAATAAACGTATAATTAAAATGCGAACTAGCGAATCTATCCATACTATTCTCAAGATCAAAACTATACTGTTGGTGCATTTAGATATTGAAATTAAACGGTCCAGGAAAATTTACTACGTTCCCTTAGTGTCAAACATATATCTCTGCCCAGCCATCACCCCTTAATTAATATTTTAAACTTACAAGTAACTACAACTCGCTCGCTATATACTTAAACCCAATATTTTATGCAGAAGACATTTTTTTAAGAATACAATACTGTTTCTTATCAATACTGTTTCTTATTATTTCCCAGGAGAAGTGAAGGAAATAGGGGATGAGTCTTGTCATGACCAAACATGTAAAGATTCACATGTAGAATAAGGTTTTGTCAGCTTCATAAGTATCACCTGATCGTCCACAACAGGATATGTTAGCGAATTTTATGCTAGTGCGGATAGTTTGCTGATATCCAAACTATCGTTCAAAGATCCGCGGATATCTGCAACGACGATGATGATAATGATCCATTATCCGCGATGAGGCATATTTGCGGATAACGATAACGGGTCATTATCGTTATCGTACGATATGCCGCAGCCTAGGTGGGAGCGCTCGCCCGGAGGCGCAGATTGTTTCAATAACAGTCACCCATTCCCGATTGCCAGCTTGTAAAACGCCCCTCCAACCGGTATAAAATGACTGTGTAATGAGCTTCGTCGTTGCACTAACTCCCATCGCAAACCCCGATTCGTCAAAGTTATAGATATCATCCGAAGTGATACCATATTGAGCAATCGTTTTTTCAACAAGCTTAAACCACTCAATAATGGTATTTGGATCTTCCATTAAGGCGCGTTTATAGTTATATCTGCGAGAGAATCGACTAGAAAGCTCGGGATGTCGTTTAATGTATTGTGTTGGCCAATTCTTGCTAACGGTCTGGGGGGTATGATCTCCACGGTGTTCGAGTAGTAATTTGGCCCTATCTCTCAACATAGCGATCGTAAGAGCAGCACCTCTATGATCCATAGAGATTAACCAATCCTGGATTGATTCCTCTTCTAATTGGGTGAATTTATGGCCTGTAGCCCTTGTGTCAGACCAACTGGTAATCCCTTTCATCCGGTCTTGTAGCGTAGACCGCGGGACTTCGAAGGAGCGAGCAGCAGCAGCAACAGAGGTAAACCGGCTATTTTTAATAGCCTTAATTGCCAGTAGGATTCTACCTTCCTGCTCAACTGATTTCCGAGCTTTTTGACCGCGGATTGGCGGCATGGTGGGCATTTGAAAACAGGAGGTTTAGTGAGGAGAAGGAAAATTGACGTGACTGCCGGACGACCAGCATCCACGTTAGATGATCTGACAGTATAGCTTATGTAACTAGAATGGACGCATAAATTGTGAGAACTAGGGGTAAATGAAAGACAGAGTCATTGATATCTCCAATTGGCCGGATACAGGAAAAAGTGGTGACACATCCATCACAATGCTATTTACTAGAAACTTTTCCTACAAAGTGGACATGTTCCAGGGCTGTGCTGCAGCCACTTGAGTAGACAATCCTCATGGAACATGTGTTCGCAACCCAAAATCTCCACCGCTTTGCGTCTGGAAAGTTTACTCAAGCACACAGAGCAGCTTTTTCCCGTGAGTCGATGCTGATCTCCGTCCTTAACTGCAGGAAAAGTTGGCGTTGGATCCCCAAATATAGTATCGAAATCTCGTAAAAAGTGATAGACTTCTGCGGACAATGAAGGCCGGAGTCGGTGCATGCTTTGTCGGAGTTGCTCATTTTTGGGGTCAAGCTTGAGCGCAACGGAGATGAGAATGCATGATTGTTCTGGGCTGCCCCAAATCTCTTGGGCTTTTGCGTAGCGTAATAAAAATGTGACCCTTTTATCTTTCGCCAGTAACTCCGAAGAACACCAATCACGGGCCAAATCAAGTGATTTTTTGTACCGATTTCCCTGGATTTCTTTCATTTCCATCACCTGTCCTTGTTTGATATGGACTTCGAGTTGACTGCTAATCAAGTCAAACATGAGGCTTTTCCAGTCATTGGTTGCTTTCAAATTGCCATCGCGATAACTTATCCAATGCATCATGGCAGCCAACGCCGAATCATAGTAACCTAGTGCTACGGAAGGATTGATATCGATGTATGTATCCCCGATGGTTCGAAGCTCCGAGGGCAGTTGCAAGAGAAGTGTGTGCGCTGGAATTCCATGGGAGCCATCATGTGTTTCCTGCCCGAACGTGATTGTAGATTGCGGCGAAGTTCTTTTATTCAGCTCTCTCACGAAGCCAGCTGCGGAGTTACTTGTCTCCGGCGTGGCGTCGCAACACTGAATTCTGAACTTGGACGCACGCGGGAAGGAGCGGAAAGAGAGCCAGGAGCATATGCCTACCGCAATTTTCTCCGCATTTCTCGACTCACAATCAAAGAGAAGGTAGCGAATCTCTGTATCTGGCGTAGAATCCATAGAGCAACATACCATGTAATTAGGTTGTGTTGCCGCCGGACGAACACTGGATAGCTCCCCTCCAAACCCATGACTTAGGGGCAGAACACCGTAGAGACACAGATGCATAGCGGTGATAGAACACGCGATGAAGTAAGACGTGAGACAGTGGAGGTAGTACTGTATCTTTCTTTCATAAAGTGTGAAAGGGTTTATTGTGTGGGGAGGACCACCACACCTGACCGAAAGTTTGAGTGGAGCGTGGAAAGTCAAAAGAAACGAAAAAAGGTAATGTCGTCCGCAGTAACGTAGCATTTCATGATTATGTCACGAAATAAGTTCAAGTTTCACCAGAGGTGGGGGACAGCTCTAACCCCGTTAGACACATGACTCGTGGCTCTAAAATTACGTTCCCCCGCCTTCCCCTGTTGGAATATCCCGGTCGCTGAGATAATAAAAGGCTGGGATCACGTGCATACATTCACCTACCTCAACATTTCACTTGTATCTTAGAAAAAACATACAATCAACTCCCCTCAATAATATGACCATTGAAGCATCACTTAATAAACCAACAAAAACCGAACCCGTGAGTTGGGTTGGGTTGGGTCTTAGTCAGCAGACCCGTGGGCGGGTTGTCTTCTGGCAAACCCTGTTGGTTTATTAAGTGATGCTTCAATGGTCATATTATTGAGGGGAGTTGATTGTATGTTGTATTGGGTGTATTGTCTAAGATACAAGTGAAATGTTGAGGTAGGTGAATGTATGCACGTGATCCCAGCCTTTCATTCTCTCAGCGACCGGGATATTCCAACAAACCCAACCCCAGACCCAAATGGGTACCCCGTATAACCCAAAAAAGCAAAAAAAGTTGACGTATCATTTTACATTAAATTGTGAAGTAATCTTCGATTATATAATGGTATTGCGATTGTCCAGGTGCCTTTATCTAAAGCTTAAATAGTATTCAAAACAAACATCGTTGGCGAAGAAAAATGAGATTGGCTTATGATAAAGAAGACTAATATACCTCGTATCCTTGCAGTCGACTTGAAGGCATTGTGACCCTACCAGATGATCTCTTCTGACTTCTATCACCCAATTCCGTGATTGGAGGTGGCTACTTGGTCAAAGTATTTCCAAACGTCGGCGTGACGCGACTCAGTAGACCCTCATATAGACTAAAAGTAAAGGCACTATTGTCACGATTTGTACTGTATCCGGCCAATTGGAGATGTCAATGACTCTGTATTTCCATTACCCCTATTCTTCGCTATTTATGGGTCCATTCTAGTTACATAAGCTATGTCGACGGATCATCTATAGATCCGGTTTCATGCAGGATTCGTAAGGTAATTGCGACAACTATTATTTGCCAGATATATCAGGCATCAACCTGATGTCGGAAATAGGGGTCGATCACGGTGTATTGTAAAATGTACGGAAAGACAAGACTAAATACAAAGAGTGTATCTAACTTTACGTGACACATTCATCGTTGGTGATAAAGTCCAATTTTGTGAGAGTAGCATACAAGAAACAAGCAACCATTTTCCACTCATTATTTTACCATCGTGATGCTCCTTGATATAGCATCGGATTACATGCAGTAGGGCTTCATCTATCTCCCTTTCCTACCCACGACCTATTGTTGGGCTTGCTGTGCGTCCTCAGTATCTGTCATCGACCTGTCTGCTAGTTCAGACTGCCATCGAGCGATCCCCATTTCACTATATAATGCTGCACGGCTGAAAACATCAAGATGATCATTGAGGCTTAGAGCCCCTTTCGCTTAGAATTTGAGCAAACCTTATTCTTGCGGTGAACATTGAGAACAGTAAACGTACAGCCACATAATTCGCATGATACTTTGACGCAATTTATATGTCTTTGTCGTTCGTGACGGAGAAGATTGCTGAAAGTTGAGAACGTACGGCCTTTGCAATCACCCTCCCAGCATACATTGGCAGTTTGGGGGTTTTTCTTCGGTTGCCGAATAGAAGAAGTATCTTCAGAGGGCAGTTGGGAATTGATTCCGGTATTGAAACTGATGCTGCCATGACCTTGGGAATTTGAAGGCTAGTGTGAGAAATGGTGATCAAAATTGTCTCTCTGGCTTTGACACACCACAGTACTGGTTTCTGGTAGGGCGGACATGGGGATAACTGAGGACCAAGCGTTTGAACGTGGCTGGTTGGGATGGTTTCTATTCCAAAGCGCCACTGATTTTTGACGCTCGCAGCCAAAAGTATGCATCGGTTGTGAATAATCTGCTGATCCTCCGGTCACCGGGAAGGGTGCATGTAGTTCGGTAGAAGAATGATTCCTATGATATTGTAAGATGGAAATAATCTCATGAAGTTCACTCTACTTACATGTCGACTGGTAACCTAGATGGTTTGAGGACTGTAAGTCAAAGATATTTTTGTGGATAGAGGAGGACTGACTGTTGTTGTTCTGGTTCTCGGCAAGAGCTGGGACAATGAACCGACAGTTGAGGGGGATCAAATTGCGAATGCAAATATTTTGACAGGGAAGACCAAGGGGGGCCTGCAGGTTTCAATAGTGGCTCAAAATAAAGTGGTTCAGGACTGACCAGGTAGGCGAGACGTACGTGGCGCTGCCACAAGGTTTGTTTCAGTTGCACTGGCACTGGAGAGTGAATGTCTCATCAATATGCGCTCCAAGGTGACATAAAATCGGCTGCCACGCCTTACTTTGTATGAACTGCCATTCCCACTTTCGTCAAAAAGTAATCGTCGCTGGGCGAGGCTGAACGATTGAGCTAACCGTGTTGTTTAGCCCCAAGATATATTCTAAGTAGCCAATAGCGAGAAAATACAACAGATGTATTGACTGGATCCGGGGCGAAATTCGTTGGAGATTGGATCCTCAGACATGCAGGTCGGAAAGTCACACGGAGGAAAAAGGTACTGGATTGAATATAAATAACTAGTTCGGCATTGTCGCCAACTCTGTGAGCTTTACTGTAACTGGATTCGGTCTCCACCTCGGCTATAATACAAAAGTACGTAATTTACGAGTTAGGACACTGTGGAGCATCTTGTTACTAGCATGAGAGAGACCATACTATACCTCTGCTTAGCTGAATGGGTCTTGGTAAGAGCACTGACCCTTGATCCGATTTTCTGAATGCGAGGCCCACCCTGCAGTAAAACACTCTCCTTCTATCAATAAGCCTGGTGAACCTTCATAAACGCTCTGCTGCACCAGGAGGAGCCTTTTAAAATCAGAGACTTTTCCTGATCGAGTTTCTAGCTCTTCGGCCTATGGATGTGAGTTCTTAGAGCAACAACTGTCACGAAAGAGCGATATTGACCACCGCAAGCTCAGTCACTGGTCTGTTTACAACAATGGCCGAGCAGATGCATGACGTGAATGAATATGCCAGATCTCTTATTGAAGCGGTCCTTGAATTTACTGGTACTCAAGACAAGCTTACCACTATCGTTTGCATGACCTGTGGGGAAAACTTTACGTCTTCTTTTCCTGATGTGAACGGAACTGTCCCATGTGGGAACTCCAGGATGTGGGAATGGGCCTATCCTTATGGTGGTGACATCTATGTTTATATCAGCTGTTATAAATACTCAAAGGAATATTCGCAGCAAACCATGGACCAAAGCATGATTTTGGAATTGACAACAGCAATGACAGACAAGTTGTCGGAGTCCAATCCTGAGCCAGCACTGAACGCTTATCTTTACAAGACAGTCATCGCAATATGGGGTTCGAAGGCCGTTACTGTTATACGCGACCTGCATGACCGAGCTTGATTGTTGGCAATGGTAGCCGAGACGAAAGCTGTGTGTAATGTACTCTGAGTCCTTTAATTCTCTTTAATAGATACCGATTGAAGATCTCAGTCACGTTGCAGTCAACAGAAGACGAAATTGTTTTCTCACGGAAAACCTAAAGGAAGAGAAACAGACCTGGAATATCAAACATCACGCATGCTAGCAACCATAGCCAAGTAGGCTTTTTTCCCTTCGCAGTCTCAGCAGCATAATTCTCCTTGAGGCTGTTATGCTCGAGCGAGTTCCGTAAGGTGAAAGGGGCTTCCGCTGCTGCGTGTATACTGAATGACCAGCGAGGTTCAGTCGAGTGAAGGCTTGACGCGAGGCAACATGCAGCAGTGGTGGGTTGAGCTCTTCGAGATCAGTGAGCTGGAGGATTGGATGCACGAAGCTTACACTATACTCGAGAATATGGCTGTCAGCTTACAACTTTCTAGAAACGAAGCAATCGACGGGAAAGACAATCAGTCTGGTTGAGATGGCGAAAAGCAAATACCTGAATCTTACCTGAATATATGAAGAGAATAGAGGACCAAGACTCCACAAGAAATCACTCTTTCTTCGGTGGCTGAAGCAACATATGGCTTTGGTGGGATGGGTTCAATAACCCGAGATCAGGTGCTGAAGGGGCAGCCTGAGTTAGCCGGAACACCTTTGTCCGTCCCGATCCAGACCTTTACCCACGCAAGAGGTTGGTTTCAAAGATGCAGGGCTGACAGCCTTGACAATGTACGTATGATTAAAGCTTTCCATCGCCAACAGTTCACTCAATGGCCAGTGTACGTGTGGCATGAGCAACCAATACTGTGGACAACATGGCGGCAGATGGAGCGTACCACCTCACCTCAGACTCCCTACACTCAGGCGCAAAGAAATCTTCGCAGAGTTGCTTCTTTCTTTCGGCGCGGCTTTCTTCTGCATGCTGTTCACTGTCTCTGGCCTTGAATGCGAGATGAAACATGAGATCTAAACCATCTCTGGCTCAATCACGCCTGCATCATATCAGTATCAGAGTGAGGTGCGTACCTCCTGGCCACTGGAGAAATATTCAACCTTTTTATAATACTGACATCTATCTATCAATAGCCCCGAACATCCAACCTCACGAGAAAGCTCCCCCGGTCGAGTCCTCCCCATGATGTCGAGAAGCTGTGGTCCTCCGAAATAATCTCCGCTTCAAATAATATTGGGATCAGGAATTTTGGGACGTAGGATACGTGGAGGAGCGGTATTGGGATCGTGGGTTGTTGTGATGATGGCATCGAGTGATGCCTTGAGCCATATCGGAACAGTGACTTTTTGACAAGCAAGCAGGGGCGCTTTCGGAATAGATAATCTAGTAAAGAGTTTAGTCAGCCGGCAAAGAGAGTGTTGTACAGGGGAAGAGCTATTTTGAAGCTGTCCACCCGGCTCATATCATAAATTTTGTGTGACTCAATGGAAGACAGTGGGCTGAAGGCAGTTTGTTCTGACCACAGATAGGATTAACCGAAGGTATCGGTACAGGTTCCAAACCGTTGATAGGAACTGTTGTTCAAGTAACTCATTAATCATCTGACGGACCTGTTGTTTTGCAATGGACATACCAGGATACAAGGGTCTTTGGCGCAACTCAAGCCATGTAGTGCAAAAAAGAAAATGAAGCGTGTTTTCACAGGAAGATTTGGAATGCCATCATGTACGAAGACGTGCGATTGGAAGAGTCTATCACCTCTACACCAGCCCCACCCTCTACCTGAGTTTCCATTCTTTGTTCAATTAGAATCTCGCTCCATTGGGTTGCATGCCCATTATACGAAGGTGAAGCCAGATGTGGGATGGGTTTCGAAAGTCGCTTCGGTCGGTGGGAATCGCTTCGGTGATCGGAGGTAAATGGAAGAGCCTCGCCAACATTCCAGCTTCTGAAAGATGGTTGTAGCCAGGAGGTTGAACTGAATGTGTAAGCGTGCCCTGACCCCTGGTCGTTAGGAGGGAAAGAGAATGAGCATGATGAAGTAAGTTACCAGATACAATCACAATAGCAATTTCACAGGCGTAGCATACCAAGAAGAACATAGCTTTCGCAGAGGAGAAAACAAGCAGAGACAGAACTCACAGCGCCGCAAAGTAACGCTTAATTTACCGGCAGATGAGCCGATTATAGGTCAAAGTCTGCCTTGTTTCTCGGGCCAGTTGCGGCCAGCATCTCCGGCCTTCCGATGGTAAAAATGGTACTGATGGGTCCAGGCAGGAATTTACAGGCTATCCCATTTCACATGGATGACTGCGGCCCAGATTCAGTCTAGTCGAAGCGGAGCGGGTCAGATTCCACGCTTTTCCTCGCTCCAGTCTCCTTACTCGTCCACGATTCGTTTTGAGCTGAGCTTGATCTGGCTTTCAATCCACGTTCAAATCACCTGGAAGAGTTTCGGGATATCGAAACTTACTCACTCCTCAAAGGTGTCCTACTTGCCAATATGGTGCTCCGACGTTCCACGTGAGAGACGAGAATGATGCCATTCCAATTCCAAAGCAAGGACCCTGTGGCCATGTTCACAGCAGATAATCACGGTATTCATCCTTCTCTTATCCTCTCCGGATTCCTTGCTTCAGAAAAGATAACGCTGACCTTTCCTCGACCAGCAAACCCCCGAAACGCCAACTAACTCCGGTGTTACCCACAGGGACTACTTCGCACAGTGCCGGAGTGTGACCAGATCTCGAATGAATCATTTTCCATTATTCTACTGCCACCGCAGGCCGGGCGAAATTCTCAACAACAAGTTCATTCGAGATTTTCAGAACGTTGAAGATCACAACCATGGACCGAGACTGCGCGGGCTTGTGTGAAAGAGAGAAGAAATCCCTATTTTGTCCACCTCCATTCCACAAATCGTTCAACACAAGTATGGTTCGAGCCCAGAAGGATGTTAAATTCGTCTTGAGACCCTTGCTGTCCCCTTTCCAGCATCGGCTTTGTGGGCCATGCCTCCACTACCGTGTTGAGATCCTTCATTGCGACCTGCAGATCGGCAGATATAAGATCAGATCGAAACACCCTGATGTACCTAGTCAGAAGTCAGCTGATATAGTGGGGGCACTCAAATCGTTTTCTAACCTCTCAAAAAACTTGTGTCGGTCAATTACAATTGTTCTCGCATCCCATAATTTTAGACTCTGGGCGCTCTCCGGTCGTAGCAAGGAGAATATGTCAATATCCGGTAGGAACTCCATTAGTAATTCCATGTTCGGCATTAGGTCTCTGTCGTCGCCTTGTTTGACCATCTCCATGATCGCATTCAGGTACACTGAATTATGCTGGCGTGAGAATTTTCCCGTGGGGGTTGCAGCAAAGGCGACAATAGGCGCAAGGTTTCTCGAGTACCCAGATACCCAGCATCAGTAATATTTGATACCTAAATGTTATCAGATACCTCTCCGTATGTTTCAGACTTACGTACCTCGATTTTGGCATATTTGTCCCTCTGAAGGGTTTTAGGAAGCTGGATCGCATCCACATTGAGCAGTTCAAGGTCTATCTCTATCCTTGCTAGGCCTTCTAGGAACTGTTGGAAAACCCGCCGAAGGTATATATAAAGTTTACCGTATAGGTCTTCTTTCGCCATTGTCTGCTCCCGAGCAACTTCTTGTATCGGCCACCCATCCAAAGGGTCGGCTTTGTCATCCATTGGCCAGACAAATGAAGGCAAGTAGAATGTACTGGTATATTGCCACGAGTGTAAGCCGGTTGTTTGAGACTTGGTGATCCTGATACTTACGGATTTGGGCTGCTGAAACCGGCCCTATCATGTCCAAATGGAAGAAGAAGCCCATCTTCACGAAACTTCTGCTTTGACAAACGTACAGATGGCGTGGTGTCTTTGAAATACCATCGATCTCGAAAGTCTTGCCTCGCCGGAGAGAATGTTGTGGCCGTCCGAATATGCAAAGCTTTCTGCTGTGCTAGGTCCAGAGGAACTTCGCAGAGTGCTTCTAGTCGGTACCATTCCTTTTTCCTAAGAGCAAGTCGCAGACTTCTCTTACGAGGAAAATTCCAAGTCCTCTCCACAATCTCCCCAGTGGCTTCGGCAGATATTTGTCCACAAACCTCAGTAAATAGAGGTTTTACACGCGATCTTAACTGAGTAATGATATCTTTTGGTAAGGAGGCAGAGTACCAGAGGTGAATTAAAGATTCAGCATTAGTAAAGCCACCGGAGGGTATGGATGTAATCTCCAAAGCCGTAAGGCAAAAAAGGAGTATTATGGCGTTCCTCGCAACGACGTGAAATTCCCGGTCGTTGATAGTCAAATCAATTCGTTGCGCGAAGGGCTGAGGAAGCTCGGAAACGGTTTTGACCACGTTGCGTAAATCACCAGATGCTTAGCATCGTGAGCCGCTATACCCTATTTTGGCACGATGGAGGCTAACTAACCAGCAAAAAGTATCGTGACATCTCGAGAGGTCATTGCCTTTGTTTTGTGCCAAATTGAGAATATCAATTGCTGGAGCGTTACCCCACAGATATATCATTTTGCCAAAAGAATTATGGTGGTTACTCGCAAGTTGTGGGCTTGCAAATGTTGGCGTCCGGTTTTCTCTTTCACAAAATGGGCTCCAATTATGCTTCATCAAACTCGACTTGCAGATTAATTATAATCTGGCCAGTGCGCTGTCTGGCAGCGTTTATCACAGTACTATCATAGATGTTAGACAATCACAACATTAGTATCCAAACTTACCGAGACTAGCTTGCAGTTACTGCACGAGTATCTGCTATCTTTGTTGCAACGCAGGTTCGCACATGAGTATAAGGTAGCTGAGGTAGTCGCAGCCATCTCACAGCCATTAATGTAGTTGTTAGTGAAAATTTTATTATTCTCAGAAGTCGTGGGGCTAGGTCCGACAAACTATACGGCAGGCCAGGCGTGCGAGACAACCAATCAGTTTTTGTCACGACTCGCATACCCCTCACTATCCGAGTACACCCAACGGTTTCTTTTTTATTATACTGTGGCGGGCTATACGTATAGGAACCCAGGAACCCATTCCCAAATTAATGAGTCATGCCGTTGTATCGCTGTCATGGGTTGGAATAGTCGATGCGTCCATCAAAAGACGTTCAACTTACTCTGTGTGTGTGTAGTTCACTGAACTTCACCTCCAGTCGAAACGATACAGCATGGACTGAAATTAGTTTCACCATTTCATCACGGCTGCCACTGCAGGCCAGAAAAGCGATAACGAGCGAATAAAAAGCAAAAATTGTATTTACCAAGTCATGGCAAACCTGTCGAAGTGCAATTACGCGTCATCAGTGCCTCGTAATCGCCGTCATTCCTCGTGTCTGCTCCATGTTGGCGGAATCCATGCACCAGCTTGGTCATATCGGCTTTCTTCTCTAACACCTTTGTTTGTATGCCAGAAGTAGGATCTTTCTGGACTCTTTCATGCTGTGTCACATCAACTGAGCAAATGCTAGTCTACCCTTCTCACAAACTCCGCCCCCGCACCCTATTCCTTTATCGGGTACATACTCAATACCACTCAGCCCTTGGACACGTCAAAGTCTTACAGTCGAGGTAACGCAGGTTGTCATTAGCACGTCAGTCAATACAATTGCAGCCCTAAACAACAGCTTAAAAGAGCTTCTGTATCGGGCTGGTTAGTTCTCCGGAGGTTCTAGAACATTGGTCCAGCAAATAAGCCAAGCAGACTAATGCCAGCTCGTTCGGAGACGTGGCAGGATTTCGCACCCATAATCTACCAACCATTTAAAATCTAGAATGACCCTTACGACAGAGACAGTACTGGTGAATAATCCTTCCTTGTGTCATGTAGCAAGCTTGGCCGTCTCATCGGGGCTGGCATCTACTGAACCGACTGATCGTGATCATGCTGACTTAGGATCCTTCAGAAACCTTTGAGAACAATGATTGCTAATGGATGCGTTGCTAACATTAGCTTTGATGATCATAAATAATGAGCCTCGTATGGCGTCTACTTTGTATCTTGAAAGATCTTCATATTTCTGATAGGCTAGCAAACATCGAAACATGCCGGCCTTTCGTGGAGCAACAATCCGCACACGGTAAGTGTGCTGAAGCCTGATAGTAAACATAGTTTGGTCATTTATATCGGGAACTATCGCCGCAAATTTTGATAACGAAGCAGGGACGTCAGTTGACTCGAATTCTGCCACAACCAGAGGGTAAGTTACCATGGTCTAACTGAGAGCAACTGAGAAAAACCCTCCGCATGTTCTTATAGATGTTGAATCGATTCTGAGAGCAATGTGATAGACCCGCAAGACACCAGATCATCCATCCGTTTCATGCGCTATAATTTTCTCTAATACCCCAAATGATGCGCCAGAAATCACAGACGAAAGGGCCGCCTTCTTCTAGAATCTCTCGGAAACATCCATTGTCCCCGATTTGACCAAGAATTGAAACAACGTAACGAGTTACAAAATTCCTCATGGCATCAATCTTTTCACCGTAATTCGGTGCTGTGTTCATGTAGACATATCGAACAAGTTCAATGATGCCACTTAATCCCGTATCGTAAAGTTTGAAGTTTTCCAATGTTTGATGCAATTTAGAAAGTACCAGTTGGCACAATGAGTCGATGCAATATTTGTCAGCCAGCACGTATAGTCGAGCTTGTTCGAGTAACACAGGAGTGAAATCTTCCCAAGACCCAGAATTTTTGGGTGGCGTGAAGTCATAGCTCAATTCGGTAGGTAGTGGACTAGGAACGACTAGGCTCCGTTCAAATGCCTCGCGTAATTGCCCGGTCCACACGCTTCTCTCTTTATATGGAATTTCCAAGTCTTGAAAAGCTTCTTCGGATGGGGGCGTTTCCGGCTCAGGTTCCTGCTCAGGTTCCGGCTCGGGTTCTGGCTCGGGCCAACCTTCCGGCTCGGGCTCAGGTGCAGGCTCCATAAGAGAGTTGTTCCAGTTGATATTCAAGCGGTTCTTCTTGTTGCGTTTCTTCTTCTCTTTTTTGGTCTCCATTATCTTTGTAGGAGGAGACTTCCCATCGATCAAGCGAAACGCCGGGGGTGTGTAGTTTCGGAGATATGCAAATTCACATAAGCGAGAAAATGTGTCTTCATCGACATCTGACCAGTCAACGTGTCTAGTTTTTGCCTCTATCATTTCACCATTCATGAGAGTATTCAGAGGCTTTGAGAGTTCTGCCAAAGCAAAAGAATGCAAGGTGACTTCCTTCTTGTTTTCACCAACAGTAAATGTGAACAAGGGAGAGGAAAGGCACCTAAGAGCGTTAGTACCTAGATAATACAAGCTTCCCATGTATCACCCACCTCCCAAAGGAACCCTCCATTAAAAATGATGGTTGCTAGAGTAGAAAGCAGATCGAAAGATGTCTTTAAAGGTGCTAGCAGGTTGACATATGTTGCAAGATGTCTTTCATGTCTACTATTCTTCCAAATCACGAGCGCTACGGTTACCTTAGTGCTGCAACGTGTCTTGATTTAATTGGTCAAAGAGACAAGTCGCTTGTTCATAATCGACAAAAGTTTCTGTTTTTATTAAAAAAGAAAAGAAAAGAATTGCCCAACTTTCAATTCTGTACGTATCTCAGGCACTACAGACAACATTAGGATATGGAATTTTCACTTATAAATTTGTGGGCTTTGTTTCACATGGATTCAAGCAGCCTTCGACTCTTAAACACCCTCACAGCTACAAGGGACGACATTGGACAGCTCATATGTGATTGTTTGTGCATTAGTCTGTTGATCAAGACTGCAATGAGCGCCGAGCACATTGGAAGCGGTGTGAGGCAAACAGTAACAGATTATCGGAAGATTCTCGTTCGTTCAGGGGCTTGAGTCATTGAGTACATAGTGAGTAGTTCAGTGAGCCTGGCGTCAAAGCCATATCACGCCTATATGGAAAGTTCCCGTCGCATTAGCAGACTATCAATCGGTGGAGACATCGAAGGGCTCATGATAAGACTGCATTCGGAAGCAGGCGATGGCGCTAGAGCTATTAGAATCAAATGTATTGGTAATTCACGAAATTTACGGAGAAAGCAATCATGTGATACTAGTTAACAATATGTTTCGATACCCTGAAATACGCTAGAACAAATAGTTATGGCATGACGTATAGGTGCTGAATAAAAGGATCATACAGTACACTAACGTAATTTCCAAGCGAGCGGCCCACCCAAGCGAGCGGCCCAGGAATCCTAATCTATCAATTTCAAATGCATTTATCTCAACCAAAACGCCATTAAATTCAATAAGCTAAACTCGAGGTCTATTAGGACAGGCATTTTTCTTATGACCTTGAATTCCACATCCTGAGCACCTCGGTAGGGCCCTCGTACGTGGCTCAGAAGGTGCCGGAATAGCGCCTACCTCGCTAGGTATCGGTGCTAAACCTACTTGCTCTGGCCGTAGCATCAATGTAGAGGCTTCTTGAACTGTAAGGCCTTCCTCTGAAGGTATTTGCCCTGTAGATCTAGCCCTTTTTCGCTTCTTCTTCTCGTTTTCAGCGCGTAAATCGCTTACTTCTTTCTCGAGAATAGCTGCCGATTGCATGGTTAATTGGCAAGCTTTTAAAACCTGATTTATCGCAGAATTTAGCGGGCTCGGAGGGCTTTTTGAGCGCTGTTTTAATAAGGCTTTTATCGAGGAAGCCTGTTTCTGCAATTGGATATAATTTGAGGGCGTTTTTGGCTCCCACTCGCTACCCCGGCTCGAGGGGGGGGGGGGGTCGGCGTACGAAGGCAGATATTAAGCTCTGAGATAACCCGATCGGGGCTATAAGGCACTAAACCGGCGGCGGCGAAGCTATTCTTAATAGTCTCCGATTTAAATGCCTCAATTCGTGCGGTCGGATAGGCTTCGAGGAAGTCAAGTTTGTCGATATGGCTTTTCCCAACGCGCATTTTTGATTCAACAAGTTGACCGTACGCGCGGTTTAACACCGCAAAACAGCCAATATCAAGAGGCTGTAGAAGATGAGAAGAATGCGGAGGCATACAAATTGCAATAATATTATTTTCCTCGCAAATTTTATCGAATTGCGGCGTTAAATGACTTCCGTGTCCATTAAGTATCAAGAGTCTATACTTCCCCTTCGTACGAGAAGAAGTAGACGGAATAAAGAGCTGTTTAAGCCAACGAACTCCAATTTTATTAGAGGTCCATCCATTCGGGCTAACCTCGAGTCTCCAATCATTCGGAAGGCTATCGAACCAAGATTCGATAAAGACTTTGCCTTTAAAAATCACGTAAGGAGGAAGCGCCCACCCCGTTGAATTTATACACTCAATTGCAGTAACCCACGCGCGATTTCTAGGCTGTAAAAGTACTCGCCGACCGTAGTATTCACTTCTCGTGATTACTTTTGTAGTCGCAATCACGCCCATTGCAAAACCGGTCTCGTCAAAGTTATAGATATCGTCGGAGTCAATACCGTACGAAAGGATTGTTTTTTGGACAAGCGAAAACCACTCGGATATCATTTTTGGGTCTTCGCATTTAGCTCGCTGATAATCGTAATGTTTCGAGAATCGGGAGGTAAGAGAAGGATGCCTTTTAACGAAGTTTGTAACCCAATTTTTACCGACCGAAGGAGGGGGGGTAGATCCACGCGCCCCTAGTAGTAAATCTGCCATCTCTCGTACAGTAGACGGCCGAGGGGCTGCTCCACGTAAATCCATAGAGAGAATCCATTTTTGAAGAGATTCTTCCTCGATTTCAGTCAATTTATGTGAGTTTGCGCGGTGTTCGACGCGATTTGTAGAGCCAGCAAGACGGCGGGGGAGCGTTGTACGAGGTACATCAAATTGGCGCGCAACTTCATGAAGAGAGGATATCTTTTTATTCTTATAAGCTTCGATAGCTAATAAGATCCTACCCTCTTGCTCCGTACGTTTTTGAGAGGATTGAGCACGAATTGGTGGCATGATAATGGATGAAAGATGGAAGGTTATTAAACTGACGCGTTTTTTGGATTACTGGGCCGCTCGCTTGGGTGGGCCGCTCGCTTGGGAATTACGTTATATGGCCCTGCTATATACTGAGATACAGATCTGGCCTGTAACATTACCGACCCTCTGCTTTCTTCCTTCTCTACAAACATTCCTCTCTTTCAATATTAAGAACCCCTACTCTAGACTATCCTTATTGTCGAGATCAGATATATATTGCTTCCTCCCTGGGGTTTACTCCTTGGACTATCCCTTCTTCCCCTCCGGATATCTCTCAATTCTTCTCCCGATATCTCTATATCCTTACTTATCCACTACCTATACCTCTCTCTATTCCTGTGACACTATATACTTTTATATCTAACCCGTATACCCTTTACTCTACTAATAAAGAGGAGTACGCTTGCTTAAACTATCCAGATCTGCACCCTCTACTTCAGAATTCTACATTTCCTCTCTCTGTTTTAAAACTACGGTTGCTGTCTCTTGTGGAACCCTCGATCTGACATAGCTTTTGTGAATACAGTGCTAGATATACTACCTATCTTGCATTTCCTCGAACCCTACCCTTATACAAGGGTTATATAAGCCTCTACGGTAGATTGAATTACTCCTCTACTATATTCGCTAATATCATCCCCGACAATAGTATAACCGAAACTCACTTATGGAGGAGTATAATTCCCCTTTACCTTGGCATTTCGCCGCTCATCTGCCGTAGCACACACTCTACCACCGCAATTGCATTCGAACTCCGTTCCCCAAACATCCGCCGCTCACCCCCGAGCCATAGCATATATTCCACCTCATCTCCCTTCACTTCACTCCCCCCAAGTCCATCCAGGAATTCTGCAGCCCATCCATTCTTCTGAAACACTGCCCAACACAGCGGTAATACTAAATCAGGGAATTCGCATCCCCCTCGCCACCGCTGGTCGCAGATCCTTTGGGGCTGGAAGCACTGATAGCAACTGCTATATCCGCTGAACCACCCCCGCGGCTCTTCCCGTGCCTGTTGGCCTTTTTCTTCGAATCAAAGTAACGATACCGCTGCTCATTCCCACACTGCTCCATCGAGTGTCGTGTGTGGCCCTCCTGTCCGGATGCCACCCGCGGGAGATGGTAACAAATCATACATACCCCCCGCCATAACTCAATTCCCTTTTGGTAGTCAGCAAGCCCCCATGCCTGCTGCCGGATCTGGCCCCGGAGTAAATCTCGTCCACACTCGAGATCCTGGAGATCATCTTCCTCTCGGCCCCAATCGTGTCGCCCGTCTATTACTTGGGAGGTGGGTTGCTCCCCGGCCCGGTTGCAATTATCGCACATGGCTGCCCCAGGCCGACATACCATTCCCCCGTCGTCCAGATACTGCGACAGTTCGTAAGCCCGGCATCTCGTAGTGCCGATATACCCGTCGAGCGCGCGATCTCCATCCCCAGCCTTCAGCCCAGGCCGTATGTCCTTTCGAGGTTTCCATCCAGTCGGGACGAGCACGACGGATCGCCCCCCTTGACCATCGCGCCCAGCCCGGCCGACCTCTTGCGTAAAGTCGATCAGCGTCCATGGGACCCCAACGTGAACCACCCACCGCACTCGGGGGTAATCGATTCCCATCCCAAATGCAGAGGTAGCCACGATATACGGCGGCTTGCCATCCCGCCACTGCTGGAGGACTGCCGCCTTGTCCTCGGTGCTACCAGAAGCAGAATGATAGACGGGCGCCCGGATGAGCTGGGCAACCTCTTCGGCCATATCCTTAGCGCAGCAGTAGATGATCATACGCTCGCCACTTCCGAGAAGCCCAATACCCTGCTGAATCCCCGGCACCGCAAACTCTCGCACCAAGTCCTGCTTTGGGGGACACATGCTGACTTGGTAGTATATGTCTTGCCGCGTCGTCGGGCCCCGGACCATACGTGCTCCGCGAAGTAACATGGCTTCTTCAAACTCCGGTACCCTACTAGGTGGCATCGTTCCGGTAAGAAATACCATCTGGCACGCAAGCTCCCGGATCCTGGGGAGCAAGGCCATCGCAGGTCGGTATTCCACGGCAGTCAGGATCATATGGCACTCATCGAAAACGACGCGGTCCAGTTCATTCGCAATATGCAATCGGTGGAGAAACTCTCGAAATCGTGGTCGAACCGCCTGTTCAACCGAGGCCACGATCAAGGGACAGGAGTGTAATCGACCAGGGACAGATCCCGGACCCCAGATATGAGCCTCGATCCCGGCCTCCGCGCACCGCCGTTGGATCTCCGTCTTCAACACCACAAGCGGTAAAATAAGGATCGTGGTACCGGCCGTGGGTAACTGGCAAGGAAGCAGGTAGAGTAAGCTCTTTCCCTCGCTGGTTCGCAGAACCGCTAGTACCTGGCCAGAACCTGCCAAGATGTGTTCCATCGCCTGTCGTTGTTTAGGGGAGCGGTACTCAGCATCCGCACCGTACATCCGCTGAAGAATCTCTTGGGCCTCGTCCATTCGCCACACTCGTCGATTCCGGGTGGGAGCCTTCCGCCGTGCAACACGCTGGATGATCGGGGACTCGGTATCCACCTCCCGGGGTCTCTTAGACGGTGTGCTAAATCCACTGTCAGCAGTCCGACGACTCCCACTAGGGGTATTGCTGGGCTGACAGCGCTCGCTTCGTGGCCTGGAAGCGTTGCGGGGCGGCGGAAGCCGGCTGGAAATTGATAGGGTTACGAACGAACCGATGCCAGACTTGACTAATGTGCCGAAACTCTTGCAGCCCAGCATCGGTAAGCCCACCACGGAAGTTCACTGTTCCTCCATAGGCCCGATTTCCCGTACGCGGCGTATGGCTGGCCTGCCAGTGAAGCGCATCGGACATGCTCCCCTGGACCGCATCCGTCTCATCACCATCCTCTCCGGCCGCTTCTTCGATCAGCAGATTTGCATCTATATCCGCGAATTTCCGCCGTGCAATACCGACTGTGATCTGCCGCCAAGCTTTGATATGGATATGCTTCCCCAGGACTAGCTTACCGGCCTCGACAATGACCCGGGTCATGGTATCAGCAGGCCACGGGTCAGTGCCCTGAGACCAGAGATAGTCGGACGGCTTGGGTCCCCCGGTCTCCTGCTGGAGGAACTCTCGGAAGGGATTCACGATGGCAAGATATTGCGTGATAAGCTGCCCAACCTCGGGCAGTAGGAATCGGACAGGCCAGCGGGAGGCGTTGGTCTGATTCCGTGACTTATAGTAGCTAAGGATGAAAAGCATCTGTCCATCGTGGAGGAAGAGATCGCGCGTGGTCAACGTGGTGTTCCGCCACCGAAGGCCAATGAACTCAGTACGACGTCCTTGCTGCCCTGAACCGAGAAAGAACGGGACCATAACCACCCGGAGAAACTGCTGGACAGCGTTCTCGTACTGCTGAGTCGCATCGGCGGACACAACCCAATGACCCTCGGCATTCTGCGACCAGAATGTGTGGAACAGGGCAGGCGTCCTACCAACCCGAGTGATCAGCCAGTCCTTGACCGGGTCCAGATGGCACGTATTGCGCGAATCGGTGATGAATGACTGGCCTGGCGCAGTGGCGTCCCAATTATCGACCAGCTCATCATACGCGATGGTCGGGATCTCCGATGCTGGGCTAGAGCGCCCACTGAGACAAAGCTCAACCTCGAGAATCCGCCGGGCCTCTGCAATCCGCTGAAAGATGATCTCGCGGATATCGGAGAGGTGAAAGACCACATCTGACCAGACCAGAGTCTGACCATCGGCATGCCAGCGGATCTGGGCCGGGGGGACCTCGGTCTGACTGATGCGGAACCCGAGCAGTCGGTTCTCGAGCAGCTCCGACAGAGGACCGTCGGTATCGTTCAACAACCATTCGTCCCGGATCGCAATGATCATAGTACTTATCTCCGCATCCTTACCCTCTGCCGTCTCTGCCAACACAGACGCAAGGATGACCATCTGACAGTCGTAGATCAACTGCGATAGTATAGATGTATAGTTCCCAATCGCGAGCCATGCTCCTTGCGTAGGGCTCCAGAAGCGAACCACGGCATAGGAAACAAGGACTGAATCAAACTTTCGACGAGAAACCGGGTGCTGGATGATAGCAAGGCTGAATTGAAGTACGGCATGATCTAGCCGGGCGCGCAGATCCTCCCCATGCGGACTATCGACCTCAGACCCACTAAGATCCACAATCTGACTTGCGATCTCGGTTACTTCGACCCATACCTCAAGCTGCCGCGTACTGGCTTGAAAGAGATTGTCCCGGAGTTGCTGCTGCTCTACGACGCGCTCCCAGTAGCATACCAGCTGCTGCCAGGTAGTGATGTATCTCTGTCGCGTACGTTCATTCTGGAGATCGGAGAGGGGGTCCTGGGATGTTTCTCCCCGGGCAAAAGTGTTGAGAAGCCGTGCGTTACGGCGACTAAGCTGGCGTACCTCTGTATCTTGGTCATGTACCAAGACCGCCATTGCTCCCTCGAGAACACGTTGGACGCTTTCGCAAATGACAAAAAGTAAAGCCTCCTGGTCCTGTCGTGGTGTTCGATAGCTAGGACCAAGATCTTTGACCTCGAGCCCTTCAAGGTGGATATGGATACCGGCCCGCTTCATAAAGGGAGTGACCTCGGATACATGGCGCGCTGCGGCGATGGACTTCCGCGATGATTGAGAGAGACTCTTCTGGTATCGGCCCATGATCTGTTTCCATGTATCGCCGGTGAGAGCTGACGAAGGGGGTGTCTCGGAACCAGATGGTGGTACATAAGTAGGAGCGTTGGCATGCCGATATATATATTGAGGGTTGGAGGTCGGAATCTGGTCGGCAAGAACCACAGCAAAGTACTGTTGGCTTTGTTTCTGGAGAAAGAGCGTCTGCATAAAGGCCTCATGCCATGGAATCGCCCCCTGCTGCGCGACCTGCCACTGATGATGCTTATTATAATGTTGGCGGATCCGGTCCTTGCTGGTAGAGCGAACGTCGCAATCGGGGAAGTGGCAGATGAACCCGAGCACGGTCGGCAACCCGCGAATCTCACAAATCCCATCTTGAGGCTGGATGACTCCAGTGCTGTATTGTGCCACGCAAGCTAATTCTCGTGCGGACTCGATGGTTTGCCGCTGTTGACTCTTAACATGATGTTTGTCACGAAGATGGCGAGAGAGACTGGTTCGAATGTAGCAGGAACCATGGGTTATGCATAGGACTACCCTAAGTTCCGGTAGCACTTGCAGATACGACGGCAAGGGGTTATCAGTCTTAATTTCAGGCTCCGTGGCAGAATTTATATGATCGTGATTAGATTGTGACATTGTAGAATCTAGTAAAAATAGTAGATGGTATGGATATATAAATTTAATTAGAAGTAGAATGGTGGATATCAGTATGATTATGGGTTCCCCTGAATGTCACCGTACGCTAGTCTGTTTATGGATTAATGTGATAACACTGGTTAGAAATGTGAGCAATCCGATATTGTAAGACATTAAGGCACTGTAGTGATAGTATACAACTGCTTAATACAGGGTATCATATACTCAGAAAGGATAGGACCTGAATCTGTATTAACTTGGTACTAATATAATTCCTTAGTATTCTACTTGGATTGTGGTCAGAAATATATTTGAGTTGGGTGGTTGTAAGTATAGTCGGAAGGCCAGACATTCTACAGTCGGAAATAGCAGTCTTGAATAAAACCACTCAAATTTGAATACGGCGATTGCAAAACTTGCAGAGTTAGAATTAAGATTGTTGTGATTTCCATGCAGCCTTCAGAAAGTAAAAATAGTATGTGAGTGATAGGAGGAGAGTTCTGAATAACAGTGTCCGTTTTCCTGAATAACAGTGTACGCTAGTCGGTTTTCAGCCTAGCTCCCGCTCTCTTAACTATGGAGGGGTTCAGAATTACACTGTAGTTCAACGTAGAATAGTTATAGGACTAATGATATTCCCGTATGGTCTCGTATACAGAACATTACCATGATAATATTACATAATGGTATGGGAGATCCACAAACAAGGAGTAGCTGGAAGTAGGCTTACAGAATTTATTAAGGTGTCTTTTAGTGGACGCTTGGATAATACACTTGCCTTTCGGTGTCCTATCTATATCTCGACTGTGGTAGCAGTAGCTGTAGCATCAGCGTACGGCGTGATTGAGCAAAAGCACCACACATCTCCGTGGCCTATCTCGCAGATTATTGCATTACCACTTGGGAATTGTGCATGAAGAACAGCTCATACTTGCATATCCCCTCTTTTCCCAACTTCGTCTACAAATTCAGACTTTACTATGCTACCTATTTTCAACTCAATCATTTTAATTAGTCTAATCTGATTCATCTTTTGTGCCATTGTCAAAGGCGTTCAAAATGACCGGAAGCCTCTCATGTCAGATTCAAGCAAGTTCGGTATCTCTGAACTCTGGCCAGAATTTCCCGAAAATCGAGTACAATCAGCCACGGTCATCGTGAGGGCTTCAAACTATTTTACTCGAAATTAACTGACTTCTCAATTTCTGTAGATCATACGAACATCCAATGGTCACACTATGTATTGGAGAGAAGGAGTATGGTGTTTTGGGGTCTCAGATTCGGAAGTACCCTCTATTGGGTCGAAGTTTCCCCCCAAATACATATATCACACTTTCCGATATTCATGGAGATGTCGGCCACACACGCAACTCTATTACATTATCAGTAAATTTACTCAAGACAATAGGAGGGAGCCCGGTAAAAGCTAAGCTCTTGGATTACTAAAGAGTTGTGCTCACGATTTATCAAGCCCTTCCACGTCAATAAAACCGTAAAGATGCTCCCCGGACCCATTCCATTCCTATCGGAGAACGTGAGCAACAGGATATATTGTAAATTCCCCATAAACATAAACATACCGACACCGTACCATTAATCCTCTCGGACATTATAAGAACCGAATACTGGCGGGCTAAATATACTTTTGCCGGTGCACAAAGAAGGTATAGAATCTTACTAGAGATGAGGAACAGAAATGAGGGCAAACAGAAAAGATCAAAGGGCAACTAGGTTTATATACGATGTGGTTACAACACAAGTCAATTCATCATCCTGTTTGGGTTGGTTCCGCCTAATCCTCACTCGTCAGAGTGTATACTAGCAGCTACGATTTCATCACGCCTTGTTAATACCCATCCAAAAGTTTTCAGGATATCTACCCAAGTATCTGCCAGGCCTACACGGCCTGAGCGCTAGGAGCTGACTACGATTCGCCGAAGGCTACTAGTGACCCGATCAACAAATATCCTCACACTGCGAATCACTACCACATCGGAGTGTATACACCGTCTTTCCATGCAGTTCAGAGGGAGCGCAATTAACGCTATTGACTATTGCCACGTCGGTGTCTGCAATTCTATGGATGTAACTGACACTGTTTCACTGGTACCTTTCACTTCTGCCGTATCAGAGTGTAGGCATTAGAACTATTGTGACCGAAGATAGAAACTCCCTACTTATATGACTCTCAAACATTCGTCGCACCATAATTCGAAGATTATTTTAGTCTCGCCCCTAGACAACCACAGATTACGAAAGGGACAAGACGAGTCTCCTCCACATAATAACTGAGTACAATTACTTCTTGCCAAGGCGTGAGAATGTCATATCCTGTGGATTTAAGATCATCGCACTAACTAATTGGTCATCGGTTTGAATACAATGGCCCATCGCCAAAACGGAACCATTGGATTTGTCTAGCAACGATCGCACCTTCAAACCCATCTCTTGATAAAAAAGAACTACGGTCAAGCTATACGATTTGAAGAAGACCTTGAGAGCGCACAGAGGTCCCATGATCGCGCAGAAAACAAGTATGTACTTTGTTTGTGACTACTCACGGTGCGCTTCTGATGGAAGCTTCAGTTAAGGAATTTGTTTCTCGGGCAAATGAGTTTCTCACTACTCTACGAGGCAAGGTTAGCCAGGTGAGCAGACACGGGCAGCAAGTTGTACAACTCATGTCTTGCAATATCTCGGTGATAATTCAATATGGGATCAAACGTGGAGTGATAGATTTTCTCCCACGAGCGAACTACCACAGGGATAGGGTGAGCCAGCCTCGTTTAGGTAAATCGTTAAGATAAATTGTTATCATAACCCATTTATCAAAGACGTGGTTTAGGTGATTCCATAAAAACCGGCTCTTTCGGAGTCATCGGATTGACCGTGGTTATTACATGTCAGCATTGTGATTGAACTTGACAGCTTTTAAAAACTAGGTAGACATTCGGAGTATAATTTCCCTGCAGAGCTCGTCGTGGCTCTCGTAGTAGTTGTTAGTCGGCGCGAATTAGGCGGCAACCCAACTCAATCTTGCCTACGAGATTTATCGAAGACTTTGACACTCTCCATTAGTTTTTTGTTTTAGAGAGGAGTGCAACTGACTGACCATGAATACGCTTCTCAGCCTATGACGTAGTTGAATGTGATTAATAATCAACATCTAGTGGGTCATATCACAAACACCGCCAAATTTTTGTCCATCTCCTTACCCCAGCCAAATCAGTACCACCATGCGTGCCAACACTATCACCATCATATTCTCTGCTTACCATGTTGGAATACGTGATCATCGTGTCGGCAATGGCCCGCACCGCATACTCCCTTTAGGAGTCGTCCAAGAACTCCAACAGCTCGGGGTGCAAGTTGACGTTGCCGAAATCGAGCCAGTGGACAATTTCGAGGGGGAAATTGGACGCAGTTTCGAATTCATGCGGCGTATATCCAAGGCGGTCTTACAGTCCAGCTTTAGAACATCTAGACCTCGATGTCCTAGACTCCTCATACGGTAAAGTCAATGATTACCCATCCGCGGGAGGAATGTTTGGGTCCGACCTAATTACAAATTTGGCCTTGCTGCCTAAGAAAGCCACGCCAAGGAGTCTCACTGTTTGCTCTTTTGATCCTGACGCTGGCGATGGGGATAAAATTGCCAGTATTGCTGTTCGTGCCATTTCGGCTTTCACCCGTTCTTTATTAGAGATGGGTCTCTTGGGTTCTAATGCCTGAGGTGAGGTCAAAGTAAGTTATCTTGTACATAGTGGGCATGAGTCATACAATTTTAATGTTTCAGCAAATATGTTGAAGTAGAGCGGCAAAAGATTATTCGGCTTCGTTGTATTTGTACGGGGATCCGTCAACGTGTATTATCTCAACACAATGTTGCATCAGGAGTCTCTGAACACGGGCTTACCTCTACTGAACACCTGGTGGTGATTGAACAGTGGTCTATCACCTCTGAAGAGTTCCCAATTCATGAAGAGTGTCCTGCTGAGTGGCATGCTGGACCAAACGAGCCAGATGCTGCGGCTGCCGGTCAGGCCGATCCCGAAGACAGCCTAGCTAAGATCTTGCTGCCGGATGTGACTCTATATCACGATTGGGAAACTCTATCGTCGGTAAAGAGGAGCAAAAGGATCAAGAGACTGAAGAAGAAAGGTCTACCGATCCCGAACGCGAACGGCGTTGTTTTAATTTCGTTGTTATAAATACTCTATCCTTGTCTTGCCCTTTTGGCTTTCCTTAATTACCAACTTACCATTACGAGACCCATATTCCCGTGGCAATAAAACCTATACTATATCTCCCTTACAGTCGGACACGCCTATATATTGTAGTGGATAAGCGCGTAAATTGAAGAGACGGCATGATTGTATATCTGCCAAAAGCCATGGGGTGTAGCTATGTTATTAATTGCGGATGAGAGGGACCGATGTGGGAGGATGAGCTGAAAGCGGCTAGCGTTTCTCTGTACTCTGCTCAGAGTTGTTCTCCATGACCGACGTACAAATCATCCCGCAATTACTGTCCCTGCCCAAACCAAGCAGGACCAAGCCTTACAGCTGCAAACATTCTGCGTATACAGTAGACGACAAGTTCGGCTTCCACAAGATTTACACTCTTTCGCTCTTTGTCAGCGCCACAGTGGGGAACTATGCTAAGTTTGGTACTAGCCTGGATTTGCGCCATCCAAGCACTGTTACGGACATGAGAATACCAGACTGAGAGTAAATTACATGTATTACTAGAACATGGCGAAGCGTCCTTGGAAAGTAGGTTGCGAGCTGGTGCTAAGTTGCCTTTTTGTTCTAATCGCTTCGGATGAGGCAAAGGCCCAACGATCTAAAGTCCACAAGCAAGATACATATAGCGCTGTACTGACCCATGCTCTCTTGGAAAGTAGTTAGGTAATTGAAAAATTCGAGAGTACACCGAGGACAACGATAAAATAACTACTTCGTGTTGAAACTAACAATCAAAATCCTCCCATTAGGGTATCCAATAGCAAGGACGCCACCCTGAATAGCTGAGTAATTGAATTTGCGATACTCAGCAGGGAGCCATATAAGGTATTCGTTCTTGAAGGCAATCCAGTCATTTGACACAGAAATTCGAGATTTGGGATCATATGAACTTTGACTGACGACGGAAGCGACCAAATCGAAATAGCCCACGAGGGTCTTGAGCGCTTTGCCCGTCTGAGCATCCCAGAGCTTCATCGTCTTATCATACGAGATTGAGGCCACCGTTTGGCCGTCTGGAGAGAAGATTACACACAAGACCCAATGGGAATGGCCCTCGAGGGTCATCAGCTCTTTGCCCTTCCTAGCATCCCACAGCTTGATCGTGTGATCATCCGAGTCAGAGGCCACCGTTTGGCCTTCCGGGGAGAACGCCACCGATAGGACCGAATTAGAATATGAGCCTCCGACAGTGATTTGGAGTGGTGCCATGTTGATAATGAATGCCCCTCGAGGGTCTGTAGATTCGAGTTCCAAGATTCCATCACCGCTCGTAGTATCTCTATCCGTCTGGGCTTTTCGTGCAGAATTGACTTTCGTATCACACTTTGTACTGGCACAAAAGCCAGTCCAGAATGGTAGAGTTGTAGTGGAGCAATGCCTGCTATATGTGCATTTTGAAGAGTAAGCCTTCTTGCATCCTGCAGAAATGCACGCACTTGAGAACCGTGCTTATGCTATATATGTCAGTATAGAACCTCTTTACAGCCACCAACCACAAACTTACATTAACTAGGCCCTGTAACTCATTCATCAGCCTGATACCCTCGGATATCATTCCCATCAGGCTCAAGGCTTCAAGCCAATGAAGAAGGGGCACGTTTGCGCAAAGCGTTTAGCTCACTTAATCTGCGGGGTCATGATGATAGGATAAACGGACGTGGTCCTGTTGCTTGTCTATCTGGATGCCATATTGGGTGTCACCCGACATCTCGCCGCCTCGTTTTTTCGCGTTCGGTCGCATTGTCGCTCGTCGGGAGCAGTATCAACCGATACGCAAACGCAATAAGCAGATCAACGCGTTCTCCAGGGCGCTTGCTGGGTCTGTTTCTTCGTGTCATCACGTGCTTTCTGCACGGTGATGAGGTGTGATAAGTGGGTCGGGCCGATGGCTCAGCTGAGAACTATAGAAGTTTCTCAAATGACGCTTGACATCTGCTGTGATGTTGGAAGCAATCCTCAAGGTGCCGCATTTTGACCGTGATCGTTCTTCCATTTGGCCGAATCGCATCTTTGTGTCGTACTTGGGACGGGCTAAGTTACTCCGAGTGAATCGACTGACCCCCGCCTTTGAGCCGAAATTACTGTCCAAGACGTAGGCCATGAATGAGCTCATGCTGTGGGCCGCCTTGATCGCGCTCCCGGTCGTGCTTCTCTACCCGGTGATTGGCAAGATTCGTCGCCGGGGAAGGATGGACCGCCCTGATGGACTTTACACGGTCTACGAGCCTGAGCAGGCTGAGGACGTCACTTTTGAGTAAGAGCTGCCAGTTCAGCGATGCTGCTTACGCTAATAACTCCAGGATTGTCGCCGTCCATGGCCTTGGGGCACATCCGGAATACACCTGGACAGGCACTTCATCGGCATCGACCGGTTCGGGCGACGTGAAACGCATCCACCTGCTGCGAGACCTACTGAAAGATGACTTTCCGACCGCACGGATTCTGGCGTTTGCGCATAACTCGGACTGGTTGATCAATGCGCCGGTTAAGTCAGCGCAGCAAATTGGCGAACGGTTGCTGGACGAGCTGGTAAAGCATCGGAAAAAACAACAGGTACGGACTGCAAAGTCCAATGAAGATAAAGCTAACAGAATCCATAGTCTGTTCAGATGGTTTTTCTCGCCCATAGCTTTGGAGGCATCGTCATAAAAGAGGTAAGCAGCAATATTCCCACTTCCTTTGCGTATGGATATACATCCTTCTATAGGCCTTGTGCACTCCTGGGAACGCCGCGAAAAACATTTTTGACAACACTTGCGGGATCATTTTCCTCGGTACCCCTCACCAAGGGTCACCTGTATCTACTCTCGGGGCTATCTTAGCCTACGTGACTGGCTTCTTAGGGTCTAGCACTGGGTTGATCCGTTCCCTAACGAGCTATCAAGAACAGCTCTCTAACTTGGATGAACGTTTTGGGAAGTGCCTCCAAGCAAAAGAGATACGACGACAAAAGACAAAGATTGTAGCTTTCCGCGAAGAGATGCCCACAAGCATCCTAGGGATATCTGTGGGTTTGGTAGGTGTTACTGCCCCTCTCCGAGATCCCTCTAACACCCCCTAGATTGTCCCACGGGACTCAGCGCGAGGCGGCCATGGTGCTATACTCATTGATATCACTAAAGACCACTCTGGATTAAACAAGTGCCGCGGGCGGGACGATCCATTATATCACAGCCTTCAGGAACAGCTACGAACACTTAGACCGTATGTCGCTTTACTTTGTGATTGGACGGGCTAGCTAACAGAGAAAGGACGACCACACCCACCCTGAATGGCGACCAGCAGTACGTCGTCGACAAATTACGCACTGTGGAAGATGCCGCATTCAACTCCCGTGTAAACGAACACGTCGCGACTTGCCTCGGAAACACGCGCCATGAGCTGCTCGGCACGATCAGCCAATGGATTAAAGCCCCAATCACTCGCGAGCATGCATATTGGCTTCGAGGAAAGGCTGGCACTGGCAAGTCAACGATCGCTCGCACCGTGGCTGATACCCTTGACCGGCAGGATCGCCTTGCTGCCAGCTTCTTCTTCAAGAGGGATGAACTCGATCGTAGTAGTGCCCGCTACGTGTTCACAAGTATTGCTGCCCAGATCGCCCAGAAATTACCCGCGGTAGCTGAGCATATGCGAAACACCATCGAAGCGAAACCAAGTATCGCCACTATGGCATTAGGGGAGCAGTTTAGGAGACTTATCATGCAGCCAATGGAAGCCGCCTCGCGTGAAACTTCCACGACCATGACAGTTGTGATCGATGCCCTCGATGAATGTGAGGGTGATGAGGATATCACGACGATTATCAAGTTACTGTTGCAGACCGATCGCTCAACAGTAGTCCCGTTAAAATTCTTCGTCACCAGCAGATTTGAGCTTCCAATTCGTCTCGGGTTTAAGGGGGTCCAAGACAAGTTCATCGAGGTTTCTATTGACGAGATCCCATGGCCCACGATCGAGCGAGACATCACAGCCTTTTTGAAATTTCGATTGGGTGAAATTCGGTCAATGTTCGAGCTCGCCTCTGATTGGCCAGATCCAACCCAATTCCGCAGACTGGTCACAAATTCTGTGCCGCTTTTCATCTTTGCGGCTACGACCTGTCGCTTCATTGAGGATTGCCGACAGGGCGGTGACGGGCCGGATGATCGGCTTCAGAAGATCCTCCAACATGAGGCCCGTGGGAATCTTGACCAAATATACCTACCCGTCCTAGACCGAATGGTACATGGATTGAAGTTCGCTGCGCAATTGAATGCGATCAATGAGTTCAAATTGATCGTGGGCTCAATAATCACTGTTGCAAATCCTCTAGGCGCTGCGCCATTGGCGAGCCTTCTTGATATCTCCACTGGAAAAGTCAACAACAGACTGGGGATGCTTCACTCTATACTCGACGTCCCAACCAACGCTACTATTCCGATAAGAATATTCCACGAATCGTTTCGAGATTTTGTCATTGATCCAGAGATGAGCCAGTCCTTCTACGTTGATGAGAAGGCCACCCACAAGATGCTTGCAGACAGATGTCTTGCGCTGCTTTCCCACGGTGGCCATCTGAAACAGGACATCTGTGGACTAGAAGCGCCGGGGCGTCTTCGTACTGTTCTCGACAAGCCAAAGATTGACCGGTGTCTGCCATTACATGTTCAATATGCGTGCCTGTACTGGGTGCATCATTTGAAGAAGAGCGGGGTCAAGCTGAACGATGAACACCAAGCCCTGTCCTTTCTCCTAGAGCACTGCCTTCATTGGCTTGAAGCCTTAAGCCTGATGGGAATGATATCCGAGGGTATCAGGCTAATCAATGAGTTACAGGGTCTGATTGATGTAAGTTTGTGGTTGGTGGCTGTAAAGAGGTTCTATACTGACATTTATAGCACAAGCACGGTTCTCAAGTGCGTGCATTTCTGCAGGATGCAAGAAGGTTTACTCTTCAAAACTCATATATAGCAGGCATTGCTCCACTGCAACTCTATAATTCTGGACTGGCTTTTGCGCCAGTACAAAGTGTCATACGAAAGTCATTTCTGCACGAAAAGCCCAGAAGGATAGAGATACTACGAGCGGTGATGGAATCTTGGAACTCGAATCTACAGACCCTCGAAGGACATTCTGATTATGTTCAGTCGGTGGCGTTCTCCCCGGACGGCCAAACGGTGGCCTCTGGCTCGCTTGATAACACGATCAAGCTGTGGGATGCTCAGACGGGCAAGGAGCGACAGACCCTCGAGGGGCATTCTGATTCGGTCCGGTCGGTGGCCTTCTCCACGAACGGCCAAACGGTGGCCTCTGGCTCCGATGATCACACGATCAAGCTGTGGGATGCTCAGACGGGCAAGGAGCGACAGACCCTCGAGGGGCATTCTGATTCGGTCCGGTCGGTGGCCTTCTCCCCGAACGGCCAAACGGTGGCCTCTGGCTCCGATGATCACACGATCAAGCTCTGGGATGCTCAAACGGGCAAGGAGCGACAGACGCTCGAGGAACATTCTGGTGTGGTCTCGTCGGTGGCGTTCTCCCCGGACGGCCAAATGGTGGCCTCTGGCTCGGTTGATGAGACGATCAAGCTGTGGGATGCTCAGACGGGCAAGGTGCGACAGACACTCGACGGGCATTCTGATGAGGTCTGGTCAGTGGCCTTCTCACCGGACGGCCAAACGGTGGCCTCTAGCTCATATGATTGCACTATCAAGCTGTGGGATACTCAGACGGGCAGGGAGCGACAGACGATCGAGGGGCATTCTAATTATGTTCAGTCGGTGGCGTTCTCCCCGGACGGCCAAACGGTGGCCTCTGGCTCATATGATCGGACGGTCAAGCTGTGGGATGCTCAGACGGGCAAGGAGCGACAGACCCTCGAGGGGCATTCCAATTCGGTCCTGTCGGTGGCCTTCTCCCCGGACGGCCAAATGGTGGCCTCTGGCTCGGTTGATGAGACGATCAAGCTGTGGGATGCTCAGACGGGCAAGGAGCGACAGACACTCGACGGGCATTCTGATGAGGTCTGGTCAGTGGCCTTCTCACCGGACGGCCAAACGGTGGCCTCTGGCTCCGATGATCACACGATCAAGCTGTGGGATGCTCAGACGGGCAAGGAGCGACAGACCCTCGAGGGGCATTCTGATTCGGTCCGGTCGGTGGCCTTCTCCACGAACGGCCAAACGGTGGCCTCTGGCTCCGATGATCACACGATCAAGCTGTGGGATGCTCAGACGGGCAAGGAGCGACAGACGCTCAAGTGGCATTCTGGGGTGGTCTTGTCGGTGGCCTTCTCTCCGGACGGCCAAATGGTGGCCTCTGGCTCCGATGATCACACGATCAAGCTGTGGGATGCGCGGACGGGCAAGGAGCGACAGACGCTCAAGTGGCATTCTGGGGTGGTCTTGTCGGTGTCCTTCTCCCCGGACGGCCAAATGGTGGCCTCTGGCTCATATGATCGCACGATCAAGCTGTGGGATGCTCAGACGGGCAAAGAGCGGCAGACGCTCGAGGGGCATTCTAATGTGGTCTTGTCGGTGGCCTTCTCCCCGGACGGCCAAACGGTGGCCTCTGGCTCGTCTGATAACACGATCAAGCTGTGGGATGCTCAGACGGGCAAGGAGCGACAGACGCTCGGGGGGCATTCTGGTGGGGTCTGGTCAGTGGCCTTCTCTGCGGACGGTCAAACGGTGGCCTCTGGCTCGCATGATTTCACGATCAAGCTGTGGGATGCTCAGACGGGCAAGGAGCGACAGACACTCGAGGGGCATTCCAATGCGGTCCTGTCGGTGGCCTTCTCCCCGAACGGCCAAACGGTGGCCTCTGGCTCGAATGATAATACGATCAAGCTGTGGGATGCTCAGACGGGCAAGGAGCGACAGACCCTCGAGGGGCGCCCCGACTCGGTCGCGTCCATCGTGGGCCGGATTCCCGGCCAGCCCGATCCTCACGTTTCCGTTGCAAATGACTGGGTCACCTTTGGAAACGAAAATCTGATATGGCTCCCTGCTGAGTATCGCAGTTTCATTTCCTCCGATATACAACACGATAGGCTGGCTCTTGGATACTCCACGGGGAAAGTTTTGATAATAGGTTCTCGCAATGATTAGATTCCTTGCCCTTGTGCTGGGCCTTCTTTTCGTTGTCTTATACAAATTTAACAGAACATTGGCTAGTTTAGCACTTAGTGTAATACAGAGGCATCCTAGTATGACTGGGAAAGTAATCTAACTGTTTCCCAAATTGTATTAATCGTTCCAGCGAACCACGTAAATGACCCCAGTAAGGGGAAATGTCATGTCTGTGACAGTGCCAAGACGAAGTAAATTTCAATGAAGCTCGATCTAGACTAGGGCCCCACTGTGGCGCTGAGAAAGAGGGAAAGAGTGTAAATCTGGTGGACACCGAACTTGTCGTCTACTGTACGCAAAAATCGTACTTTATCATTAGCGATGATTCTATTTAATGAGCAGCTAGGAGTAGATAAAAACAAGAGTCAGGAACTTCGGTATTTCGTATATCCTCGCTTTGCGCAAGCCGGCGACTGGTGCAGGAGATATTGTTCTTTTTGAGGAGCAGCGCGAACAAACTCTTCAAATGGTTGGATTGCCCGAAGAGCAACAACCGAGACATTCCACATGAGATGCGCTTTTCATTCACTCCGTCCATTGATGAGCTCCCACTGAAGACGAACATTAGAGTCACCTCCAGGAGCTGATACCTTCATAAGGTTAAGTAACCCCGTCACCATGCTGTAATCCAGCCAAAGATTTTCTTGGGGACCAGGTATACCGTAGACGGCGCTATAATCTGAAGAGTACCGAATCTCTCCAGCAAACCTCCCAAGTGTATCTCCTTCCTGGACTGAAATGATGGGGCAAGCTGTGAGAAAGACATCATCTTTGAGTTGAAGAGTAACGAAAATAGATTTGTTCCGCATTGTTTCTGCCTTTGGCTGCAAGTCAAAGAACCCACCGAGTGCAACAGCGGATGGCTCGTGCGATCCACTCAATTGGAAGACGGTTTCCTCTACGCTGGAGGACCATAGGTTAATAGCGCTGTTCCACGCATTTTCAGAGACACTAAGTCTGTCCGCTACAAGCGGCTGGCTCAGCCATAGTCTTCCTGTGAAATCACCCTTGCTCTCCTCGGCCACACGCTCTTCCAACTGTTTGATATGGAAGGCATATCTTTCTTCCCAGTCCCGGATCATCTTTACCAAAGAAGCCCCAGCTTCCGATGAGTAGCTTTTGCAGAAGCGGTCGAAATCCTTTGTGCGATACAAGAGAATTTTGTCAACACCCGCGTTTCGCATCTCGAACAGTCGTTTCCAAAAAAGACGGCACTGCCGTTGATTAGCGAGGCTAAGTCCATAACCCGCTTCCCTCATGAAGCGCTCGGTAGCGACCTTCTCGGCCATCGTGAATTCATCAAGAGGGCCTTTAGAGGTTGGCAAATCCTTTGGGTCAAGGAGTTCGGCGCCTTTTTTGATGATTTCCCAATACACGGTCTCGTTAAATCGAGATTGGATACTTTTGCTTGCCGAGAATGCATTCTCCTGCTTGATTAGCTGGACTGCATCTGGGTATTGCAGCTTGACAATGTCATCCACCAAACTCTGAATCGCCTCAACCTTCGTTGTCATAATTGCCTGCTTTGAACGGTGTCCGTATCTTCCAAGTGGATCATTAAGCTTGATACAGTTGACAAGTATGTTCTCGACGATACTGTGCGGCGCTTTTCCACCTTGATGGGTGCATAAGTCGGTCAAGGGTGTCTCAGCCCGGGGTGAGTTCATCGCTGTGTTTGCTTCATCCGTTAATGGAGAATCGGTTGGTATGCCTCCTTTTAGAGGTGGTACGGCATCATTCATCCCTTGCGACATTTCTTTGAGAGTAGTCTTGTCTTTCGCTTTGACTTTGTTCGTCTTTTTCTTCTTATGAGACGGTGCGTCTAGCCCCGTGTAGTCCGCTTTACTTCGTTTTTCAGGTGTGGGGAGGAACCGATAAGAGCCGCGCTTTGCTTCAGGATCCGGACTAGCTTTAGGAGTAGGAAGAGGTGGTAAATCTGTTATTCCTACCTGCTGCCTTGTTTGGCGGACTATGCGTGTCAGTGGAAATAGTTGTTCGAACAGCAGTCTGGGGCTCACTGAAGTCAGAAATGCCAAGTATGTGTTGCTTGATAGGCTCATCACTGCAGTTACTGATTCCGCAAATTACTAGCAGCTCCTGGATTTTCTCCGCTGTCAAAGACCGAAAGATTTCCTCCATGGTGTATTGTGCTGTGGATGTAAGCTCCAACCAGGAGATGTTGGGGAGAGAAGTCGGGCTGCCACTATTTTCGGACGCATGGGTAACAAACACTAATCTGTATTGGGAAATATGGAGTCTAGACTGTAGCTAGCAGAATCAGACGGAAAGAAAGGGAAACGGGGTTCTCTAAGCAGACCATATTGTAATTAGTATCTTGCACTGTATCAACTCGCTGCTGGTAATTTGTTTGCGTGCTCTTCCTGTCACAGCGTTGCTTTAGTGATGGCGCATCATGCGGGTCTCTTCGGCACACCGGCCTCTTAGCTTCTACCCTCAGTTTGAATTCGAGGAATGATCCATTTTAACATTTTAGTCGCTCGTACATCAAATTAAAAACATATTTACAACAATGGATGTTTCAAATATGATTTGCGCAAGCAGAAAGTCGAGGCACGCAACGCATATCACATGCATAAATTAGCGTAAACGAGCCTCTTTGATAGGGGCGTGCGAGGATGCCTACCCTTGGAGCTTTAAGCACTGATCCTAGACCATTCGTAGCCTCTCAGAACAAGAGCATGATCCTTGATACTTGACACATAAAAATAGTACTTCGGGAAAAGTAGCAGGAACTCTGCGGCTTTAATGTGCAGAAAATGATAGGGAAGGAGCCGGCGTGGCGACTCTGATTAGAGTAAAGACAAGCGCTAACCGCTTTAGGCCAATTAATCTGCCTGAGATGTGAGGCCCAAGAATTTTGTTGGAAGAAGCCAGGGTATGGATCCACATCAGTTTGTTTAACTTAATTATAGTCCTCTGAAAAGTAGAAATGTCCACTAAAGCACCGTGATGCTTCTTGAGATAGCAATTGTCAGATGATCTCGCGGTTCGTAAGAAAATTAGAGCTCGCGGGACCGTGGTCTTTCCTATGACAGAGATAATCAAAGGACCCTCGGGTTCACGAGAAGATCGGATTTTACAGAAACCGTGGTTTTTCCTGTGATACAGACAGTCGGATGATCGTTTGGTTCGTAGGAGCTTAAAGCGCGCGTAAAAGCGTGGTGTTCCCTGGGATCTACCCAGTCTAACGATGTCTAGGCTCCCCCGATGGGTCTTAGACTAAAAGAAACTCCGTGGTTTTTCTTATTATAGAGATGGTCAGAAGACCCGTGCCTTCGCAAGAAATAATAGTTCGCGGAAACCCTGGTTTTTCCTACGATGAAGAGAATCGAATGTTCTTTGAGTTCATGAGATACTAGGACAAAGGGTAACATTTCATTCACTTATATAGCGGAATCGGTCCCCATATCTCGGGCAAGATTAAGTGGGTATATAAGTAGAGCCAAACAATAATACCTTTCCACAACTTTGACAGGTTTTGCGAGGAACACGAAGCAAAGAGCCCTAAAGACTGAGTCTCTAGCCGAGATCTTTTACGAAGCTTTACACGTTGAACGTGAATATTCCTCATTGATTAAGATATTTCTATCACTAGAGACCTACAATTATCTAGGCCTATTCAGGGAAAGGAAATCACAGACCATAACCCTCTTTCTCCTCACGGATCTTAACTTCATTTACAAAATAACACCCAGTAAGCTGCCCAATATACTTCAAGCTGCCGAGATCTCTGTACTCTGTAGGCGTCCAGTCATCAAACCTCGCTAATAGAGCCCCCCTTCCAACAACAAATCACACTATGTCGCGTTACGAGAAGTTAAGCTTCACGTATAACCGCTCGAGGTGTACCATACAACCGTCGTATTCAAGATATGATATCGTTGAACATATTGCACTACGCTGATAGGACGTAGAATATAGCTAAAGTCATGAGGCCTTTGCATTCGCATAACAGTATAGGAAAACCTCAATCAGGGAAAAACCTTTACCAAGGCCGAAAGAAAGGAAGAGCCATTTGTCGAAAAGTGGCGCCCGCACTATAGACGGGATTGATTAAAATCAAAGATCGATAGCGCAAATATTATGAACCTTTTGATACTTACACAAGCAAAGCGTCTCAATAGGAGTACACTTTGGTTGAAAGTTCCAACGGCTGCCTTACTAAAGGCCATTTCGAGTCAATACTGTATATTCAAAGTGATTGCTCTCCAGTCCAGGGTTATCACTTACACCCTATTCACGTCCATCTCAGTCAGCACTGTTTGCTCAAAGTCATTGCTCTTCAGCCAAGGGTCATCACTTACACCCTATTCACGTTCATCCATGCTAGTCAGCACTATATGCTCAAAGTCATAGCTCTTCAGTCAAAGGTCATCACTTACACCCTGTTCACGTCCATCCATGCGAGTCAGCAATATTTGCTCAAAGTCATAGCTCAAAGTCAAAGGTCATCACTTACAATCTATTCACGTCCATCCTGGTCAGCACCGTATTGTAAAGTATAGGGGGGTTCTAGTGTTTACAGGGTAGGGCCTGTCAACTAGGTAAGACGAAGATGGCTCCGGAACAGATGTATTATGTGAATAGTACAGAGACTGATTCTTAGGGAACTTCCAGGTTCCCAAGAATGGACTATTTATCATTGATAGGAGCGGGGTAGAGTGGCGGTCAGAATACGCTCTGTGATCGACAGTGACACGCTGGCGATAACCCGTCTCTATGACAGGACTTCTGAAGATTCAGGATCCACTCCGTTACACGTATGCTCAAAGTCATTGCTCTCCAGTCAAGAGTCTTCACTTACAATCTATTCATGTCCATCCATCCTAGTCAGCGCTATATGCTCAAAGTCGTTTTCCTTCTGTTAAGGGTCATCACTTACGGGCTTTTCACGTCCATATCGGTCAGCGCTGTTTGCTCAAAGTCATAGCTCTGCAGTTTGAAACCGCAAGACCGCACCATGCAGAGGCCTAGGCAGGATAAGCACACATTCCAGGTGCGCTCACGCTGACCACAGCGATCGAGAGCACTCCCGAGAGGTAAGAGCAAAGGATCACCATCATCAACAGGAACAATATCAGCATCTGGTACGAGCTTACCACAAGAAGCACACACCGATCTTTTCGAAGCATTTGAGGTCATTTCTTCATAACTGGAAATCGACTTTCGTATGACAGAAGGTGTTATTTCTGGCGGGAAAGATTGAGTAGCGGCTGCATGACGTTCGTATTCATTATGCAAAAAGCCAAGTGCTTTATCCAAACTGTCATTGGGTGCTTGTGGATCTAAGATCCTTTGCCTTTTCGCACGGGGTTGTGGAAGCGGGTGAAGGCGGCGTGTCACGTTCGCGCCTGATGAAACATGCCGGGGAAATCCGTCCCTCGCGGTATCAGAAGGCCCTGGAGAGACCAGTTCGGTAGCGGTAGCGGATACCAAGAGACCGCGATATTTCTGGCGACAGCTTTGGCGACAGGTATCGCACGTTTTATACCGCGGAGATTGCCACGGGCGATAGCATTGAGAGCAGAGAGCACGCTGAGAAGAGGAGGCTAGACCAACAGAATGTCCGATAGATTGTATAGACGTGGAGCCCGGTGCCTCAGCGACTGCAAGTGGATGACGACGGCGCCAGTGATGATGGCCCTTCTGGCGGCAGGCGTCGCACGTTTTATATAGCAGCGGCTGCCAAGGTCGTTTGCATGAGGAGCATTGAGAGCTCTGCTCCCAAGATAAGGCCATAAGAGCGGAGCGAGTCGGGAATGGAAGGAGAGAATTGTATAGGGGGGTTAGGTAACCTTGCCGTGTATGGCAGGCGGGGCATCAGGGCATATGAGAATGAAGAATAACAAAGACGTGGCGGTATACAATGGAGACGGTAATATTTACAGAGCACAGATAGTAAAACGAGTAACATATTTGGATACGGAAATTCTTGAAAGGCAGCAGTGAACGTGGAAGGCCCAAAGTTGTAGAATAAAAGCATAGAAGTAAAAGAAAGTGCTGGAGGCACGCGAAAGTATTGGTGTAGATTAGGGCTACGTAGGCGAGGCGGAATGACAGGCGAATAGCAAGAAGAGAGCAGCAGACAGTCTGAATGTCGAGGAAGCAGCACTGGCATAGGCATATTATTGTGATAGCGGACTGAAAGGGTATACGGCATAAGATACAGGGATGATCCTGGCAAAGCATGCAAAGCACGATGATCAGAAAGCAGAGAGACAAAAGAGGCAAGCGAACACGAGAAGGAAGAAACGTGACCTGGGATCCAACCATGACCAATGAGAGAGAGGCTTGGCGGGAGGGTAGGGTGTGTGTCTGTCGCTGCGTTTTTGGCAGCGTCAACGTCGGCGTTGCGAAGCCGTGGGGTTGGTAACCCCTTCCACTCCGTTCCTTCGTTTCAGGGCACTGTATATTCGAATATATACTTCTAGGATGATCCACTTTCTGATAAGAACTTAGAGCCTTATCACGGATTACCGAGGCCTATTGTCGCTCCCGTTGTTAGGCTGCCCTATCCCATAGGGGCGGGACATGACTCGGATTAGGGCTTTGAAGTTAACTATAGGGAAGAAAAAGTGGACCCTTAAACTATTTTCCAGGTTTTCCCGCTGGGACCATCAAACCCTAGTAGAAAAAAGGGGCGAGCTAGAGCAGAAAGAGCTTAGCGCCCGCTAGAACTCCCGTGCAATGATCACACTGATTTGTTGCCATTGATCAGCGTAGGAATGAAAAAGAAAAGGAGTCGAAGCTCCGTACGTGGCGGAAGGACGCAGAGAAATTGGCCGCAGATTTAGCCAATAATGGATTGGAGGAAATGGCTGAAATTGAGGATGATGATGAACCTGAGGATGAATATTCTTGTAGGCTTATTGACGGGCTCTATTTCTATGATTTTGGGCTTAAAGAATGAGCTAGAAGTTAAAGAAATGAAGAATTTGCTTTTGGATGTTAATTGCAATAGGCCGTGGAACACCCCCTACCCGAGAGGGTGGGGGGTTTTCGTGACACGGCTATATCTCGATTGAGAGGTTTCTGTGGGCCGCATGGTTCTTGCGCTGCTTCTTTTGCGTGTTGACCCGCAATCTCGGTGCGCAAAAATCCATCTGAGTTCTATTCGGACACCTCCTCCCACAAGCTGCTGGTTCAGGTCGAGGCATCCTGCTAGATAGATCTGCCCCGATGGCATCTATGGTCGCCTAAGCGCCTTCAGCGCTGCTTGACTGTCTACGAAGATGATCAACCCATTCTGCGCCTGCTTAGCCTATGGATCTGTGCTGCTGCCCAGAACCATCTCAAGTGCCATCTCGATGGCTCGAAGTTTTGCTGCATATACGGTGGACGGAATGTCGCCTCCCATTTGATTATGGGCATGTTGGTCCTCTAGGTCGACGACTGCTGCCGCTCCGATCCTTCCATCAATTCCGCTCTCATCAGTTCACAGAATCAGTGGTCTTTCTCTTGGGTCTTTCTTCAAGATCCGGTCATGATGGTTGACCGCAATTTCTCTGTCCTCGATACGTCTGGTGGGGCTTGCCATGGTGCCAGAACGAATCCCTTTCGACTCTCCCAGTTCCTCTTCAAAGTTCCCAGGGGAGTCGTCAGGTATCCGTCCGTCTTCCAGGCCTGCGCCTCCATAGATGTCTATCCAGCCCAGTCTCTCTCATATGGTGTCCAGGCTCGTAACATCGTGGGCGGGACCGCAAAAAGCGGTCCTCTCCGTAGTCGCAGAGCCGTTTCCTTTACCAATCGGTTCATGTGAACAGAGATAGGCGGTAGGTGAAGTTCTACGTTCAGTGCCTCTTCTGCCGTGGTTCTGAAAGCTCCGCTGATGAGGCTTGCTGCTTGTTTTTGTACTGCCGTGAATGACAAGCTGATTTGGCGTGCCTTGTATTTACTGATGAGCATAGGTTGATACCACACGCAAACCCCAAAGAGCATCTGCGGGATGATCACTGCTTGGTAGATCTTTCGCGTTGCATAGAGTGAGGCTCCCCTCGTTGAACCTGCCAGGCTGCGTAGTGCGTGGGGAGAGACGCCGGCCTCAGTCAGCGCTTTCTCGCAGTGATGGTGGAATTCCAGGCCTGGATCCAGCCAGTAGCCGAGGTATCGCTCAGCTGTCCTCGTCGCTGTCACCGTGTGACCTCGCAGAGGAAGCGACGTGCATCGTGGGTCGACTTCTCTGGTGTTCATAAAATGCACCAGTGCATATTTCTTCTGATCAAAAACTGACGCATGTTTCTCGGCCCATTGGTCGGCTTTGCGACATACCGCTCTGAGTTTCTTGACGGTTTCGCGTTCACCGTCTCCTGGGTTTAGGAAGCAAACATCGTCGAGCCACCTGCTGCTAGTCACACCGGTACCGCAGTTCTCAACGAGGTCTGCGTTGTAGATGAGATAGAGAATCGGTGAGATCGGCGACCCTTGAGGGATGCCCGTAGGTGTATTTATTCGATCGGACATGCCTTCGGGCATGCGAATCCTTGTGCTTCGATCGGTCAATAAGGCTCTCACCCAGGGAACGAAGTGTCCCATGCGTCGTTTCTTGAGGTTGTGTAGTAGACGTTCATGGGCGACATTGTCGTACGCTCCGGACACGTCCAACATCAGCAGAGATACCACAAAAAAGCCCTCTCCCCATGCGGTCTTGCTTCCATCAATGATAATGTGGATCGCATGGTCGGTGGATACGCCCTTTCGCCCGCCTAGATGCGTTTGTGGGAGTAAACCGTGGATTTCTGCTGCGTAGCTGATCCGTCGCGCGGCAACTGCCTCCAGGACTTCCCGAGCGTGTTCAACCACACGACAGGTCTGTAGGATATTGCGAGCTGGTAGTCACTTTTGCCTTGCTTCCGAAGCACCACCGTGATCGAGCGCTGAAAATGTGACGGGTTGTAGCCTGTGTTTATGCATGCATTGAATAACTGAACCACCGTTTCCAGAAGCACCGGTATCTCGATGAGCTTATGCCAGAGAGAGTTCAGTATGCCGTCTTCTCCAGGTGTTTTCCCTGCTTTCGCTCCGTGCACCGCCTCCTGTATCTCTTGAGCGATGACTGCTGGAAAGTCGGTCTGCTGTGGGTACCGGAATGAGTCTGTCGGATAGATCGGCTGGCGGTGGTTTTGGGAAGAAGGCAGTCCAAAATGCCCCGGCCTTTTGCTCTACTATTTCCACAAGAGTCCCGGGCGTGTGGGGATCTTGTATTTTCAACGACCTGCTGCACTTGGCGCCGATGCGCTCTTGACCAGGATTTCTTGAAGCGTCGTGGACTTGCCAGGGCCGTGCTTTTTGGTGTTTGTTCCTCTCCTGCCCGGGGGCCAAATTTGTGCGTTCGCACCTGTCCCAACCATCGCTTCCATAACCCCTATGAAACGGGTATCAGGCCGTAGCGCTTGAAGTTACGATTACGATGGACTAATTCACGAGGTCGTAGGACCTCTGATTGGCTTGATATTTCAAGTAAAGGTTTTTGGCAAGAAAAGAGTTGCATCCTTTATCCCAGAATCCCACAACTCAATGCGTATTAGTCTCTTCCATGAGATATTTCATACTATATACGAGATTCCAGGTAAGTTGCAACTTATCTTGGCGCATTAGCGTGAAGTTTCTGTGCGATAACCATATGGGGCGAAACTGCAAATTTTTTGACGATCCAGTGTCACGTGAGAGACCCGAGGGTCTTTCTGCTCCTTTGCGTTCTTAATTCTTTCTCTCGTGCATACGGATATGGAATTTCATCAATTACTTTGCTGCCCTTAATCGTTTTCATCCTTGTCACGATCATTCATATCGAACGGAGCGTGTATTCATGCACGTGATCAGTATCTCGAAAATCCCCCCACTTGGGCACCAACGACCACGTGCGTGTCTGCCGTGAATGAAAATGTGAAGGCTGGCAGAAACTTATTCTATATTTTGTGAACTCTTCTCTTACCTTACAGCTAAGTACAAAATGCCGGAAAATGTTTGCAATCCTGTTATTTCGCCTTTATTCTCCGTATTAAGCTTTGATTTCAGATCGCAACTGCAGCAAACCCTACAATACTTGCGCCCGGTTATCAACATGACATGAATAATCCAGGCAAAATATCTATCTCCGACAAGGGACAAGTGCGAATCATAAAAAAAGGAGACGAGAAGAGTTTCAAGGTGTACTATGGTCCTACTATCGGTATCGATGTATCAGCAGGAGACCAAGTGGGGGTATTCTCGGGGGAAGTACAGTTGACGATCGAGGGCTCAGAGTCGGATTGAAAGAAGTAAGGTAAGGTCCCCCAAGCTGCATTTTGACTTATATCCAATTTCAAGGTCATATGGGCGTCGCATTCCGGATCGAAAGGGAAGACCAATTCGACATTTATGTTCACTTGTTCTAATAGCTGTTGCAGGTATTTCGTCATATGGGAGCTCGGACCACATTGACGCCGGTATTCAGCGTCCTGAGGGCGGTCTTCAAAGAAGTCTTTGGTCGGAACATCGTACTCTTGAACCATGGCAGAGAGATTATCGTTCTTCAAGTCCATCTTGATCAAGTATTCCAATAGATCTGGCTGGTGGTACGTTTGGCTTAGATTGCATATGCCGCTGACGCCGAGTGCCAGCGAACAAAGCACCATAATTTCACGGCCAGGTTCCTTGACGCATTTGATCAAGAAGTCCTTGTATATCTTCAGTTTCTCTCTCATTGACTTGGATGCCCCAGATCTCGTCCCTTTCAAGAGCTCTATATCAGCCAACAGTCTCTTCTTGTGATTTGGGCTAAGCTTTCGATTATTCTTCAGTTGTAAAGCCCACTTTTCAACTTTGGCCATAGCAATCGCTGTTTGAGGTAGAGACATTTTTCTGTTGGCTTATTGTACGGGTTGATAGGAGACGATGGGGGACAATGGGGGACGATGGGAGACGATGGGAGACGATGGGAGACGATGGGGGACGATGGGAGACGATGGGAGACGATGGGAGACGATGGGGGACGATGGGAGACGATGGGAGACGATGGGGGACGATGGGAGACGATGGGAGACGATGGGGGACGATGGGAGACGATGGGAGACGATGGGGGACGATGGGAGACGATGGGAGACGATGGGGGACGATGGGAGACGATGGGAGACGATGGGGGACGATGGGAGACGATGGGAGACGATGGGGGACGACCGACGGGGTGGCGCGCGATCGATTCTTTAGTCTGTTCGAGCACGGTCCTGCACCTCTTCCCGAGTTATCAAAGCCGCCCGTCAAATTTAAGGCAATCATCAGCTTTTGCAGTCGGAAATTGTTTTCATCTAATTCGGCAATCTCCAATTTTTCAGCGACTACTGTATCGTCGCTGTACAAACTACACTCAAGACCTAAATGGCGCCTTTGCGCCAACAAGCTCGCCAAAAGCTGGGCACCAAGCTCATCGAGGGTTGTGAAAAGCTCAGCAAGGGTGACTAATGCCCCCCTTTTCCAAAAGATTTGTCAACCCTCGCTGAGCTTTCACGTAATTTCCAAGCGAGCGGCCCAGGAATCCTAATCTATCAATTTCAAATGCACTTATCTCAACCAAAACGCGATTAAATTCAATAAGCTAAACTCGAGGCCTATTAGGACAAGCATTTCTCTTATGACCTTGAATTCCACATCCAGAGCACCTCGGTAGGGCCCTCGTACGTGGCTGAGAAGGTGCCGGAATATCGCATACCTCGCTAGGTATCGGTGCTAAACCTACTTGCTCTAGCTGTAGCATTAATCTAGAGGCTTCTTGACCTAGAAGGCCTTCCTCTGAAGGTATTTGCCTTGTAGATCTAGCCTTTTTTTCGCTTCTTTTTCTCGTTTTCAGCGCGCAAATCGCTTGTTTCTTTCTCGAGAATAGCCACTGATTGCATTGTGATTTGGCAGCGGGCTCGGAGGGCTTTTTGAGCGCTGTTTTACCAAGGCTTTTATCGAAGAAACTTGATCTTATAATTCGACATAATTCGAGGGCGTTCTGAGCTCCCAGTCGCTACCCCGGCTTGAGGAAGGTGTCGGCATACGACGCCAATATCAGGCTTCGAGAGTACTCGATCAGGGTTATAAGGCACTAAACCAGCGGCCGCAAAGCTATTCATTATAGTCTCTAATTTAAATGCCTCAATTCGTGCAGTCGGACTGGCTTCGAGGAAGTCAAGTTTGTCAATATGATTTTTTCCAACCCGCATTTTTGACCCAATAAGCCGGCCGTACGCGCGCTTTAATACCGCAAAACAGCCAATATCGAGAGGCTGTTAAAAGTGAGACGAGTAAGAAGGCATACAAATTGCGATAATATTGTTTTGATCGCAAATTTGATCGAACTCCGGGGTTGAACAACTCCCGTGGCCGTCAAGTATTAATAGTCTATACATCCCCTTCGTACGCGAAGAAGTAGACGGAATAAAGAGCTTTTTGAGCCATCGAAGTCCGATTTTATCGGACGTCTATCTATCTGGACTAACCTCAAATCTCCAGTCATTCGGAAGGCCGTCGAACCAAGATTCAATAAAGACTTTGCCTTTGAAAATCACGCACGGAGGAAGTGCCCACCCCGTTAAACTTATACACTCAATTGTAGTAACCCACGCACGATTTCTAGGCTGTTAAAGTACTCGCCGACCATAGTATTCACATCTCGTAATAACCTTCGTAGTTGAAATCACGCCCATTGCGAAACCGGTCTCGTCGAAGTTATAGATATCGTCCGGATCAATGCCGTACGTTAAACCCGTTTTTTAAACGAGCGAAAACCATTCAGACATTATCTTCGGGTCTTCGTATTTAGCTCGCTGATAATCGTAAAGTCTCGAAAATCGGGATGTAAGGAGAGGATGCCGTTTAACGAATTTTGTAACCCAATTTTGACCGACTGAAAGAGGATAGGTAGATCACGCGTTTTAAGAAGTAAATCTGCCATTTCTCGTACAGTAGAGGGCGAGGGGCTGCTCCATGAGAATCCATAGAGACAATCCATTTTTGGAGCGAATCCTCTTCAATTGCAGTCAATATCAAGCCATTTGCGCGAGTTTTAGCGCAATTTGTGGTTCTATGGAGACGCGCGTAGAGAGTAGACTTCGGGACGCTATAAACGAGCGCTGCTTGGCGTATAGAGGCAATTTGCTGATAGCCTGAATAGCTAACAAAATCATACCCTCTTGCTCAGTACTTTTTTGAGAGGATTGAGTACGAATTGGTGGCATGGTGGTTGATTGAAGAAGAGAGGTCCAATCAATTGACGCGTTTTTAGGTGGGGTGCGCAGCTCGGTAGTGAATCACGTTACCTGGACGCATGTAGCGATTCCTAAACTAGCGTGCATAAGTCCACGTTTTATCTTTCATAATTTATGCACGTTAAACGACGCTGTATCGCCTTCGTCACAAGAACTATGAGGGTTGTCCTCGGAGATTAAATCAAACTAAAGGATATTAAGTTGAAATGGAGTATTTTGAGATCGATATATTGACTAGGCTTCATATTCGTCTCATAGTCTTGAGCCCTTTCGAACTCTACCTGAAGCGCGCTGAGTACTTTGCTCAGGTAATTTGGGCTTATCATCAAGCTCTTGCTCAGTGTCATTATCGGATAAATCACTCCTTTGCCTCTTAAAACTCTGCTGCGATGGGCCTTGGTCATCATCGCTTATTTCTATCATCTCATCCCGCGTACGCTCATTTACCTCTTCTTCTTGAAGTTCTATCTCATCTTCAATGGCGTATTTCCGGTTGAAAGCAAGCTCATATTCTCAATTGAATCGAGTTCCACACAAAAGAAGCATTAAATCCATGATAGTAATTGAATTTAATGAGCCTCGGCGAAAATGGCAAATATCACGTGCCGAGTTAAACAAACGCTCAACGCCTGCGCCTCCAGCTAGAACGGAAAGGATATTACAAGCGATCCTTTTGAGTACCGGGAACGTATGTTGATGATCCCTCTCTAATTCTCGAGGTGGCATTGCCACTATGTCTATGTAGAAAAGTGATTAGATATAATGATTAGAAAATCAGGGACGTATCAATAGTCATTTGAAATCTGGAATAAATCACTTACCACCGTTTAGATACTTAGCAAGCTCAGAAACTATTGCAGGAGGCTTTCCAGCGAGTAGTAGATCAACCTCATTCGTGGGCTTTATGAGTTGGCAGTTTCAAAAGAAGTCCATTCGTCAAAGACACTAAGCTGAGGAGAAATAGTAGAGAGAAAGAGGACTGGGTCTTGCTATCTACCCCCTCTACCCAATCATCTACGTCCCCACGATCTGCCTGCTTCTTCAGGCCTCAGCCAGCATCCATGTGCCCATGCGTCACAGGCTTTGCGTGTTGTAGACCTTCGATTTGTGAAATAGATTCGTAGAGCTTCTCCTGATACTCCTTCATCCGATCCTCGAGACCTTTCTTCCATTGAGCGGCATGGTCCTTTTCTTCATCTTGCCAATCAGGGCCTTGAACAAAACTCAAGCTTATACTGCGGTGCTAAAAGAGTCCCAATTGCATATATATCGCCGAGATCTTGGAAGTCATTCATCGTATAATACTCCTTCAGCTTGCTTTCAGCTGATCTTAGAGCCTCAGGGATCTGTTTTTCCTCTCCTAATCCTCTTTTTTTCAAAGAAAATATGTAGTTTCCTAGCTCGGCGGAGCATTAAGATTGCTGAATCCCAGTGTGTCGTAACGTCTTGGATTGATACTAAGCGAGGCGCTTTTTTCTGAAGGTTTTGGAAGCAATCGCGACGTATAGGACTTGCATTAATGAAGATAGCGAGGTTTTGGATCTAGATTAGAGATCATTAGTAGAAGTCCGATAAATAGGGCGAATAAGCATTGAATCAAACATTTTTTAGCGTATTTGTCATACTATATTCACTCATTGTTTGGCCAGCTATTCTTGCGCGTTTTTCAGACCAAACGAAGTCGATATTCTCATTTATGGTATTTGCCTTCATCTGATCAAGGAGCTGCTAAATGCTAAGCTGGATCACAGGAGCGAGGTGTGGAATTCGGATAATAATAACATTAGAGCCTAGACCAGGAGAAAGGATAGAATCCTTGAGGGTTGAGATAAGAGTCGAGTTATTCGACGCATTATCGGTCGTACCCGCTAATACTCGCTCTTTAATCCCGCCCTTCTCGAGTAACTCTAGTACCACTGTGCTTAATGAAGCCCTGGTATGTATGTGGGAGAGGTCCAAAGCCAATTAAAACCTCTCGATACTCCCACTCAGTGTTAATAAAATATCCAGAGACTGCCATAAAAGCCTATTGAAATGGGGAAGTCCAGCAATCTAGACTTAATGAGAGCTTTACCTTTGGTGGAAGCTTCTGAAGTATCTCTTTCTGCAGGTCTTGAGCTTTTGACAGAATTCGGCGTTGCATGTTTCTTCGAGATAAAAGAATTAGGGCTGAAGGTGCTTGTTGAGCTATCTGTATAAGAATTAGGAATTCAGGATGCTCGATAGTCGCAAAAGGAAGTCGTAGGTTTGTGATTGAGGCGACTATTTGGTGTTCCCCACGAGCCTCATTAAAAAGTTCTGGAGCGGTATTTGCCTAGTTAAAATAAGGAATTAGCTTCTTCTCAATAACTAGTTATCTGATGCTGCAGAAGGCGTTGAAGACTTGATCGTTTTCCCTTCTCTTACAGGTTGCTCGTGTAAGATGCCGCCGAAGAGCAATTGTTCCTTGTTTCCCAGATGTAGAAGGAATGATAGAGTCCGGATGATTCAAAATCTCCCTACAGTGCTTGAACATCACCTTTAGTTGCCCAGAAATATAATGCGCAACCTGATCGAAGTTGCTCCAGATATCTGCACGGTATCCCTTTCGATCCCACATTTTTGGATATCCGAAGGCTGCTTGCTTTGTGTTTGTATCCACCAGTCCACAAATTTTTCTTTATTGATATCTACGAATAAAACGTAGGTGTTTGTTGGAACTTTGTGCGTTTAAGGGAGAGTTGGATAGAAAGAGGTGAGGCTAAGTTATTTGACTTGCCTAGTGCTAGGGCACGAGACTATCGGATAAAAGATAAGACGAATCATTGAACTCTCCACTCTCCATGAGGGATACTAAATGATATCAAATAATTAAGACATAAGTAGTTTAACAAGTGAAGTGAAGTGATTTAAAGTGAGAGAATGATGAGATAAATAGCAAAGGCTTCTACTAAAAATATTTTATTGATTTTCGGCTTAGGAGTGCGAATGTGATCTGTACAATAGGAGCTTTCTATTAGCTTAGACTATTCTCTATTATTTACTATGAGCAAATAGATAGAAAAAAATCAAGATTTCAAAGGACTTCTAAAAAATCAGCAAAATGTACAAAAGACCTATTATCGCATGAATATATATTTCTGTGAAAAAGGACATTGAGCAATCTGTAACATATCCTGTAATTTGTTATAGTTAAGCGGCAGCAATTGAAGTATAGATATTACGTTAGTAAGTTTGGATATCTTGCATCTTAATTGTACAATTTTGGAGGCCAATTGGGCCGGCTCATGCCCCGGTCTAAATATTGGTATATTGATCCGTAAGACTGCACGTCTTTCTGGCTGTGCTGATGCCAGGAGCAGCGGAGGTCTCGTGAACGCCGAACCGAACCTAACGTACCGTTCGAAACCTACATCTTATATGTGAAACGCTAGCCATGAATCTCTTTTTATTGAAGATTGGCTAGCTACTTCAATACAGCAAGTGAGCATGTTCCTAGCATTGAGATGTCTGCGGAGTATTCAAACTGCATCTCTCACTGAGGACTTGGTTTAGAATGTTTAGGAAGTTACATAGTCTATGGAGTTACCTCAGAATCGTCTCATTAATATACCGGTGAGAAAGACTAAGATTGCCTTGGTTTCACTAGGAGATAGTATACTAAACAGAAGTAAACGAGAGCCATAATCTATCTAATGATGCATTTCCACCGAATAATACATTGAAAAGACGGCTGGTGGAGCAGAGCGTATCAAATGTAGCGTGAAAAAAATACAGTTTCCATTCAGAAACAACAGTGTGTTCATTTAGCATTTCCTTAATCAAATAGTAGAGCGATAAGCTCCAGCAGTTTGAGGTAAAGAAATCGCAGTGCAGGGGATTCCCTTCTAACACCGAAGATAATTAACATTCGGTATCTCCCAGAGAGACGCAGCCCTTTCACTTTTACATCCGCGAAAGTCGTTTCCATGGTTGAAAAACCCAGTGTGCCCCTTCAGTCTTGCCGTCAGTAATTATGGCGTAGTTTCTAGTTTTGTCTTCTACAAAGACGCTGCATTTCTCGTAAAGGGAGAGCTCGTTTGCCTCGATCCGCAAACTCGGACGCTTCTTTGCGAAGTCTCTGCCGAGCTGATCCAACTCACGGACTAGCCAACCAGCTTTGTGAGTGGCAGGGGCGGCTCCGCTATCTTTTATGTCTTTGAACTGCTCCCAAGAGAGAACGATCGTTTCCCCTCTTTCAGACAGGATGACTTTTATCGAGAGAAATACATCCCTCACGGTAGCAGTCTCCATTTCCAAAAGCGGCTTTTTTTCTTCAAATTGCTCAACCTTTGTCCTTTGACAATTTTCCTTTGTGTTGCCATACTTTCGACAAATATTGACAGAAATCTTGCGTTCGAGGGAATCGATTTTGCTGTCTGACCAACCGGCATCACGTAGTGCACGAATGGCTTCGTAGCCATACTGTACAAAGCACCTCCAGGGTATACTATCCGTGATACCCGCATCATGTATCTCTATGTCTATACCATACACAATATCGAGCACGGTGAACTAGAGCCACATTAGTTGGCCCAGCTCTGTGAAAATATTAAGACGGACCTTTTTGCCTTTCAATCCTAAAAAATAGCGTTTTAGGAACCCAGATGCTTTCGTGACTGCATTTTTGTCAGGAATTTCAAATCTTGCGCAGAGTCATATCAACTGACTTTTCATCTCTGATTACCAAGAAAGCTTTCAACATGGATCCGCTAGGGTCATGCACGCTATGAGTTAAAGAGCCTTTGACTTCTGGCGAGTGATAGAAACGATAATAATGAATATGATATTCTTCATTCTTATAGAGCAAGCGGGGACGAGGGGAAACAATGGGGGACGATGGGGGACGATGGGGGACGATGGGGGACGATGGGGGACGATGGGGGACGATGGGGGACGATGGGGGACGATGGGGGACGATGGGGGACGATGGGGGACGATGGGGGACGATGGGGGACGATGGGGGACGATGGGGGACGATGGGGGACGATGGGGGACGATGGGGGACGATGGGGGACGATGAATCAATACCGTTCCGCCCCTACGGGGGTTCTCAGTTGGCTCATTGAGTTTTACCGCGATAATGTTTGGGATTGTAGCTCAAGAACGCCATCGGGTAACCTCCGTCGTTCAATCAAAGATTTTTATTGCCTATTACAAAAAGTTGCTTAGTCCTTGCATTCATATATAACCACAACCTATTTCCCTAAGATTCCAATCTTTAATAGAATTAGACCAATATATTATATTACTCATGATGGACTCTCCTCTATTCGAATCGAAATCCAATTATCTTCGATATAGCCACACTTTTGAATTGACTACATATTATTTTTCGTGTTTTATGCAGTTGAAGAGGCCCGCTCGACAAGAAATTTTGTGGCAGCTAGAGCTACCTAAGTTTCAACTGAATATTCTTAGACAAGGTGAGTCTATCGTTTTTGCTATTATATGCAATAATAATGGATCCCGAAAGAAAAACAAACAGACAGTGAAATAGTTCTACCTACCACTAGGCGAGCGGAAACCTCGAGGAACGCAAGGCTCACATGGAGAAGACCTGGCGGTGAAATGAAACAATCTATTAAATCTCAAGAATTAGGTATGGTCTCCTATCATCGCGATTTCTTCTTAGTCTAACCAGGCTGTTTAGAGAGCACCGAGGTATCTTGGCTTGTTACAGGCTTGCGAAAGAACCTCGCACATTTTCATGATGCGATTCAGCGAGCCAAAAGCTTAGATGAGACGGAATTAGCCATACTAAAACGGATAACATCCGTGAGGCAGGGTGAGGAGCAATATGAGAACAAGGAAATTGGTAGGCTTATCTACCTACGTTTGTATCAAGTGATTAACCACAACAGTAGACCCAAATAGCCGTGTTGATTTCTTACATGTTACATAAATCAAGTCATCTACGTTGTGGAAGACCAAGAGACCCAAACACCTTGAATGGGTGTAATCACTCATGCGTCCAGGTATTTTTTGCTTTTTAAATTAGTCTTTCAAAGCTCGACTGGCTGCTGGATTTTGCGAGCCATTAAAGTTGCAATGATGTTGTAGGCCCTATATCTCAATCTGGATTTAGGACTGCGGCCCTTGAATAGTGATTGAGCTTGAAATGTTAAAACCACAATCCCGCCATTTATTGTCAATAACTCTAAAGACGATGAAACTGAGTATTGTCTGCCCCTTAAATGTAGGAGAATCGCTTCGCATATCACCTTTCCAGCGTCATCCTCGGGTTAAAAACATCATTTTTCTCCCTCAACTACTTTCCCGCTGGGTTGCTTGATCTTCCGTGATCAACGAGATTTCTCTCACAGCGTCAACTTATCACTGTTTCGACTCTCCATAGATAGAATAAGCTTTAGGAAGACTTGAGGACTGCGTTACAGTCAGCGAATCTCTTGCCACCTTCTCTTCTAGACACTTACGCAGTCCATTTTGCTGACGTTTTCTACCAGGCCTGGCAGGTGTTCCTCAAGTGTTTGCAAAGGTATAACCTCTCCACCCAGCTTCAATACAACCGTGCTTGATTTTGATATTTCTTCGAAATAAGCGATTCGATTGGTACCAGTTGAAGGGGGCTTCAAAATCTGTTATCCGAAGATATCCTCCAGTATAGCGTATGTTTCACGTTGAGTAACGAGAGACTGGCGATCTTTTGTAGTCTTTCTCTGTTCGGGATCCCAAATGATCATCTCCTCCATTTGGAGTTGGGAAATGGAGAAGGCATCGCTGACCTCTTTTTCATCCAAGAGAATTGGCAATTTCCCCATTGGCGATTTAGACTCGCTGTCCCAGACACGACTGGTGAACAGCCAGTCATCATCGTTGGAAATGAAGTAGACGAAGGCAACCTTGATCAGCCACTTTTTCTTACGGGTATGTCTTTCTGTGTGTTCCCAGAAGTGGACATAGCCTTTCTCGAGGGGGGTGGCGCCTAGAATCAAAATGCCGGCCTCCTCCAACAGCTCACGAAGGGCAGCCAGGTGGAGTGTTTTGTCACATTGTTCCGTTGCACCTCCGGCGGCCTCGATCACATAAGGCCGTGACATATTATCTGGACCAGCCCGTCGTTGAACATGAATCTTTCCGGTGGCATTTGTCAAGTATGCTTCAATGGATGAGCCTTCGATTTCGAACCCTTGTTTTTTCAACTTCGAACAAATCTCGTTAAGTTGGTGATCGGGATTGGTGAAAGGAATTGAATAGACCGTGTTCGGCTGGAATTTGGGAGATCGTAGGTCCTTGTCAGGAGGCAATGCAACTATAGGACAGCTGGCAGCGGTTGACATTGTAAGAGTCAGGGCTTGATCAAAGTTTTCGAGGAGTAGGCAATAATAGGAGATGTAGGATTGGGGTGTCAGAGTTATGTTAGAAGCTCATTCACTACAAAGCTTTAGTTTCAAATCCTAGACTTATCACACCGCTCTTCCACCATCAAGATAGTCTAGAGCAACCTTTCCCTTGGACGCCTTATCAAGCGCTGTCCCAATAGTGAGCCGACACCTCTGCTAGCATAAATGGCGCTCGAGGCAATTTTTCGAGCTTTTTTATTACATTTTTTCCAGTGCGCAATGATATTTATCACACAAACCCGCGAATCAATGCCTAGTTCGGGTGTCCCACGGAGATACCACTCAATCTCTTTTGGCTTTCACAGAACAAGTTGGCTCCAGGTCCAGTCATTTCCAATGCAGGACTAAGAGCAAGCCAGAGCTATCTAGGTAGCGGCTAGCAGGTGCCATTCAACACGACAGCACCGATAATATCCTGAATATCTCATAAACCGTATATCTTAAAATGAGAGCTGTAAAGTGGGCCATTCAATAAACTTTTGGCCACAGTTCCCCAGTTATCGTCTCGAAGCTGATTCGGGTCAAATGTTGAACCCTTATAGAGCCGTGTCTCGAAGTCATGCATCAATTGGTAAGTAAGCAGCCGCGGAAAAAGCAGCTTTGCTCCATCTGATTGAGACATCGAAAACTCTCCTCATCCATGTCGAAACAATTTGCCAATAATCAGGATCGGCACACGACTGAATCGAGGCACTTGCCAAGGGTGGCCACGCCATGAGATACTTTCTGTGTTTTAATATTTCTTGTCTACTTGTCAAAGCCCCCACTAGCCCGTGCCTGTCTGCAGAAGCCTGCGGCATTATCACAGCTTTTTCCACTATTTTTGGAGTTCAAAAGCCACGTCAACATTGACTGAGCATGAAAGGCCCAACTGGCAGTGGACATTGGAGCCGCCAAAATCTCTCTACAGCTTTACTGAGCCTTAGCTTTGTGCTAATCCTCGTGGGTGGTTGTTGCTCTATGTTGAATGGAGGCAGTTTTTGATTCCGTGACACGTGTCAAGTGGCCTATGACTCTTCAGTATCAGGCTATTAAGGCTTAGACCTTCTATAGCTAGCACTCGGACATTGTCCCATTACTTTTATGGCCGGCTACTCACTTCGATATTCTACTGTTGCCGGTTATGTCAGCATTTAGCGGTCTAGATTCTCTTCCTTTCGACCCCTTTCACCCGATCACCCTATCACTTCCTTGTATAAGGGTCAGCTGAACATGGAGCATCTTGAAGAGTGTGATCAAAAAGCACAAAATTGCGGGTCGTAGAATATATGGATCGACGTCATTCGTAAGCGCGCACTAGGCTCAAGAAGTTCTTCTGATAATTTCTTATTGCAATGCATTGGGACGCTTTGGGCCGCCTCAGGCTCGGAAATAGCTCCAATTGTGATTGAAAAACACTATTTTGAATGCCTCAGGTATTTGAAGAGGAAGTATAACAACATCTCAACGAATAGTGTTGAAAACCCCCAGGCAGTAGCATAAGTCCCATCAGATTGGAAAACTTCATGGATGATCAATTGCATTTCTTATAACGTACTCACTAAGTATGTAGATACTACTTCAAAGCAAGGACCCGTATGCCGCGATACTCACTATCAAATGGTGCTGAGTGTTCCACTCTTGTACGTGTGAGCTTGCTCTTACCATACCCAAGATCGATCACGTAGCAGCAGTTATGTCGGCGATTTTGTTCATGAGAGACATGCAAATGCAGTGCTAACGGAATTAATAGATGATGTACTTGTCAAACAAAAAGCCTATCAATACAAGCTGCCTGATTCCAACCTGCCAGAAAGATGTTGGCTCGTGAATACCCATACCGATGTACTGAAAGCTTAATTTTTACTTGCCCAGTCACCAGTCAAGTAAAGACATCCATGAAAAGGTCCGCCGCGACAAAGCTTCTACTTCGAATTTGAGAACCTGTGAAAATTAACCTTTGCTACCAATAACAATGTAATTAAGGGTGATGCAAAAGAACAGTAGCGCGAACACTGCAAGTATCACCTGCTATCGCGGGAAAAGCCTCCACTGCGAGCTCACCATCTGCCGCCATACTATCATCCTACCGGAATATTGTCCATGCTAGCTCTTACATGAGTCACTTATCTATCATATGAGCGAGTCTCACTGCAAGGCAGCTTTATCATGGGCTGCCAGGAGAGGAAAAGCTCGACTCTCGATCGTAAGAAGAGGAGGAGCATCAAAGTGAACGGATCACAAGTCATTTATCTGCGTACCATTCCGTCACCATGCGGTCTCGTCGAAAGTAACGCTGCAAGATCCTAGTATCGGCGCAGAAAACAAGAAAAGAACCACAAAGCAGCAGCATAAGCTACCAGTTCTTGACCCTTGGAATTCAATCATAATCATGCAATTTATATGTGGGTTCTTAACACGATAAACTCGACATAAGCTCACTGAGTATGAGTTGCCCTTCAGTCAACATTCGCACCTTTTCGGTCAGGACTTCTCGCTCCTTTTTGGTACTCTCTGGCTCTGCGGCAATGCCGAGAATATCGGCATCCAATAACTGCGAAACCGTGACGGGGGAAAAATATGCTCGAGTCCTCGAACAATGTGACGTTCGATGACTTGGACTGTGATGTTTGCAACAAAAACCTTCTCAGATACCTGTGTGAGAGTGAGTAACCGACTTAAAGGCATTGAGATCAGGGGTCCATACCTTGTAGACAGCCCGAAGACAATCCAGTACTAACTCTGAACTGTGCGTGTCCATGTCCGGGTCCATTCGCTCCGAGTAGACCTTCATCGCTAAGCTCACGTTGACACTTGGGAAAGTGTGGTCGGAACTACATCCTGGCATGTCGACGTGCTGAGTCGCATGTTCCAAGCATCGTTCTAGCTCCGCCTTCCGTCTCTCAACCTGGCGCTTCTTGATCGTGTCGGTATAGTAGTGATTGTAGTTGATTGGATAAGACCTCGTCTCCTCAAGAATTTTCTCTAATTCTTCCGTGGCAAGCCTGCGCCTTGCTCTTACCCAGTCTTGAATCTTTGGCCACAGGCGAAGCAGAATGTCATGGGGGCATTTGTCTCTCAACAAAGATTCAAGGAAGGTGCGACAGAGCTCAGATATTTGACTAATGTGAGCAACACCAAAGTGATGCCATTTCGACGACTGCTCCCAAAAAAGCTCCGCGATCACAAGAGGGTTGAAATTGCCTGGCAGCTCCCTTCCACGTGCTCGAGTGACGGCACCATTGACCCAGTGTATAGCGTCATCGTGTGTAACTTTCTCCGGAGCTTCAATGTGGCTGAAAGGCCCAGGTTCTTTAGCCGGAATCTCCTCAGAGCAGGATTGCCCATCACCCTCCTCAACTCCTTGGTCCAGTGCGGGCTGAATTGAAGCGGCCTGATTGTCCACCTCGGCACTAACAACATGAAACTTGTGACCGTTCAAGCGGATTTCGTCCGAAAAAATTTTGTTTCGGAGTTGGACAACTGCCCTCAAGCGCCGGATGGAGTCTGAACTGTTTTTCTGAAGCACCTGCTCTTTATCAACCCTGAAATATTCTCCTTCATAATACCCATTGACCGCTGCTTTGCAGACTTCATGAAAACCAAGGCTGAGTTCTGTTAAATAACTCCTGCACTCTCCAGCATTAGTTCGTGCCCTTCCTATCGCGCCTAATTCACTTCTTGCTTGTGACAACGCCTCTTCTAGGTCTGTATGTAACCTAGGAAGCTCTTGGTGAATATGGGTAAAAAGCAACCTGCTGAGTCGGGTTACCAATGCCTGGATCCCCACACTATTGGGCCCAAGTCGGCGAAACACCGAGTCTCGAAAATAGAGTTCCTCCGATACGTTTCGCTCGGAAATAGAAAAGGCTACCTCTTCAAAAGTCCTATTTTTAAGCATGTGCCAGCCAAGATCGAATACAATGTCTTCATTGCTTGCTAGATCGAAGAAGCTTGACTCGGTCTCTGAGCCTGCTGGAAGTCGATCGGGTTTGGTGATGATTCCCAAAGTGCGCTCGCCCTTTGGATCGTATTGACGAACTAAATTCAAGATCGGTTGATTGGCATAGTCGTTGGCGGCCGATATAACGGCTAAGCAAATGGTCCGGGGCGACGAAATGTATGACTTTGTAATTTCCACGGTCATGTCAACATCCGCCTGTGATGCATCTTTAGTCTCTGCCTGGATTATCCCCGGGAGGTCCACCACTGTGAGCTGCGGCCTGGTTGGACCCTCGATCTCGACGATCAGAACATCCATAGCGAACGCCCGCCGTAGCCCATTGGAAGCCTGGCTGTCCTCCAACCCCATTGCGCTTGTTGCTTTGGACATGATTTCTGGCAGATCCCGTAGGTCAACAACGGTCTCGTGAAAATCATTGAGAGCCGCTCGCTCCTCCGCGGAGCGCTTACGATCCGGGATAATTCTGATGCGCAAATTCTCTGTCACTCCACGACGTAGTATAATCTCGGTGGGAAATCTTGTGCACAGATTATCTTTCCGAGGAAATGGTATCTCTGTCAATGCCTCCAAGACCGAACTTTTCCCTGCAGATTGATCGCCACAGACCACTAGTTGCGGTAGTGACAGCACGTTGTCGAGTCCACACCTACGCAAGTCTGACACAGTGTCAAGAACCTGGCGCTGTTCCAAAGTCTGTAATGCTTCCAAGGCTGTGGTGCTGGGCACATTGCCAATACCTGAGGCTACCACAATATCTTAGTAAAGATCTCAAAACCAAGTCTCTGTGTGAGTACTCACTTTGTCCAGCCAGACTGGAAACGCTCAAATCTGGTCTTTCTATAGCACCCATTGTTTACGCTGAGCTTGAGGTGTGCAATGGTGTAACTTTTTCACAGGTTTTGATTGAGGACAGTGAACTAGGACCTAAGGGGTACGACATCAACCTGTACTTAAGTATCTAGTCTATTACAAACCAGTGGCTTACTCCTGAAGCGAATAGCATTTCATGTATACTCGTGAGATTGGCTCAGGGAACAGCAATCTTGCTCCTTCATTCCAAGGCAACGCAATCATTTCCTACTACGCCACTACGCCACACACCCGTCATTCCATTCTGAGAATGTTGATGGGTCTTTTGTAAATGGATTCTACGACGTGTTGCTTGGTTTTTCACTCTCCTTCAGATCTCAAATTTAAGAGATGTTCTTCATTCGAAAGCTAATGATCTAGCTTAGATACAGAAATTTCGAAAGAAGAACCAAACACCCCTGCATCTTCCAGTGGCCACAACACTGAAGATAAGGTTCAAATAAAGCAGCTAGACAAATACAGACGGTAACCATCCCGTCTCGCATGGCCGACGGAAGCGAAATTAAGGCCGAGCATAACACACTTATCCGATAGAGAAGCTGAGATGTGCTCCATGCTCACAAAACGTATGTATTGGCCTTTATCTGTCGGCATATTCACACTTCGACATGCTATTTTGCACATGTTTGTATATATCTGTTTGGTTTGAAAGTATGCGCTGGTGAGGCGAGATGAGCCACAGTCCCCGCCACCATTACGTTTGCAGGAGCGGCATACTGTGGCCACAACGGTAGATGCCGGTTCTTCGGAAAGATCCAAGTCAAGGCAGGAAAGGTTATGTTCTATCGGGTATTCCACCAGTAGTAGTGCCGAACAATGGATACACCAAGCGAAAAGCTGATTTTCATCCAGATTCACTATTTGAGAGTGGGACCACCTATTGTCTTCTGTTGTCGCATTTGCCGGGTGAAATTTCTTGTTGGTAGGCCATAGAGTGTCATTGTAATGCAGCAAACTCGATTCTTAGAAATGCAAGATAAGTGGTTGGCAAAATAGGATAGAGCATAAAAGGAGAGGGGCGTTGTTAGTATACACACCTGGTCGACCTGTTGTCGAAATATTAGCCCAAGCCCAAGAATCGATTGCTGGTGTGGGAGTGGGGGTTGAAGCCGAAGCACCTTTTTTACCTTTCTTCTTCATTCTGGCGTGTTAACGCATTCTATGGTAAGACCTTCTGGTCTATATAGAATTGTAGGCTACGGAAAGTAGCCTGACTACCTTGACCGTATTCCGTTCTAAGTGGCATGCAGATTTGAGATCATGGAATTTGCCCTTTTCTGGACGAGGTCACTTCTAAGAGTGTGTTCCTTGCATCCAGCGAAATATGCGAGTCAAATGTGACTCGATGCAACCTTACTGTGTATGTGTCACTCCGATTGGATATGGTATCGGGGATACATACATACTTAGCGTGGGTGAACTTTGGACAATCTATCGGTTTATGAGGAGTCACATTGTAACGCTGCACAGCTTATTGAGCTATGCCGCCTTGACACCCATCTATGCACCGCTATCTCAACCCCCACTAGCCATGGAAGAGCAATATAAATAGGAGTAGAGAGCTAAGGAAGAGAAGACAGACAACACATCAGGATCACTAGACTTAGTGAATCTGAGACATTCTTGAGCTCCATTAGTTGTATGTATACTGCATTACATAGCTACACATCGAACCGACACAATCCAAAATCCACCCAAAAACTCTGAGATTTCCTGTAAAAGCATGCCCATTTATACATATTTTTATATTTTGGGCTCGTTTCTAACAGGAACAGACCGCAGGTTTCATCATGCCTGTCCGGTCGTGAGCGGTGGGAAGTTATGATACAATATCCTAATTATCTCCAATTCATTTAGTGTTCATAGTGTCGAAAAAACAATTTGTTAAAAACTAGCTGTACAATAACCTGGGAAACGACATACAGATGCTAAGATTTTTTAAGTCTGATCTCTCTCTCATTGAGAGAGGTTCTATATAAATGAGTGAAGTCTCTTAATGATCTAAACCCATAATGGAAGGTGTTGAGATATTGGATCAAAAAGCCTGAGGCCTCAACATCTCTAGATTCATGCGCAGCAGCCATATAGTGCTTATTGGATGCGCTGTACTATGGAATTCTTGCAGATCCATCGCACTCTCGCTTAATATATATTTAATACTACAAATAGCTGTAGATGTACATCTTGAGAGAGTCAGAATTGAAACGCCTCGTTCATTGACATCCACTTCTTGCCAAGATACCACTGTCTAGACATATATTTCCACCGGGAACACTCTGTTGAAATTAGATGTACGATACCCGGGAAACGATATAAGTCAAGATGCCTGAGATTGTTTGAGTCTTGTCTCTCTCTCATTGAGAGAGAGAGAGATGCTATATGAATGAGTGAAATCTAGTAATGATCTAAACTCACGATGGAAGTATCTGCGCTGATAAACGACCCATGCCTGATATATCTGGTATAAACCGTCCATTCATGCTTGGATCTCAACACATTGGACATTTCCTACACATTATAGGGAAATTCAAGCCTAACGAAACTCAAATCATTTTATTTTGATACCATAAGAAAACTTATATATCAATTAGTTAAATTAATTTGAAATTACTATTAAATATTCTATCGTTGTTGAGTAATTCAACGATAAGGAAGTACAAAAAGTAAGATGTTGTTCCCGAAAGATGTGGAGAATTCCAGATATCCTTGAATTCATTGCATCCATATCTTATATGGGATTCCCGTGTCGTACTAGACAACAGGTCTTTAAATTGGCTTGCAAGTTCCGCGAAAAATAGCCTGTCTCGATTTTGTACCATGTGCAAACAATGTTCGTAGCTTCAAGGGTGTTAAGCTCTTTCAGATCGCTTTGAGTGGTGCTATGGAGAATCAGGTGCATAAAAGCCGGTCCTGCATGATTAGATACCACCCACAGCAAGGTACAGCTCGTCTTTGAACCCCAATTTTCATGGTCTGAGACGACAGCGTTCTCCATAATGTCGCCGAGAATCGTGATAAAAAGCTGCGCCTTTTCAGATCCTGGGGTAATGGCGTAATCAGACAGCCTATATTCCTTAATAGTATCTGCGGTATTTTCTTTTAGATATCGTCTAGTTCCTTTCTTCACTCTTTTAGATCCAATACGAGGTGACTCGATTATTGTCCACTCCGAGGTGCTCTGAGTAGTGCTCCCTAGGCTTGGTCCAATATCTCGAGCCAAGAGTTCGAGCTGGATGGATCTCATCGCGAAATTGATATTCACTTGCAGTCGCCGTAAAGTAAGATCATCAATACCCAGGTAGCCGCTTGTCCACTGTATGTTGGTTCCATCAACGGCGAGTAAAACCTTTACTTTCGTCATCGAGCAAATCGGACAGAAAGCGAGTTGACTGGGGGAAAGCGAATTGACTAGAGCCGGGCTTACAACCAATAATTCCGCACTCAAAGAACGTCGATTGGTCACTTTTAGTTTCATCATGGTAAAAATACAAGGGTATCTTCCAGTAAAGCCTAGACATATTTGGTTGGTCAACAGCAAACCCGCGCGACATTTAGCGTGCAGCACTACCGACAGGGGTACCAAGAATAACCGCGACATTTAGCGTACAGCACTTTGCAGATTCCAAGCACAAGGGCCACCTCACTAAGTTACAAGTCCCTTGTGGCTTATCATCGAATGAAAGGGCGCTCGCGTAGTCTGACGTTAAAAATCAATGCATTTTGGTTGATAGTTCTAGAACACAGGCTCCGATCGTGTCGGGGTCAATTGAACAAGCAAATAAGACAACAGCTCTATTGAGCGGTGAACAAAAAATAAAATCAGCTCACCTTTATCTCGCTACTTTGCCGGCCAATTAAGGTGTCCGTAACTCATTGCGCCCTCCGCTACAGTGCCAAGAGAATGAGCAAAAGAAGACCAAACTACTTGGTTGCCTCCGGATACATCAGGGATCAAGTTTATCCCTACTGGCTGAGATACCAGCTCTCTGTGTAATGATTTGGGATCATCTTCGCAACTCATGCGTCTTGCAAATGAGCCGTGGCGGCTCACAATACCAAAATTGGGCCTCCCTTCGTGAGGTAAAACTCTTCATCAAGGAAAATGGATTTTGTTGAATATCAACTTGGACCGACATTACATATTTGATAATAGAGCCTTTAACAGTCAGTATACCCTGTCGTTCTACGACCGCCATGACACTGAGTCGATTATACAGACCATGCGAATTGAAGCTTCCTTTGAATGCGATCTTTGCACTCAAGGCTTCAGCGAACATGTCCTTGACCACATTCGATCGGAGGTTCAATCAGTCGAGCACGGCCTTCAGTATGCGATACGCCAAGCTATTTCCCTGGGCAAAAGCCAAATAGACCTGGCCTGCTTGCTCATCTCTAATATGCCCATCTAAAATCCGATCATGAAGCTCAAGGCTTCGACCCCGGTCATGGAGCAAAGTCCCGAAGATGCTGGGTACTCACTAACGCTTGCTGCCACAATAAAGAGTTGAGAGACTACGGCCCTGGACACGCTGTTCAACTAAACAGTGCCTAATTGGGCGGAAGTCCTACGAACATGAGAAACATTCAACAGGAACCAAGGCTGAAGTGAGAATGAAGAACGGAGTCTAATCTTGCTGATGCAGGATTTGAAGGGGAGTAGTTTAAATGGAGAGGAGATATGAGTTAGAAGGTTGTGAAGACAGGGGAATGGCAGCTGGTGCTTCTGCGCACTCTTGTACCTCGTGCCATTCAGCAACGGGTTTCTCTTATGTTTTGGTCCCGGATTTGGTTTGTATGTAGAGCTGGTACTCTTTCTCTCGCTACAGGAGCAAGCTATAATATATTGGCATTATCAGGCGTACGGACCAGCTCTTACTTCCACTGAATAGAAGCGCCTGTATTGCCATTACGATAGTAGCTAGGCTGCAACATGTTAATTGGACTTCAGTACCTCCACCCTCATTTTTGACGATGATTGATACATGATAAAATGCTAATATTTAACATTAGGCAATGCGAACAGATAGTACCTGCTCATATTGTTAAGACTGATTAGTCATTTTGTGGAAATGACGACTCTGTGGATGCACTTACATTTATCAGTGCTTGACAGTAATCACCATTTTGGCCAGGTGGATACAGTACACTCTTGCCGGTAATGCAATAGGAGATTTCAACGCGATTGGTTTCAGTCTGAAACCATTTCATGGCGCGTGGGTTATTCGACAATAATTGATTGACAGTATTTTGTCTAGAACTCCTTTAAATCTTTCTAAAGTATGGAACTCAGCTTACTGGCGCTTTCTGGCATAAATATGTCTGCATTAGCTGGCAAAGAATCTTGTCTAACAAACGAGGATGGCAATTCCAGCATAGGCAGCTATGTCAATCAAATGAACAACCTCTCAATCAGTCTATCTCTTACCGAAGTCTAGTCGGCCTTAGGGGTAACGGAACTCGCAGTCCCTGCTAAGTAGAGTCTCGCATGGGTGTCTATCTCACCTAACAAAAGATACATATAAAAACACTCAACATAGTCGTCAATTGTACCTCAGATGCTTTTCCTAAGTCAGGAAAGATCCTCTTTGACCACCATTGCACGATAATCCGTAAAGGCCCTGAGGTATTCCCGGAGGTGTGGTCTACTTTGACATTGTGACATTGAAAGATACTAGCTATTGATCGACGGAGTATAGGAGGTGGTAGCAAGTTATTTCGCCAGAAGTCGAGCAATTAGGATAACAAGTTCTGATTCGATGCTATCGCCCCCCTTGGCGTCACGTATGTCTTGTGCTAGCTGAAGTGACAAGTCCACGCCGAGATGTATCTCAATATTGTTCCTCGAATTTGGTTGAGTATCAATTTTATGATTGGCGACGTTGCAAAAATATATCGCGACCTCAGAATAAGACATGGTAAAAGTCGGTTGGTTAGCCTGCTCGGGAACTACTTCGAAATTAGTCTTGTTGTATGTCAAGAAGAAAATAAGATCCTACACCAGCCCCTGATAAAAAATTACAATGGAGTTGGCTTGGTTGATGAGCGCATGGCCAAAATACTTGAAGATGGCTTTCGTGCTGGCGTGAGTGACATGAGGCAGAGACGTAGCCAGAGGCGTGACCGTCTCGCGTCCGAGACGCAAGGCTGTGCTAAGTAATTGAATACAGCTACAGTAGCCTCAATGCTGACCTTTGCCCCTTATTGACCGAATTAACCTGCTCGGGCTAGATGCGTAACAGCTGGGCTAGAATTGGGGAAGGCCCGTGGGAGCTCAGCCCCCGTGTGGGTCTTTTTAAGGGAGGATTGGGGCGTTGGATGATTGGGTGTCTAGGTATTGCATATTTTTACCATTGTATTTGTCAAGACAAATTTTTTCACTGTTTGAGAGTCAGCCTTGAGACCCTGGAACAATCTAAGGTGCCCGTATGTGCTTCATAAGTGCGGTGTGAAAATAAATGTCTAGTCTGTGCGTAGTGTCAAAATGTGAGGCGCATACACGGAAACTTTACGATAGCGTAACATAAATTGCCGTTGGACCTGTCATTTCAATAAATTTCCTAAGAATCTTCTTTGTTACAATCTGTCCGTCGCCATACTGACCGACCTTGCTAAGTATACTCGAATTTATCGTCACTAGTAAGTATAGCGATCCATGTCTAAAATCTGTGATATGGAGCAATACTACCAAGATACGGATAGGTCATAGGGGCTTCTTTAAACAAAGCTCACCTGTTGATGGGCACGAGGATTGATGATAATACGACACTCTTTTGATTGAAGAACTGGTAGGGAGGAGTTGTATAGTGCTATTGGCTATAACTAAATGACAACCCCTCACAATTCTCTAGTGGTCAGAGCCATGGATCACGGTCCTCAACTCTTGGAGAACGTATCAAGCTTGACCTGAGCATCTCCCATTTTTCTGACGTATTTTCCGTGAACTAGAAAGACCATCGTGACTTAGATGTCCCTATAGCTGATCCGTTTGGATACAGTCCAGCCTGCCTTTGGCTTAAAGTTTCTCCTCACCATTTTGCTTTCGCCACATGCCGGCATAACGGCCTTTCATATTCACCAATTCCTCATGGGTGCCACTCTCGACTACCATGCCGTTTTCTAGAAACAGAATGCGGTTTGCTGACCTAATGGTGCTCAGTCGATGGGCAATAATGATCGTAGTACGGCCCCTGGACAGAGCTGCTAGGGATTCTTGGACGTATTCTTCAGTTTGGGTGTCGAGCGCGGAAGTCGCTTCATCTAGCAGTATGATTTGAGGATTCTTGAGAATGGTACGAGCGATTGCCACACGCTGTTTTTCGCCGCCGCTTAGACGTAGTCCGCGCTCTCCAACCTTCGTATTATAGCCATCTGGGAAGCTCTCAATTTTGGTGTGAATGTTGGCCATGCGACAGGCCCGGCGGACGTCTTCATCACAGGCATCGGGTTTCGCGTACTTGAGGTTGTACATCAAGGTTTCGTTAAAAAGTCTCGTCTCCTGCGGCACAACACCGATATGTCTTCGAAGAGAGTCAATAGTAATTTTCTTCACGTCTTGTCCGTCGACGAAGATCTTGCCATTCTTAGAGTTGTAGTATCGGAAGAGGAGACGGAAAAGCGTGGAGTTGCCCCCACCGGACTCTCCAACCACGGCCGTAGTGGATCCGGGTTGACAAGTAAACGAAAGACCATCCAATACAGACTTCCGTTCATCATATGAGAAGCCAACATCCCGAAACTCGATCTTTCCCTTACAAGTGGCCAGTGGGGTAGCACAAGGGATATCAGTGACTGTCGGCTGCTCGCTGAAAAGCTCCAACATGCGCTCAGCATTGATCAAAGCAGATTGTATAGAAACATAGAACGCACCGAAGGAGCTCAACGGGCCTTGCAGCTGTTTCATGTACATTAACAATGTCACAAATCGGCCCACAGGCTGCTGCAGAGTTGAGACCTGGTATACAGCGATGAAGCATGTGAATAACAAAGAGATCATCAAGACAGTGTTTTGAATGGTGCTCATCATGGCTCCGCAGAGGAATGAGTAGTACTCAGTAATTTGGTAATCGCACACAGCATAGCGGTAGCGGTCAAACTCGTGTTGCTCCGCATTGAAATATTTTACCGTTTCATAAGACATCATTGATTCATTTCTATGCGTATATTTCAGCATTGGTATCATTCGGATTGTAGATGACTTTGAGACTTACTTCACAGCATCTTCGTGTCTCGAAGCATTGGCCATCTGTCTTCTGGTCTTCGCCCTCCACTGGGCCATGCGAATCGTGAGATATAGATAAATAAATGCCGAAATTCCAACCACAAGAGCATAGTAGACATCAAATATAATCAGAAAGTACCCAATTGCAATGAGTAGGTCAGCTAATGTAGGAAGAAACTCGAAGGTGACTTGCTCTAGGAATGAATTGACCGATTTGCCTTTGCTCAGAGCTGACAGGAGTTCACCCGTCTGCTTTTCTACGTGGAAGTCCAAGCTAAGGCTGTGAAAATGTTCGAAGACAGCAACAGAAAGTTCCAAGTAAGAGTACTGGCCCATCGGAATCCATAGGCCAGTGCGTAGAGAGCCCAAAACTGCCTGTAGCCACAGGCAGAAAACATACATGACTATCTCGAACCATGGCGTGTAAAATGTATTTCCGGCTTGCTGATCTGCCAGAACCGTGGTTATCACCCCAATCTGAGCGGGAGGAATCACATTGACAATTTGCTGAAGCATGACAAGAACGAAGCATGCCACAGCTATAACCTGTAAGCGTGGGGACTTGGATGGCCACATGTAAGGAAAGAACCGTAAGAAACCACCTAGATAGGCGAGGAAGCTCAATGGTGGCAACTCCTCTGGTCGAGCCCAAGATCCTGGTGCTTTGGGCTCTGCTAGTCTCGCAGCTCCATTTGTTGAACCATAGGCCTGATGATTACTAGGACAGCCCGATGTGCGCAGAGACCTCAGCAGTCCAGTTGCCCCAGTGATATGGCCTGGCTCCCCCTCCAAGTTCTCATCATGGCCTATAGGAGCACGGGACTTGGTGGTGTAGAGTAGAACAAGAGTAAACAGAATCAAGATACGGAGACCACTGGGGACTAGTTCCGTGCACTCCCAAAAAGTGATCCCTTGGCGTATCGGGCCTCCACTGGGGCTACCGAGTACTGGCTTATGATAGACAGAGGTGGTCAGCGAGAGGGTTGTGGCAAAAATGACGAGCTCGACAAGAACGGCGAAAGACCAACATGTGAGGTGAGTGGCCGTTGGGGAAGGGGTGGTTTCGACTATGCTGACTAGAATGACTGCGTAGGCAAAGATAGAGCCGGTGATATAAATCTGCGGGTATTAGATATCTTATATTATCGCAGGGTAAAGAATATAGAGACGTACCACCACGGACTGCCCGCGCCACCGATACTCGGCACGGGCCAGTAACACATGGGTGACATAAATTGTGGCATCAACAAAGAACGTCACGAGGACACCAGCAGAGAGCCATTCAAAGCAGTGCTTGACGGTATCGGAGAATGGTTTAATCTGGCTGAAAGTCATCGAAATCCGGATCCGGCTGGCAACCTGGCCACCGTTGTTCTGTGAACCTTTTTGGTCGAGCTTGCTCTTGACGGCCACTCTAGTCACATAGACTAGGACGAACAGCAACATAAGCCAGACTGGGTAGTATGTTAGGAGATACTCCAGCAGCGTTTGGGGATTCACAAGAGCAGTTCGTTGAAGAACGTCAGAATAACATGATCTTGGGCGATTGTCTCGAGCCATTTGCGGCGAATTTTCGGACAAGCAACGATGAGGAGAAGCTTGATTTCAGGTAGCAAAGGAGCTATTCTAGACTGGACGGAGTGGCTCGCAAAAGGTGACGATGAATATAAATGATAGTACCTGTTCTGTTGCAACGTTGTCTCTGTATATAATGGAAGAAAAATATCAGATACAAGCGTTTCGAATGAACATCAAAACATGGAGGTGTAAGCTATATATTTAGCCTGGGCTTATACCGTCCTGTCATTACTAGTAGATAAGACTCGAAGAGGGGTAGAATAGGTCTATTACCCGGAGAGTGATGGCAAGTACACATCATACCGCATGAGAGTATGCATGGCGCCTCTAGACCTCTGCCTCCGATCTCAGGCCTGCATTTGCGATATCAAGGCCTAGACTGGTGGAGGATTCCCGGAGTGCGGAGCTTCTTTGATCGACTACCACGTACCCCAGGACATTTCGTAAGCCATGTTGTTTGCCAAATAGTAGAGACAAGTCACCTGGATTCGCCATCAGGTACGCAGATTGCTTGGAACTTGTTCGCTACGTGCGTAGTACCTTGTCTTGGCTTGTTGCGAGGATAAAACCTGTTAGTAAAAGGAGGTAAGCTGGACAAAAAGAGATAATTTCTCCTGATCTTGACTGATCTTCACGGTCATGTCTGTTCTAGCCTTGAATCCTTTGCCGGCCTTGCTCCACTCGTGGTGAATGCAAAAGCACCATAGAGCAACCGTACGTAGGAGTATCTACAGCTCTGAGCGCAGGTCGAATCCTGAGCATCTTGGTCCCATATCCAGAGCTAAGGAATATTTTATGTTCCCAAAAGAGAGGACGTAATTCGCTTATTCTTATTGTCTTTATAGAATGGGAGTGAGGCTTTATTTACTCTCTATATTTGCGGAAGTAACGAAACAATACCGAAGGTTGATGAGCGCGGCGGATAACACTGATATAGCGAAAGCTAAGGCATGATCACTACTAGCCTCCAGATTCCGTGCACCCTTTCGCTGGATGCTGGAAAAGAGATCAGTGCTAACACTAGTGCTTACTAGTCACGTTCGTGGAGCATGCACATTAATGTTCATCAATTATAAATTTGGTTTCTCCAAATGTCATTAAGAATCTCAACCAAAAGGCACGGAAATCCAAAGAGTAAATCAAGAAATAAAAGACCGGTGCGAGCATGAACAAGCATGGCATAGAATTCACTGTCATTTAACGCCAGATGTAGTAAAATCTTCAATAGAGCTTCCCGTAACAGGAATTGCTTGGAAACCCCAAATCCTTTGGCGGCTCCATTGCTGCAGGCAATTTTTACCGGGCCATAGATCAGAAGCCTCCCAGCAAGGTGTGCTGCCGCGATCTTTTCCAAATTCTGCGCGAAGGTGATTGGGGCCTTAAATTCAGTCCCTGTCCTAAATTGATGGTGGTGGGTGTCCGTATATACCAGAAACTTCACAGTACCCGTCTTCCGGTAGAATCTGCCTAAAGCTGTGGCATCTTAGGGCTCATCAGATTCGAAGAATCAAGTCCACATTCATGGCGCAGAGTCACTCCATTCCTTAAATTTGAATATCTAGCTATCCTTATTATCTCTAATACAAGTCAAATGCTTCTGCCATTTGGAACAAGAAAAGCGGTGTCTGGTTCCGGACATGTCACGGTAAACTGATTTCTTGACTTCATGAACGAGAGTGGGGATGGCAGCAATGGCCCGGTGGATGGTAGTGTGGATAACCGTGTAGGTGGTAAGCGGATGTTAAGAGGCTGGCAAAGTGCCAACTACGGTTGCGCAACAATCATTGGCTATCCTAACAGGCATTCCCGCAATGGCGTTCTACACGTTTCCACAGTGCAGGTCAAGCCTGCGCGGTGGTCATTGGTTATTATTCTCAGACGAGCTCCACAGTGCAGGTCAGGCCTGCGCGGTGATTATTGAGTGTTCACCCGTGGGACTACACCGTCGGATGCCAATACGGTATGCAAAACGCTGGGCTGAGACGATCACATGCCGCAACCCTATCGTTGTGGGGCTCAGTACTTCAATTACGTAGTGCATCAGACTAACCATTTCGAGCATAGCTTCACAATGGGGTTCTCGGGACCCTCGGTATCAGCTCCGTGATTACATGAATTTTCAATGCAGCATAATTCATCGAATTAATTACTGACGGAAACTGTGGGAAAGGACATCCAGGCAAAGAGATCCTGTTGCCGCTTTTGACACCTAGACCACTTGTAAGAAGTGCGGACCCGCCACCGAGCCCGCCTCTTCCGCCCGCTGAGGGCTAGGTCAAGTCCATCATTTCCTGGATAAGTTCATGCAGCCGCAACGCACATCACACATCTTCCATATGGTCTTGTGTGGAGTCTCCCCGTGTTTTGGATCCATAAGTGTGCGTTATATAATGGAGTCTGCGCATTGATCGTTTACATGATCTCAAATATATCTTTGTACATCATCCCGGGCACTCCTTTTTGTTTTCTATGGAGTACATCTATTGCCCCTTCCGACCAGTTTATAGCCGGTTGAGTTACAGTCACTTTTATGCCTGGAAGAACTCCATAGATTCATATCTGGCTGACCATGGAATTTCCTCCGTCAACATTTGCCCAATTACTGCCAGATAGTAGTATGCCGGGTCTCAATGCCAACGGCAACTGGTTTGTATCCGATGCAACGCAACATTATCCATACCAAAGCGCTGCTTTTCTCAACCTCGGTATTCCTTTCGCAACCCCCCATTGAGGTTCGGAAAGGGACATTTTCAGAGACTGATGCTCACGAAAAATCAAGGGAACCCGTCAACCCTACCCAGTTCCTACATTCCACAAATCACGTATCCGCGGGTACACTACCCAATTTACTACCATCCACCACCAATAGATAGAAGTCTAGGCATAGCTTGCAATCTTGCCGACTCGCATCGAAACCGTCCAATTGGCCTGCCTCTTCAGAGCGCACTGATAACTGGACAAAATGGTCAGCCTTATGAGTAGTAGAGCTCGGGACTTTATACTGACTTCTTGAAAGAAATGCCACCTGTTTGCCAAAACCCCTCAGGAGATTCCCATAGGATTTCATGGACTTCGAGCTCTGGCGCGATGCTAAAGCCAATGAATCCGCAGCCTACCTCCGTGCAGCCTCCTGAGCCGTTCTCTTCAATGCAATTGAGGAGACGCCGTGAAGAAATGGCGCACACCTGTGTGAAATGTAGCAAGGGTTTCGGAAAACAGTCATGTTTGAGGCGTCATATTCGCACCCGTAAAGCAATTGTCAATTGTCCAAATATTTTCTTATACTGACTCAATCATTATCAGACACCGGAGAGAAACCATTCATTTGCCGGTGTGGGCGGGCATTTTCTAGAAAAGATGCACTGAAGTGCCACAGCATCACGTGTTACCAAGATGAGCTCACTTCGCCAAGCCGGCCACTCAAACCAGTGGTTCAGACTATTTTTAAGCCCCGAGCCCAGAATAACAATGTTTTTCGAGATATTTCCCGGAACGGCCAGTTTCAGGCCGTTGCTAAACCGTCCTATCGCGTCATTCATGTTGAAGAGGGTCGGACACAGACAAAATCTGTGGCTGACTTCAAGGACCCATTTTGTATAGAATGGCAAGTTTGGTCGTTGCAGGGCGTGCCATTGTAAGTTTGTTTGCTGTTGACAATTTCAAACCATGTTAATGAAGAGTAGAAGCGATATTTTTACTCATCGGGTGAAGTTGAAAGAAGATATATTTGTTGAGGCTGAGAGAGCGATACATCCTTGGCTACTGAAGCCATGTGTGGCCGACAGCTTGAAAAAGGACCCGGTCCTGGGGCAACCAAGGACGATCATTAAAGAAAGGTATCTTTCCAATTTACCACCGCAGATGCCATTTACTAACTACAACTACCAGCTCTGCTGCTGATTACTGCGTGTAGGTAAGCATTCTACACACTCCATGTCCCATTCTAATAAAATAAAGGGCATTTTCAATACGAGCAGCAACATTACTCGTACCAACGTGGCGTGACGACAAAGCACCCGTTATGGTCAAAGCCAACTTTCTAAAATGGATTCCGATTGCGATACAAAAAGGCAGTTCGACTTCAAGGCCTCGATTGATAGCTGCATCTCATCAAAAAAAAATCTCTCTCGATCGCCAGAATAGGCACGCCAAATGACACCGGGAATGTTCACTTTGGTGGCGCCGGTCATCTACAGAGCATATTCATTCACAAGGTGCCCCCAGTTCCAAATGAAAAAGCCGATGGTCTTGCTCGACCAAAGTTTATCTTGTTCTAGTAATGGATTGAGCTGATTCTAGGGATTGAATGTCTGGTTGTCATAGAGACGCTTCGTGCCTTCGTGCAGCGGTCTAGCTTGCATGCGCTCTTTCTACAAACAAATTTTGCGAATGCGAACGACCAGTCATGCATGCAAAAGCGCTTTAAAAACATGGATACACACAAGTACAGCTTTACCACAGGATTTTAGTCTGTTGGCCATCCAGGTAAACTTATTTCTCAAGTCACCAACTGCAAAAGGCCAGAAGCGTACCGTTTCGGCGATATTGCAAAGTGGCCTGAAGATGACACCGATGGAACCGATAGATAAATGGAGACTTCGCCTTTGTTTGTGGCTAATAGAGCTGGAGAATTCCGGTCAGGTCCAGTTGAAACGTACGCCATCCTCTTAACCTGCGCGTGAATGTTATTGACACCGAGCAGACTTCATCTCGCATATTCCGAATCTATAAGATAAATCAACAGCAATGGAAACTATTTTACCAGATTTTGACAGTGGCTCATGAGCAGTAGAGCAAAGCCATTTATAGCTTCGTCTATCTGGAAGTCCTTCGTATTAGCAAAGGCTGCCCTCAAACGATAGTTCGTGTTTCTGCAGATTGAGCGAATGCCTGTGCCTTGTTGTTCTAGAAAGCCTATTGGGCTAGGATTGCATTTGAGAGACATAGACTTTAATGAGTACAGAAGAACTATGGGTGTTCTCAGTTTAAATATAAGTTTGTACCCTCTCTGTGTTTTGTTTGAAATACGGTCTTTCTATTTGCTGTTTTACGATTGTATCCAACGCATCAATTGTGGCTCAATTTTCGTAGCGAAGGGATAATGGAATGCGAGAGAAGATCGGAATTTACCACGGGGCTGATTCTAGAAAAGTGAACTAGATTGGCAAATTATCCTTGATTTCAGGGTAAGAATTAACCTATTCTTGTCACCAATCTTGATTATCAAAACGTCAATGAAGACCATGGAAGCTCGATTCATATCAGCAGTCCCCACAAAAGAACGCAATCAAGCTCTCTCTGTCCATATCTCCGTTAAAGAACTTGCTATTTTGTTACGGAACCGTCCCGGAGGCTATGCGTTGCGACTGCGCCAGTTCACTTGCCATTGATAACGCTAACATTAATAACCTGCGAGCTACCATCCGTTTGTGTGGCCTTGATAGAGTGATTTGTATTTCCATTTCTGATTAGCTGCCGCATCAGAAAAGCGTACAGACAAATCAGAAGGTAGCGTCAATGGCGGTGGTATCTCGATCATTCTTCTCGTCGTTTTTACTGGGCCAAGTCTTGATTGAGGACACTAATTAAGCACCTCAAAACTTAGCCAGAGTCCAGGAATAAGCAAGAGAAAAGCTTACCGTAGACTCCGCAAGTAACACTCTCCCAGCTGCTTCCTGATGGGATCTGACAGATGACCTAAGACTGCCGTCACGAGGATTTTTGGATGGTAATCTTGGTCATATTGAGAAATAAGTCACAGAGTAGATAAATGCAAAGTCGGATTTGACTTCTTTTTTGAGTTAGTGCAAGAAATGGGAGTGGACGGAGAAGTCCCTGCTATATGGTGGGCTCTACCCCTGGTAATACGAGGTATGCCGTAAAATTCCTGCAAGTTTTATTTAATGGGCTGAAAATAGCTGCATAGTCAATCCCCGAAGGGACCAGTGCCCAGTGAAAGCCTCGGCCGGTGGAACCAGCAGTGTATGCGAAGCGAAGGTTCAAATCACAGAATTGTCGGCTACCTCGGACCCCATTGGCTAGGAAACAGCCTTTGGCGGGCCCATCTACTTTCTGAATCGGCATAGCACTGAAATCTATTGCATGGATTACCCCTACTAGTGCCGTGCTATCAGACAGGGGGTATTACTGGTTCGAGGACAGAGCGGCCCTCTCTGTTTACCACACACAGTCTTCGTGCAGGGTAACATTCTCATTCTACCTGTGAGACCAAGCCTCGAGGTACTTCAGGTAACTGACTTTTCCTTGGCACTGAGGCGGCTTCAGCCACGACAAAGGCCCTAGTATGCTGGCGTGGCCAATAGCGACCAACTCGCTGGTGGATCACATCATTTAATCTGCTACTTGGACAAACAGAAGGTTGTACCAAGGGTTTGGATTTTGTCTCTGTAATTCCGGAATCCTATCTGGGCAAGAGCAGACTACGGTGTATCCCACCGGGTCCACCGTGATCTGTACCTTAAGATGCGTGACTGAACTCCATATACAGCTATACTCGCTAGCGTTACCCTGGGGAAAGGTCTTTTACGCACCTCCCGGGAATGTCCCATATCTTTTGACAGCTTCGTTTCTCATTTCTCCTTGTACACAACTTGCTTGTCTGTTTTTTGTCATACTTGATTGAAATGACAATCCCAACAACGCCCCTGCGTTCCCTCTAAAAGAGACATCGTTCTAGCTGGTATCATCTCTGAAGAACTCAGAAACCACGGGCTCTGAAACATTTTGGTCTCTGCATAACAGTTTTGAGCATACATGGGTTACAATGGAACCATCGTACTTCGACCCCTGGATGCGTATGGAAGCGGATGCTTTGTACGATATACAAGTACCGCTGCCATATGGATCGATGACTCACTCGATGAATTACTTTGTGCCACCACAATTGCAGCCACCCATCACAATAAATTCGTCGACCATCTACAAATCGTGTACTTCTCCGAACCAGGCCCCGGTATCGGCTCTCCCATCGTCGCCGGCGTGGGCGTCTCGCTCTCGCAAAAGACCTACTGGCAAATCAACACCTCGCATGCTGCTTACCGACAAATACCGAAAAATGATATGTTTATACCATGAACGGGACAAGGCAGCAAAACATACTGAAATTGGAAGTAAGTGCAGTATACTTGCGTTATTGCAATATGTTGACACTAATAATTGGATAGCCTTATTCGGATTGGAAAGAAGGTAAGCTAAGAATATCTGTCCAACAATTCTGTACCCCAACGTACTGACATGAAGCTTTAGCACTGTGACAAAGATATTGCGCCGGAAGGGGATATATCTCGCCATCAACAACCGGGGCCAGTCTCCAGAAAACCGAACTAAGCGCCGTATTCCTGACATTAAAACGGCGCTTTCGAACTTGGTAAAGGAATTCCAAACAAGCAAAACTCCAATAAATGACGAGATACTCATGAAAAAGGCGCTGGCGTTTTCCGACGCCTGCAGTCTTACTGAAGGCAGGGAGGCATTGGGCAAGGACTGGCTGGAGAAATTCAAGCGGGAAAACATGATGTTATTTGCTCACAACCAGCCATGCACAGAGGATGGCCAAGCCAAACGGATACACCAGCAATGCATCCACGCGAATATGATAAACAGAGGCTTGAACCATGTTGCGCCAACCAGCGTTCGCGAACCTCCTTCGAGTGATCAGGCACGTCATGCTATGGAGCTCGCAACGGCCTACCTTGACTCGATCGGGAGATTGTATTTTGAGGACCGTGTGAGCATCGACAGAATCATGAAGCGCCTCAGAAACGACCACGAGAATGCTCTGCGTGAGGAACAACTGGTATTCCACCCCTCTGATGAGCCTCTTTTCATTCTTCATGTTGCGCTTCCTACCAATTTGTTTGAGCGTATCATTTGTAATGGCTGGTGTTTCGTAGATCTGAATATTTCTCTGAGCCCATTTAAAGCCAATAGCGCTTTCTCTTCAATCTTACGAAAATTTCAACCTTGCGTTCACACATGCCCGTATAGAACTATAGGTCCATGATTATGATCGTCGGTGATGGCAGCATTTTCATAGAACTTGTTGCTGTAATCTTTGCATGGCCTGCCTTGGCGGTAAGATAATATAAGAGGATCTATTTAAGATTTGGTCATACTGCTGCGCTGTGCGATGTAGTCCTGTGGGGTGACATCGAAATCGGTTGGCGTTTCAGGGGTCTGCTGGTCGAGAGAATGGTTAGTGATAGTTGTTCTGGGGCGAACAATTCGGTGAGAATAATAGAAGAATGTCAGACCGTGTCGGTCTGCTCTAATATTGGTCACAGGGTGTTTGCTTTGGAATTGCCATGAGCTCATTCTCGCCTCTTGGTATCTCGCCTCTTGGGCGATACGTCAGAGCACCATATTCGCAGGTAGGACACCTTTGGGAAAGTGGATAAGTTCAAATATCCCAGAGCCTATTCTAATTCATTGAATTTGGATTGAAAATCAGATGAAGCTTAACTCAAAACGAAGCGTGCGCGAGTAAGGAGACTGGAGCGAGGAAAAGCGCGAAATCCGACCCGCTGTCCCTTGACTAGCCACTCAGACACTTGATTTGGGCTACAGTCATCAATGAAATGGGATAGCCCGTAATTTCCTTCCTGGGCCCCTGTGTACCGCTTATACCATCAGAAGGCCGGGCATGCTGGTCACCGCTGGCCCGAGAATCGCAAACGAGCTATCTCTAGGCATCGTTTCTGAACACCCCCCAATTTGTCATTGCAATATTGTCCAATCGTGACACTATGCTGGCCTTACTCAGTCGGCCCTTGGTGTTTGAAGCCTATTTAGTTGGGTATGTGCATGCTCGCAAATATACCCCGCATTGCCTATTGTTTCAGTGGCATCCTGGGCCAAAATTGGGGATGACGCTGAACCCCTGAGGTTGATTACTGACAATGTCGGCTCAAAGCAGCGTCTGATCCACTCCAGGAAGGACGACTGGGGGCAGGCAATGTGCTACAAATGACTCATTCTGCGGGTGCGAATAAAGGAGTAAGCCTTATGTTTCAATGGTTGCCAGGTCTGCCTCTCGTTGATTTTCCAGCATGGGCAACCTGTATTCCCCTTCACATGCCACGTCTGTGAAGCTCCTTGTTGTTATTCTATCTGATACTGATTTTACCATGCTCATTCTCTTTTCCTCTAAGCCAGGTGAACCACGATCACGGATCAGGGCACAGTTCCATGCTCGCCTCAGCCACCTTCATACAACTATCACCAAGAGTTGAGAAGATTGGTGAGACTCACATTCACCTCCGACCGCCGAAGTGATTCCCACCGACCGAAGCGGCTCCCCAGATGTAAGCTGCGCTATTGCTTCTCTCTGCTGCATCTCTGCCTTCTGCAATACACAGCCAAAAACAAATGATCTGGTGCGATATATGTATATGTCGGTGGTGGTTATCCCGAACCCAACCGCATATCCCCTCTACACGGATTATGATGAGCATGCAACTCAATAGAGCAAGATCATATTGGGGAAATCAATGGAAACACTATAATAGGACTGAATGCTGGAACACAGAACTAGTAGGTGGTGTATGGGGCAAACTATGAGTGAGATTTTGAGAACAGGCGCAAGGCCTTATATGGCTACAAGGTTTTTGGTCATATCTCATATGTACCGGCAGCTAGATTTGGTCTTACTGTGTCCTTTCAGGCCTAGCCACTCGACGAGGTATAAATTCTAACGATCGTTGCCAAAAAGATACTCCACAAGCTCCAACGCGTCTCTGGATACCCTAATTTATTAATGCAAGCCATCTCTGTTACTGCCATTTGGGCACAAAAAGGGCACGTCGCAAAAATTCCTCCTCGATATCTGCAAACCAAATTACGATGGACAGAGCAACTTGACGGATAAAGTGAGAATATGACCATTCATGCCCACATAAAGTTGCCTCGAAGTTGGACAATTCGAGAATTGATGAGCACGTGGAACGACCTAAACACCGAGCGAATAATTGGCTTAATGTAGATAGTAAATAATCCGTTGCAATGAAGCGTCAGTCTTGATTTCGGCTTAGTATTAAAATGTTTCTTCAGAAGTTCCGAGATCGTTATAACAGAATTATGAATTGAGTAGCCTCAGCTTGCCCAAAAGGTAGCTACAGCACGCTTAATGAATATCAAATTTGCTACTGTCTGGAAATTATTGAAGGAGGCACAGTAGTCTTTCAGTGCTTCTAGTGCCCCTGAGATTTAAGAAATATATACTGTAGTGGGGGAATTGCTTACTGCATGAAGTAGCGGTCTATGGATGCTTCAGCACTCATGATGTATTTAAGACCTCTCTACTCTACGTAGAACAAGAGAGACACATTCTTCTCTTCAGACCATCCCTATGTGCTCTCCTTTCCTATAGCTCTACCTCTTGTTGGGTTTGCCTATGCTCCTACTGCTATTGTCGACCCGTCTGTTTTGACCAGACTGCCATCGCGCTATCCCATTTCAATACTAAATATTAAACAGCGTCGCTTTTTAATAACGGAGATGCTATATTGGCTGAGAATCATGCAAGAGATACCAGAACGCTCTAGAAAGATTACAGAACACGTCTCTAACTTAACACACGTTCAGACTGTATTACAGATTCCTTCCACCTGATATTGTTGCTACCACGGGATGGCATCTTTCTTTGACAATGGACACTCAAGGCTGCCATTCTATTCTGGAGTGTATGTGCATTTGCGTACATGTTCTATTTGCTCCACACGGTAGGAGGTTGCTGCAGCTAAAGGCTCACTCTCGTAAATTTGATCGTCTCACGTAACAAAAGACCCTCGATACACCTTCAAATGGCTTCAATTCCCAACACCCACATATGCAGCAGCAACTATTCATTCAACCGCCATGTATTCAGAGCGCGGACTTACTTTGCAGGCTCGATAGTGCTATGTTCGCCTCAAGACGGGGTTCAGATAGCAAGAGCGACTTTTCAGATTGGCTCTCCAGTTGTTGATCAGTTGGTCAAGCAAAGCAAGGCTGGTCGGCTGCTCAAGTCTTCACAAATACCAATTGCAGAGGTCTTTGTTGCAAAAGCATCGCTTGCCTCAATGATCAGTGAACCCGCTGAAATCCTTCAATGCATGAATCCTGGTCGGGCAAAGCGGCGCGTTGCTAGATGATTTTGTGAATATCGGCAGTTAGTGGCCTTCAATAACTGCATATAGTATGCCTAGGTGAAACCTTCTGGCGGCAGAGTGCGGCTGACCTCGTGTGGACAAGATCTAGGCACCTCACTGATGCCGATCATTTGCAAATCTCAAGTGACAATTTTGCATAAGCATTGACCCGCATTATTGTTGCGAAATTCATCTGCCCCTTTTTTTGGCCCAAGGTCCAAATGTAGAAGGGACTCTAGACATAATCCAACAAATTCATCCACGGAGGCATAGATTCCGCGAGCTTTCAGACCATTCAAGAGCGATAAGCCACAACTGTAAGTCTAAGCAGTTTTTTTTTTTTTTTGGCAGAACACCCCTATGTGATCTCCCAATATTTACTCTACGAGCGTCAAAGAGCTGCGCGGGTCAGAAGGCTCCGCAAAGAACACTACATTTGCTTAGTTGCTGTTAGAGCTACTCAAAAGAATTGAATATTTGTTTTTTCTTTCTTGTGTACAAGGATAATCGCGAAGCGCAGCTCTGCATTGTCACCAGTTTTGTTCGTATAGCTTGCCATCGAACATTCTGGTTCCCCAGAAATTAGCCAATGTTACCAATAGAATGTTCGCCTCAAAAGACCCATACGACTCATTGGGGGAGCTGGACTAGGGCAAATCGAAACGTTTGTGAAAATTTCGATCAGGCAGTTTTCTTATCGCAAATCACTAATGCGGCTTTCAGCCATGTCATAGGTCTATTGATTGATAATCATATCGACAACGACTTAGCAGAGGTTATGAACTCCATGTTTCAGGGGAGCATTGGATAATATCCTATTGGCTGTCCTACACCAGGGCTCCAGCAGTCCTTTGCGGGCTAGGGTACGGGATTGAGACTGTATTTGATTACTTGGAAGTAACTTCAACGACTCGGATGCGCTAGCATGACTCGTACGACTCTTACGACGGAACTTATCGCTGCCTAGGCACAATTTGTCTCCCGGGAAAAAGGGTGGCGTATTTCGGGGTCCATTTTACTCATTCGCCCAACAGTATATAACCTGCTTCCATTCCATGCTCTCTTCTCCACTGCTCTCCTTCATCCTTCCCCTTCCCAGTCAACAGACGGAATCAGCTTCATAAGAGATTCCCTCGCAGGTCGTGGTGTCTACCAGCCTGTGTACAGAGTCATGAGTCTGCCTCATGGTATCAACTCAAACACAGTCCTCTGCTTGGTAAGTCCACAATGTGAGCCTTGTTTACAAAGATGCTTATTCCTAAAGCAATATGTCTCTCATCCATTATTAAGTACAGATAGCTTCTCTCATGCTATTTCTTCTGAAATGGTAAGGATGCTTTCCAAACAATGAGAGACTTGCAGAACTGGCCATTGACTTGCAAAAAGGTGACAAGTACGCCTCTCTCCACGCGCCGCCGTTTACGAGCAGGTGAGGCGGAGAGCATACTGTGCCACCGATTCCAAACAACTGGTTTGAACATTATAGTGCCTATCAGCAAGCTCACTGAGGGCCTTGATGTTCCAATCAAAAATATGGAAACTTGGGTTGCTAGACCTGCTGAATTCCGCAGGGAAGAGGTTCAGACTAAGGGAAGAATCTCCCGGCCAATGAACTCCTTCATGCTGTATCGTTCGGCATACACGGAACGAATCAAAAAGCTCTTCCGAGTGAATAACCATCGGGTAGTCTCCAAGATTGCGGGTCAAGGCTGGAAGTTTGAGCCATCTGCTGTCAGGCAAAAGTATGCAGACTTGGCCAAGCTTGAGCGTGACGCTCACACAGCAGTTCATCCGGAATACAAATACTCGCCTAGAAAGCAACGAAAATGCGCCACCAACCACCGAAAAGAGGCGGCCTGGTCCGAATCCGAGTTTTCAGCCGACTCAACTGTTTCCAAAATGACACCAGCGCCACCATATGTACCCCCCCCATGACCGGAGCCTCGAAAAGGGCTACTCCAATGCCAATCAAGACTTTTCGCCATACGGGACACTCGAGCAAGAGATGAGCCTCTCTTGGCCCAACGCAAATTATTCCACTAGCCTGTATCCCGGATCATCTCATAGCTTGAAATGTACGACAAATGGTCAAGTATGCGCAGCAAGTCACTCGCAGCAGAACATCCATTGCAGCTCCTCACTCGTTGGCCTTCTAGATACCTCGCACCCGGAGCTGCTTCAACCGCCCCACTATAACCAAGTGGCCTACCATATGGACCCCGTGCTGCTCGTGTATCCGAATGCTAGTGAGGCTGTCGAATTTCCCAACATAGCTGGAGCCATCATCGCCTCTGGTACCTCCACATACACAATGTATGACGACAATATAATCACAGACTACTGCCGTACCACAATGGCACCATTTATGACTGGCATTTTCTGATTTGGTGCTAGACTAGGACCCGGGTATGAGGCTTGGGAACAATTCACCGCCAGGCATGAGCTTTTAATATAACAACGCCATTTTACTTACTATCGAGAGCATCCGCTCGTTACCTGACAATTAATATCTTCAAATCATGGCGTTAACGTTGTATTGTGCCATTTGTTTCTAAGTTTATTTTCTTTTCGTAGATATGGCCTTCTATCTTCCGTGTCACAGCGATAAAAAATCATCCACGCGAACATCACCCAGTTATCTTGTAGGCCCTTTTTTAGCGATTATGATGTGACTAGTCGACTTTAAGTCGAGGACCATCGATGATAATGCAAGATTTATCCTTTACCCTACCGTAAATAGCATGACAGAGAGCTGCAGCAAGTTGGCATGTCATATGCCACATAGCTTGTCTTCAGCCTCGTAAGAGAATCTATAGCATGCAGCTTGCTCGTTTCGTATCCCTCCATGTCAGGGTTGAATGATAATAATGGTCGAATACCCCACTCCGACGGGTTTTCTGAATTTTCAACAGAGGTCCGCTGTATTTTGACCTTGAGTGCTCAGAAGATAATAAGATTGCTGCTGTATCACTGACCATGAGGGAATTAAAATGTCTCCATTTTGCACTAACGCCACGTTTACTCCTCTTTCAAAAAGATGCAAATACCGACTTTTTGAAAGACTGTGTAAAAGTGGGACGGAGATTGTGTTTCTGATTGGTCAAGTAACCCTTGCTGGTCTTCTTGGCATACGCTGGAGGCTACCCTTCCACGGATTTTCATTCTGGGCTTTCGTGAGAAGAACTTCGCGTTCGATCCTAGCTTCATGAAAAGGTTGAATACATGCATGTTTTATATGCATTGTGTACCGAAACTAATTTTATTTGCTGTGATGTCAGATGCGTATATTTTCTTTGTAGTATCATTGATTAAATCTGATTCTGTTCTGTGTCCTCATCATTTCCGCTCTTTACCAACTCTAGCTCATGCTCACTGGGATCTCTACGCTTCCTGATTTTGCTTTCCGCACCATGTTGATCAAATCCAACAGTGGCTTTATAGATAGAGCGCATATTATCGTAATTGATTCAGAACTAATGAAACAGATTAGCGTATAAGTCTCAATGCTCATGTGATATTGATAAAGCTCGGTGCGTACCTCAAGGATAACGTAATATATACGCTGTCATCTATGGACTGCTGTCAGTACGTGATGCGAGGGGCATGAAGTAAGCCACTCACACAGCAGGTCTTCCGACTGAGCAAGGTGCAAAATCGCGATGGCTCTCCATACGGCCGGTATGACTGAGCTTGGACCTTGTAAGCAAGATCCTCAACAAGTTACTGTTAAGAGAGGTCGTACAAAACCACAGCGCCCATGACTATAGAGTAACGGATCTTTTCCAGAGGGTGCATTTGGATGTTGTAAATAATGATTGCTGGAAATATTGCATGAAGAACATATGTAAGTCCCGAGATTGCTGGGGCTTCATTAATAAGTAATGCAGAGACGGAATAAGAAGACATACCGCTTTCGACCGCCCCCCAGATAAGTATGAGACGGGGTAATTTATGGGGGTGATATTCCGTCGTCAAGCGCGCCTGAAAGAGATCAAGGAATTTGTAATTTGTGATGATCAACACAGCCCATATAACAGATAGCACTATTGAGAGGACCGTAACAAGAAGGAGAATTTTCACCATCGTCAATGGAGCACCGTAGGTGGGAGGAAAAACTCTGCCGGCTCGCAAAGTCACAGCGAGTGACGAGAGAATGTTTGTGATGATAGCAAGCAAAAGAATCGAGATATATGTAATAGGTGATACTCCTGGCGGGTTGGACGGCGAGGATGAAGTTGGAAACCCATAGCCTTTAGATACGCTGTAGAATGTAACGCAACTGGTAAGAGACAAGAATCCCTAGATATAGACCAAAGTAATTAGTTGTTTGATCTTTCATAAGGGAATCACAAACTTAACGAAGGCTCACAGTCGCTGCGATGACAAAACCGTCGTCTATTTGTATTGTTCTTTTGTTGAAATGTTGGTATAGCTTCCCACTGAAACAGGCCACACCAAGCACCAAAAATGCACAGTGACCCGCTATAATCCGGGAGGATCTATCAAGATCATGCATGGCAGACAAAGAGTGTTTGCCCGAGAAGCAAACCAGATAGACAACACCTTTGAAAGAGCTCACGGATAGGTTTCACGATAGTATTTGACGCTTTCTGGTTTGAAAATGTGTTGAGTGTGGTACTAGAAACGTGCGCATGAAACATGGGCAGTAAGAAGAGAAAGCAGGCGCCCATTTTAACTTGCTTAGACTTACCCCTGTCCGGTTGAAGATTGATTATGCTTGGTCACATTTACTATTTTTGATTGCAGTAGGCTAGCATACATGTGGTATAGTGCTTGTGCGTAGATCGATGCGAAGTTTGAGACACCAAAACAGGCAGCGACTAGGCCATGGAACTTCGAAGGTCTCGAAAGATCTCAAGTGGCGTCATCACATTCTCAGTGCGCATGGGTCTTTAAAACTACGATCTTTACCCACCTGAGAGAATGTAATCTCCCAGAGCTAAGCCATGCCCGTTCAATATTCTATCCGGTAATGTCGCCACTTATCACTATCACAATAGGGGTTCTTAATCCCCTGGATAACTTATCATCGAAATCAATGATGCTTACCCCATTCTCGCACCACCCTGTTGGCCATATCAACGCCATGTCTCTTCATGCTTCCATATTTCTTTTTTTGATTTTGGATCCACAACCCGGTTGATAAACTCAATTTAATCACCGGTCACAGCAGTTCTGGTCCGCAAATCTTCTTTTCCTGCCCTCCAGCCATATTTAAATGTTCTATCAAGGATGTTGCTAAGATATGCGCAAACTTGGGGTACCCGTGGATGCAGGAAGCTTCGAGGATAGTCGGCTCCCGATCCGAAGTTCAATTTCATCCATGACAGAATTGCTACTGTAGTGTTGGATCACATGGCTGCTTTGTGAGAAAAAGACCGAGGCCCTCAATCTTTAATCTCCCCCAACCAGATCCTCACTTTTTAATACCTCGCTATTTTCCGATTTATGTTTATGGCGAATTTGAAGCCTTCATGGTATCGTACTTACAAACGTGTGAACTGAAAAAGCAGTCGCATAAAGGATTATGTCCTCATCCAAAGATTTTCACCATGTTGATTAATTGGGCTCGTCATTACATCATAGCTGCTCAGGAATGGGTGCGTGTTAAATCCACGCGATTCTCCGGTTTTGGCAAACACATCAAGAACTCGAAGCGTATATACTATGGGACAAACATTTGGTGCTCTTTCAGCGTCTTGTATATGTAGCCAGTGTTATGTATGTGAAATTCTGTACAGCTGATCCCCTTGAATGCACTCCACCTTGTCTTGGCCTTCAAGTATCTTTGCCTCGCCATTTTGCTTTCTCCACATACGGGCATAAAGGCCTTCCATACTCACTAGTTCCTCATGGGTACCGCTCTCGGCCACCTGGCCATCGCTTAGAACTAGAATGAGTTCTGCCGACGTGATGGTGCTTAGCCGATGGGCAATAATGAGCGTGGTTCGGCCGTTGGAGAGAGTAGCTAGGGACTTCTGGATATGCTCTTCTGTTTTAGTGTCGAGTGCAGACGTAGCCTCATCCAGCAGTATGATTTTAGGGTTCTTCAGGATAGCTCGAGCGATTGCCACACGTTGCTTCTCACCGCCGCTGAGGCGCAGCCCACGCTCTCCAACTTTGGTGCTGTAGCCATCTGGGAAACCCTTGATCTTGTCATGAATGCCAGCCTTGGAACAAGCCTCGTGCACATCTTCATCACTCGCGTCCTTGTTGGCGTACTTTAGATTGTACATCAAAGTTTCGTTAAAAAGCGTTGTATCCTGCGGAACCACACCGATGTTTTGACGAAGAGAATCAATCGTGATATCTTGGACGTCATGTCCGTCGACGAGAATTTTCCCATTTTCAGGATTATAGGATCGGAAGAGGAGACGGAGAACAGTAGATTTGCCCCCACCAGACTCTCCCACCAAAGCTGTAGTCGTTCCTGGTTGACAAGTGAACGTGAGTCCAGTCAACACAGGATTCCGCGCATCATATGAGAAACTAACATTCCGGAACTCAATCTTTCCCTGGCAAGTGGTCAGTGGGGAAACGCAATGGCTGTCAGTGACTGTTGGCTGCTCTTTAAAAAGCTCCAACATACGCTCGGCATTGATCAAAGACGACTGTATGGAGACATAGAAGGCCCCAAAGAAGCTCAGGGGACCTTGTAACTGGGCCATGTACATCAACAGGGTAACAAACCGACCCACGGGTTGCTGGAGAGAAGAGACTTGATACACAGCGATGAAGCACGTTACCAGTAAACAGGCCAACAAGACAGTGTTTTGACTGGCGTTTAACAGGGTCCCACAGAGGAATGTGTAGTACTCCGCATTCTGGTAGTTGCAGATAGCGCGACGGTATCGGTCAAACTCATGTCGTTCAGCATTGAAGTATTTCACCGTTTCGTATGACATCAACGAATCATTTCTGTGTGTGCATGCATATCAGCCTTCTTGTGACTCGGATCGTTGGTATTTACCTCAACTTACTTGATCGCATCCTCATATCTCGAAGCATCAACCATCTTTCTTCTGGTCTTCGCATTCCTCTGAGCGATGCGAATGGTAACATAAACATAAACAAATGCCGAGATTCCAACCACGAGGGCATAGTAAACGTCAAACGCAACTAGGAAGTACCCAATTGCGATGAACAAATCAGCTAGTGTAGGAAGGAATTGAAATGATATTTGTTCCAGGAATGAATTGATTGATTTCCCTTTGTTCAGAGCTGATAAAAGCTCGCCCGTCTGTTTTTCCAGGTGGAAATCCAAGCTGAGACTGTGAACATGCTCGAAGCCAGCCGTAGAGAGCCCCAGGTAGGAATACTGGCTTATGGGAATCCAGAGACCAGAGCGCAAAGACCCCAAATTTTCCTGCAACCAGCGGTAAAAAACATACATGGAGATCTCAAACCACGGTGGTTGAAAGCCATTTCCATCTTGTTGATTTGCCAAAGATGTAGTAATAGTCCCAATCTGGATGGGTATCCACACATTGAGAACTCGCTGGAGAATCACCAGAAGGAAACAAATCACCGCCACAGCCTGTAGACGGGGGAATTCGGAGGGCCACATGTAGGGAAAAAAACGCGAGAAGCCACTGAGATACTCCACATAGCTCCTAGATGGCAATACTTCTGGTCGCGCCCAGGAATTCCGCGGTTTGGGCTCCGCGGGTCTCGCAGTTCCACTTGTTGAACCATAGACGGGGTCATTAACAAGACAAATCTTTGTGTGCGGAGGGCTCAGCAGTCTGGTTGTCTCAGTCACATCCTCTGAGTCTCCATCATGGCCTATGAGAGCACCGGACTTGGTAAAGTAGAGTAGAACAAGAGAGACCAGAATCAATATACGGAAACCGTTGGGGACAACTTCCATGCACTCCCAAAAGGTGATCCCTTGGCGCATCGCACCTCCGTTGGGGTCTCCGACTACTGGCTCATAGTGGTCTGAGGTATAAATGGAGAGGGATGTGGTAAGAATAATGAGCTCGGTAGGAATGGCGAAGGACCAACACGTGAGCTGAGTGGCCGTCGGGGAAGAGGCGGTATCGAGTATGCTGACAAGAATAACTGCATAGGCAAAAATAGAGCCAACAATATAAATCTGTGGTTGTTAGGATATCACACATGAAAAAGTATTGTTCAACGGAGCACACAGCGACGCACCACTACAGACTGCCCGCGCCACCAATACTCGGAACGGGCCATTAACACATGGGTGGTATAAATCATCGCATTCGCAAAGAATGTCACAAGCACACCAGCTGAGAGCCAGCTAAAGCAGTGTTTGGCGGTGCGGGAGAAGGGCTGAATGTAACCGGAAGCCATCGGGTTCTGGGCCCGCCTGGGAAGCCGGCCACAATTGTTCTGCGAGACTTTTTGCTCGATGTTGCTCGTGACGAACACTTTGATCACACAAACCGCGACGAACAACAACAGGAGGAAAATTGGGTAGCATGTAAGAAGATACTCCAACAGCGTTAGGGGATTCATAATGGTGGTTCGTTCAATAATGGAATCCGGACTTCTCATGCGATTGTCTTGGGCCATTTGTGGCGAATTTTTGAATATCAACGATGGAAACGGGGTCACTAATGGAACTATTATAGATTTCGATGAGTGGTTAGTAAACTGATAGTTCCGATATGTCAAAGAGAAAGATAACACGAGATATGTGAGATAATACCTATGCACTATTTTCGCGGTGTACGACGCGGAAAACTTCAAGTATCAGACTTGTGGATGAGTATCGAAGTATGGAAATGCAATTTATATCAATGACCTGAACTGATCCCATCATCTTGTCATTAGTGTACACGTCTCAAACAGGGGTAATAGGTCCATTATTCAGAGGCTGAGAGCACGTAATCTCCATACCGCGTCCCCATACCACGCCAGAGTTTACAAGACGCCTCTAGACCTCTGTTCCAGCTGCAGGCCTGCATCTGTGGAGCCGAAGGCTGTACTCATAGGTCATGTTCCAGGTTTTCCCGGGTGCGGAGCCTTTTTGATCGACCACCGCACACCCTTGGGACTTCTAACGCTTCAGTTTCCAAAGGCTTTCTCCACTCATGCCGAGAGCCAATTCCGCAAAATTAGCCTCATGCAATGTTAGTCCAGCAGTCGGTGAAGGTGTATGCAAGCCCCAGCTTTGGTCAAAGGGGATTCTGGCTCCAAATTCCGGAATTTGGGACCGTCACGTTTCTACCACGCTAAAGGATCCGTATCCCAGAAAACAGTGCATTGGAATTATAGTATCTGGCCCCTCAAAGGAGGCCGTAAAGATATGCTTCATTTTCTCTTTTCTTGCTTATCGCCCATATTGGGACATATTGAAGTAGATTAATTTGTTTGGCCCCAATTCATGTTAAAACAAGGCAAAGGTCGGTAGCTGACAATGCCTTGCCGCACATCTGGATCTTGCTTCTGCGCCGTACGGTATTAAGGGAAAGGGGATCGGCCGCACATCCCCTCCCCTGTAAGGAATTTGGAGCGACACAGCCAATATTATGATTCTTCGGGGACTAAATACCATTGTAAATTACCACTAATGCATTCAAAAATTGCGTTGTCACATTCGTAGCTTGTTTCTCATGACCCTGTGCGGTTTTATAAAAAGGTGAAGAGCGGTTCTGACCAGGCGATGTGATAGCTCATGGATGATATCGGGAGCAGGAGCAAGAAATATCGGTTCTCATTATGAACTGTGAGTCATTAAAATTGTCCGCAATGTGATTTACCTAAATCCGCCAAGATACCTCGTACCTATGGGTTTGCGGATAATTTTAACATTGATGATGTAGCGGCTTAAGTCATTGACCGCGCCGTTCATAAACATAGCCAACAGGTTTTTTCGTCTCGTCATCCCATACGGGACCTGTAAAAATCCAGAAAGTCCTCGAAAGTTTAGTGTTCCAGAGGTGTTGTTTCTTGAAAGCCTTGAAAGGCAGATGGGTGGCCTGGAAGACATTGATCGAGTACTGGCTTCAGTGTGAGGGCCTGGCTTTGCGACTGAAAGAGAGGGAAAGTGCGGGTGCATTTAAAACACACACCGTAGCTGACTCATCGCCAAATTTCTACGAAGTGTTTTGTGGAAAATGTGATGCAAAGACTGTACTGGAGGCTTTGATCCGCGAGCTCTGGGAAGAGACCAAACTGGGAGTTTTGGTTATACATAGCGAGGTGGCCGAGGTCGATGTTTTTTATACCGCGAAAAGTAATCTACGGATTGCCCAAATTCACCTCCTCGTTTCAGCCAACCCGAAAGGTGTATCGTTTGCGGTAGAGGCTTTGGCATCGAGTTGGAACTCAAAGAGCATCAAAGTTTCATTTGGACCGTTGGCAAGCTTACTGCACTGCGGGCTCTGCCGCTCACGGGAGACTGTAAAACCCATTTTGAGCCGGCACTTGCAATGTTCCGAAGAAAGGTGCCTTGTCCAAGTTGGCGAAAGTATTGGCACTCTTTGAGAAAATGTTTTGCATGATGAGGTATGACCGGGTTTGATCGGTGGAGAATTGATGTGATTTCTGGGTAGGCCATTGCCTTATTGTATCTGAATCAGACAAATTGGCTATGCTAGATGGTATTTGGTCACATTACTCTGCATCGTCACTGTTTTATACTGTAATTCAAGCATCAATCCCGGCCTCCACAACCAGACTCACATAGCAATTTCTTTTCCTGGTGTAAGAAAAGAAGAAACAACGAGGCTATGGAATATCGGCGATTGTGAAGGCTGTCATACTGTAAGACGAATTGTACTTCTCTGGGTCCACCTTCTGTTATGCCACTCGTCATCTGCCGAATAAAACTATGCTAGCTCCACAGTGGTGGATCTCAAGAAGCTTGAACTAATGATTGTGCACAACTTTGACCATTGTTTCTCACTTAAGAAATGGAGACTGGGGCTTTTCAGTTGCTGACATATGCACCGTGTGGTCGGAATAAGTTACCTTTTAGTTGAAGCAGATTCATTCTGAATGTATAATCGATGCTTTATCTCAAGACGAAAACATCATAAACGGAAAAAGTAAATAACGGTTGAATAAAATTCATCATAGGAAGACTCCAATGTTATCTTGGTCATTGAAGAATAAATTCAGGCTTTGGAGGGTTTTTCTGTTCCTGATCCACAATTCAATTCCTGACCAGGCTCAACAGCTTTCATCACACTAGCCAAGCTGTCGCAAAATCTAGCCATCAAAATGTCTTTGCGGGTGAGGCCAAGGGGGTGATGCGTTGTCCAATGGACATCCACAGTGCCGATACGCTTCGCACATTAGCTATGCATGTACTTAAATTTTCTTTTTGAAAGATGATGAGCGAGTACTTACCAAAGTCATAGTGGGATGATGCTTCTTCACCGAGCTTTCGGAGGCGATCGTGCTCATGAATGTCTACCAAGTCTCTTTAGTTATCACAGTGGAGTTCCCCTTTTTTGGAAGTTTTGAGCTTACCACTGCCTTGAAATAGCTTTTAAAATGGAAGGTCTTGGAAACTCCCATTCTCTCGTCATCTAACGCCCATCCTTGCTGTCGCAGCTCCTCTGTATCGGATGTGAGTTGCTCGGAGTTTTCACCCCCGGCAAAGAGTGGAGTGTTAGACGCCATGGGGGTTTAGATGGATTTCGAAAATCAGCGGGGTTAGGGCACATATATGATAAACAAAAGCGCACGTGATACAATAACGCAATCTGTGTGGTGAGCATAGACCTCGCCAAAGTCGTGGGTTGGGTTTCGACCTTTTGACCCAAAACCCGCCAAGAATATTAAATAACAGTAATATTTACCATATGACAAGACGTTGCATGTGTTATTGTTTGTATTACACTTATAATTCCATAATTTACGGGCCCTTGTCTTCTTGGCGGGTCGTGGGTAAGCCCACGGGTACCCGAAAAAGCAATATGGCGAGGTCTAGGTGAGCATTGACTACGCATTTGTTAGAACAAGGCCGCAGTGCGCCAAGAAGAGATCGACAAAATCAGGACAATTTGAAATAATACTTAAGAAAATTGTAAATACAAAAGGTAATAATTTAAAGAATGTTAAAACCTAACCCATTCAGTCTTTTTTGAAGCGTCACCAGCACGTCATCTTCCTGTTCTACTGGAAAGATAGCGAGATGCAAAATTCGCATCTCAAGTCATCAAGTCACCAATATATTACTATTGCACGAACGTTGAATTTTTAAACAATAAGGCAGGTTCTACTAAAACACCACAGATCGACAAGCTATGTAGAACGCGATGTCATCATATCCGGGACAACAAGCCGGTCTGTCTCTGTGCAGAATCCAGAAAATCGGAATATTTCTGCTGAAGTTTGCGGAAATCACTAGTTTCCGTCCACGACGGCCGCTCAGACCTGATACTTGCTAATAAGTCTGGTATATACTGTTGGGGAACCATAGGTATCCAGAAATTAAGGTCTTCGTGTGCGAGAACAGTACAGCCAATGTCGAAGGCTTTCTTGGCATCTGCGCTCCAGGATGGCGGGACAACACCAGAATCACGTTTTGTCGACGAGGAAGATGCCAACTGAAGGAGTGCGAGGGAAATGGATATCTGACCGAGGCCGAAGTAGAAACCCTCTGGTTCAAAAGTATGGGGGTATTTTTTCAGAAGCGACAAAAGATTCTTCCACTCCGTAACGGCTTCCAAAAATCTGCATTGGCAATGCGAAAGAATAGCGGATGCGACAACTGAGCGAAAATGCAACCACTGATCACTGATATCTGGAGATGAGATGGTAGAAAATTGCTTTCGCAACGATAGAACAACTGAAGAGGCTTCCTTATATTTGCCTTCTGCGATGTACACATACAATATGGACACTTCGAGACGTCTCATGGCTTTGGGCAAGTTTCCATGAAGGCGTATTAAGCGTATCTCTTGTTCGATCTTTGAACGGGCATCATGGAAGTAACCATCTGCACAAAGAATATCTGAGAGTCTGCAAATGATCTGAAACCGATTTGGATCGGCTCTGAAGTGTTCTGACTGAAGGAAGGGATAGCAGTTGCTCAGGTAATCCCTGGCTTCGGCTAATTTGCCCCGAGACTGGTAGATCTTCGAAATGGTTGACCATTTCTTGAAATTGACAGAGAGCTCCATTGGGGACCAAATCGTATCGCTATTCGGCTCCCAGTCATTGAGATCCTCGATGTTATTGCTGGCGGATTCATAATTTTCGAGCTGGATCAAATTCTCAATGTGAGAAATTATTACTAGACGGGTTATAGCTCGTAATCTCGGGTTGGCCGTTTCGTACGGAGGAGCTCTTTTTTGGTAATCCAATATTACTTCTTCAGACTTGTGAAAAGACCCTTCTAGCCGTGCAATTATACTCCGCCGTAGAGCAATCGATGCTTGGATGTGATCCGGGGCAGCGTCGCCGAGAAGATCAGTCGCTTGGTTCAAAGCCTGCTGAGGGCATTGTACTCGTCTGAGACGTGCCTTTGCGACAAGGACTTCCGACAATGCTAATCTTATAGAAGGTGGAAGATCGTAAGCCTTGCTTTGTTGAAAAAGATGATCTATTAAATGGACTAGGTGTGTCCCGTGCTTCTGAAAGCTGATTGGAAAGTCAGTGGTGATGTTCATGCAAATCGATCGCATGGAAGTATACCGGCCCAAATTTCATGTGAAGAGTGGAGGGTGAATTGGCAATACTTACTTTTCTTCCAAGGCAGGGTCGCGGGGAAACACGTGACAAGAAACCTGCAAGCCGACCAGGGTCCAGTACCGAAGATCATCAACGCTTGAAAGGCGTGCTGAATACTCTCTTCCTCTTTCGGATAGAGAGTAAGTTGTATGCGAATGATTGTCGCAATTATCCAGGTAGATCCACGAACCCAATTGAAGCTCTTCCAAGGATACACTCAATGCTTCCGCCTTGAAAAGCTCACCGACAAAATCGTACTCACATGTGAGGCGGACAGGATATCCGTCCTCACTCCAACGCATCTGAGGTCTCAAGGATCTCTCAAATAAACACCTGGGCACTTTGTCGCCCCCAAGAGCCGCGAAGATGCAGAGTAACTGCAACGAGGCTGGAGATAGTTCCTGCATTATGGACTGATAGAAAACAGACTGTGGTGCCGTCCTATATGGTATAGAAAGGTTGCTCTGACGAAACCCGGCCTTCTTAAATCCATTTGGTTGTAAACCGGTTGGAACTTGCTTCCGTTTCTTGGTGGCAAATTGAGCTTCTGATAATGATTAGTCATCTATTCAGTCTTGGGTGGCACCAACTCCCACCAGCAGCGGTGGATCTGCGCCTTGCGGATGTGCGTACCGGACGAACCAGAGGTATCGTTTCCGCTTCCATCTGTGTTTTCAATAGCCAGGTTGTAAAGGCCCTGTGAAGGAGAATTTTCGATGAGACTTTCGTCAATCACTTCATGTTCTGATCCCAGCCTCAAAGATGGCGGCATTGTGGTAGGTGGCGAGTCTGTCGGGCATTATATTAGGTTTGACAAGACAGTTATAGAGTAAGCTTGAGATTTCTTCTTACGAGGTTTGATACATTCTGTGGGGTCAACGTTTTGCTCCGAGAGTGTGTTGTATATCGTATAGTCTGGAGTTTTGGAATGTTGCACAAACTCTCTGTTGGGAACATAATCCTCAATTGAGGTGTTGTTTAGTTTTGTAGGAGTGACAATGGAAGAACCGGGTGGAGTCTCTGTTGTGGTCTGAGATTCTACATTGGTGCCCTCGCTGCTTTGCCATGATATCCCAGCAGCTGAACCATTAGCAAACCTTCTACAGGGGCATTATTGAAACACTTACCTTTTGTAATATCATCAACTTGATGTTCAAGATTAGGGCAGTCCAATTTGTCTTTGTTTTTGTAGATATATTGGACTAATTTTGGAGCCCCCTTCGCACCCAACCGCCGAAACTTTTTCTTAGAAATAAGATGGACCACGAGAAAAGCGTGCGCAAGACCCGTGAATTCCGATATCAGCCGTAATGAATTGAGGTAAGTTACTTCATTCGGGTCTTTTTTGGTCGCATCGGGAAGGTTGTGAAAATTGTGAATGCTCCGAATTATTGAAACGAAAGATTCTTCCTTTTCAGACCCTCGTGGTACTGTAAAATCTGCCAGCCCTGATTGATTGATCTTTTGAGCACCTTTACAAATAAGTTCCGAACAGGCTGTCAAGGCTTGCTCTTCCTTATGATGAGCCGAGAGTTCCCATTCAATTGAGCTTACTACCGCTTTGGAGAGGACAAGTAACTGTCGAATGTCCTTCTCTTCCTTATCATTGAGTTTTTCGAACCCGTCCTGCCATTCAAATTTCTCTTTGCCCAGCTGTAGTGTAATCTGCACCGACGCCATGTTTGCATACACAGTTCAATACTTGACGTGCATATAGCCATCCAGTGTGCCAGAGTCGAATGCACAGGGGAAGAATATACAGTCAGCGAGAGAAGAGGGTGTCAGTAGAAAGAGAGGGGATCAGTAGAAAGAGAGGGGATCAGTAGAAAGAGAAGGGATCAGAAGAGAAGGGATCAGAAGAGAAGGGATCAGTAGAAAGAGAAGGGATCAGTAGAAAGAGAAGGGATCAGTAGAAAGAGAAGGGATCAGTAGAAAGAGAGGGGATCAGTAGAAAGAGAAGGGATCAGAAGAGAAGGGATCAGTAGAAAGAGAAGGGGCCAGTAGAAAGAGAGGGGGCCAGTAGAAAGAGAAGGGGCCAGTAGAAAGAGAGGGGGCCAGTAGAGAAGGGATCAGTAGAAAGAGAAGGGGCCAGTAGAAAGAGAGGGGGCCAGTAGAAAGAGAAGGGGCCAGTAGAAAGAGAGGGGGCCAGTAGAAAGAGGGGTACGTAAGGATTAGTTGCTGGCGCTTATGCTTGTGGTAGGATTCGCTTGGTTTGCGCTGTGGGGCGAGACGGGAGCATGTGCGCAGGACTATCCTTACCAGGCACATATGACATTGGCCCATACAAATATCAGAAGCGTTTGGGATGCATTACATGTATTGCGGGAGGTATCATTATTCGTGTTTTGACATGGAACAAATCTGTTGCCCAGGAACGATGTTTCCCTTCGCGACTCCCTGCCATGAGCGAAAGAGCTGATTGGCCTAAATTACACGACTTACAGAGGAGAATATGCATGCATTATGCAGGCTTGAAAATTTCATCCGATCAATCACAGACAAAATCACATGACAAGCCACTCAGTGGGAGGTGAGCAAAGAATTATGTTACCTGAGCAATCTTGAAGTCATCAGCTAGTACATGCTATTTTCAGCTTTTTTCAACAACCTGCTTTGTGGTGGTCTTTGCCACCGAAAACAGTATTGCCCCTTCTCTAGTGCAATGCGTCTTGAACGCTCACCCGTTTGCCAAACAGTTTCCCCTTCCTCTGTCCAACCCAGCTCAAAGGGCACACTGTAGTCTGGAGGGGTTGGGAGATCCGGCCATGTAAGCCGCTTGGGTGCATTGAAATATTGTTCTTTGGCTTTCTCCGTTCTCGACATTATCCATTCATTCAGAAACTTGCGGAACTTTGATACATCAGAGTCAGTTCGCGGCGACAAGTCCATTCAATATTCTGTACCATGTCTATATTTCGGTCCCGGTGAGGAATGCTCGTGGGATGTGAATCGTTCGTGATGATCTCGTATAGCGTGAAGACAACCCCAGACACATCGTCTCGACTATCCAGTAGACCTTCCTTCTCATTGGTGGCCCAATCGAAATCGAAGAGAATAATCTTGTCTGTTTCGGGGTCGATAAGCAAATTCCGTGGTGCAATGTCTTGATGCATGATCCCTAATTTCGGCGGCGAAAAGAGGATCAGAACTCAACAGACGCAAATGACCTAGGTTGGTATTCCATAGAACCCATTTTCCTTGGTGACAAGTGGTTTCTTACAAAGGGAAGCCCCGTTTTTAAATGGTGAGCAGACACCGCTCATCTGCAAGGCGCCGAAGTTGCGAAGACGATACTGCATCATCGCACGAACAGCCAATCTCTCAGCCACAAAGCATAATTTTGTCCCTGACGTATCCGGAGGCAACCGAGAAGTTTGGTCTTCTTTGCGCATGCTCTTGGCACTGGAGCCGAGGCGTATTGAACTACAGACACCTTGAAAGACCGGCAGAGAAATGTATGATAGGAAGCGACTTGATCTTATTTGTTACCGCTTGATATGACTATTATCTCATTGTTCGCGTATTCAATGGGCACTAGCGTGCATAAGCTGGGTGTTGTCATTTCGCTTCAGCACGCTCAGAGCCCGTGTCCTGAAATTATTGATTAGAATTCATAGACATGTATCATTATCCCAGACATTGTTCTCAGATCGGCGCCCCCTGTTTGTGACATGACCTTTCCAAAGACCATGTCACAAAAGCTGGTGGGGTAGTCACTTCTGACCAATGAACGCGTCTGGTACCATATAGAAGAACGCTACCCGCATATTTGTCATTGTAATACCAAACCTGGTTGCTGAAGCTCCTGGGGCCATCCACATTGGGACCAGCGCCGATATGCACGTGCGTTGCTCTCGGCGGGAGGAAAATGCGGCACCAGATTTTGCCAGCAATATGTTCAGGTTGGTCCTTTTACAAGAACAAAACTGCGAGAATCGCTTTCTACAGGATACGAGACTAGCTCATTGGTCGGATCGACGGCCCCATCAGGTTTTGTAACATGGTGTTTGGAAACGTCATGTAACAACACAAG